>NC_062220.1:123147613-123462654 GCF_902686445.1 Sciurus carolinensis | reverse complement strand
TTCCTCCACAGCTGCCACAGGGATGGTACTGACTTGGTGACCCTATTTGCAGGAGTGATAAAAGGGGACAACAGTTGTGGATAGTGCTCACCCTCTCCTCAGCCAGTCTCTTCATTTCCTCCTGCAGCTTGCTTAGTATGTGCAGATTGGGCTTGTTCTTCTTGGCATATTGCTGCAACTCAATCACGCTCTTGTCAGAAGTTTCCTGGGGAATACAAAGCCTTGCTCTTAGACCCAACCTTCCCACTGCTTAGCAGCAGTGTCTTATAACCCTTTGAGGTAGTAGCACTAGCCTGTCAGGTACATAGCACTCAGGAGCTGTGGTCATGCAACTGCACATCAACACCTGCCCATGATGGCACCTGGCCTGCTGACAGCAGCAGAGCATGTGGAGCAGCAGTTCATAGCTCCCTGAACATACCATCCCACTGCCTCCTCTATGGACAGAAAGCCACACTTCCTGCATTGGGCAGAGCAGGGAGGCCAGGAGCTTGCTGTGCCAGAAGCCCTCAGAGCAGTGACCAGATCATGGCTGCAGCCTGTGGAGATAGCACACTGCCAGTCAGATACATCCCCAGACACTGAGCTCTCTGTACTCCCTCAACTTGCACAGTAAGTGGGATAAGCTGTCCTCAGCTTATCCTCTTGAGATGCTATGGCCAAGGACACCCATTGCGCCTTAAGATACCAGAACTACTCCTGCACTGTGCCGGTGTCGGGCTGGGCCTACTGATCTTCTGAGAGAGGTTTCTACCCACCACCAAAGCAATGCTTGCCTTCTTTCCCTCAGTCTCAGCCCAGAACTATGCACAGCAAAGGCAAACTTAACCTATATTTGAACTCTTTTACCTAAAATGTCTATCCTGAGGCGTGGAGTACAGCTCAGTGGTACAGCACTTGCCTAGCATGAAAGGCCCTAGGTTTGAGCCTCAGCACCACAAATGGGATAAAACAACACAAAATAATCAGATACCCTTTAGTTCCTTAATGCATTCATATAATTCTTGGACCCTGCCTTGTCAGGTCCAGAGCAAGGACAGGGCTGAGACCATGATCTCAAGGTGGCTGCATTGTTCCTGTATGCTGGCTCAGCCCAAGGAAGAGTGGCATGAGGACTCAACATACTCTTCAGGGTCACCCTACCTGCAGCCACCAACCCTCTACCCCTTAACTACCAGGGATGCCAACAACCCAGATGGTTTCTGCAAATATCAGGGGTAAAAATAGAAAATGTCAATACTCACCTCCTAGTACCTCCCTCCACCCCTTAGGTTTGGGCATTGTTTTAAATTTTGAAATCTTGGCAAAAACTTAAGAAAACAAAATACATGACACACATTCTTCAGGCTGCTGGAAGTCCTGAACAAGAGCACACTGCTCGGGGAAGGGCCAAGGGCCTGGCTACCTAGCCTTCACAAACCTTAATAATGGGGCATGGTCTACATCTTCTGCCTGGCCTTGCAGCCCTGCCTCTCACTCCAGTCATCTCCCCCAAAGCCACAGAGCCAGGCTCAGGCCATGTCCCCTGATCACTCACACTCACCATTCATAACAGGTTCAGAAGATGTGGCTTGGAGGACCCTACCTCCTGCCCACATGGTCACAGGCATGACACAGCAAAGGCAGTCATGAGCAAGAGCAGTGCTGCCAAACTGTGACCCTCTAACAGTAGGACCTCAGATGCAAGCTCTAGGGTATGAGGCAAAGAAGCAGAGAAGCTAGGTTCTGACAAGCAGTCCAGTTACCTGTTTGACCATTTTGCTGCTCTCACGACCATACATGCGCAGTAAAGACCCCCAGTTCTTGACATGTGGGTGCAGCAGCTGAAGGATTTTCTGAGAGGCTAACTGTTTCCCGACTCTCTTATTCTTACCTGTGAAAAGAGCAAGCAAAAGAAGAGAGGGAATCTGGGTATGAATTATCTGGTGTTCACATGGTCACTTCACACAGACAGGATAGGACCTGCCACCCCCATTTTCCCCAGGGATCAGCTGGGGCATTCTACAGGAGAGTAGGCAATGTTCCACTTCTGTGCTGGGTATCCAAGAGTCACAGTCCCATGACCAAACAACAGCTACTGCCTATAGTATGTCCTTAGACACTCCAGGTAAGGGTGTGTTCCCCAGGTCAGACAGCTGAGAAGTCTCCATCCTCCACCCTACTTCTCTGTCATACAGATTAGTAGCAACCTACCTTGCAAGCATGCTGCTTCTTAAAGGTAGGTGAGTGCTGGCGATATAGCCCATCACGTAGAGTGCCTGCCTCACATGCTCGAGGCCTGGGTTCGAGTCCCCAGCACCGTGTGATTGCAGAAATAAAGGCAGGTGATATGGGGTGGGGGATCTAGTAAAAGGTCTTGTGTAGCCCTTCCAAACAGGTCAGTCATACTTCCCAATAGCTGGGCCAAGTGGCTCATGCCTACCCAGCCTGCTCAGGGACCTGTCTTAGTGGGGACTGTAGTCTTCAGGGTACAGGGAAAGCCCAGAGGTAGCAGGGCACACATGGATCTAAATGTGGTTCTGCAATTTCCCAGGACCCACTGAATACCACCTTCTAATTCATATAAAACTGGTTTGTGTTTATTGTAGTTTTCTTTCACAATTAAGTTAGATTTTTTTTTTTTTTTTTTTTAAAGATGGGATCTCACTATATTGCCCAGATTGGTCTCAAACTCATGGCCTCAAGCAATCCTACCCCCTCAGTCTCCCAAGTAACTGAGACTACAGGGGTGTACCACCATGCCCAGCTTAAATTAGCTTTTAAAACTAGTTACTTCAGAACCAGGCATACTAGCACATGCCTATAATCCCAGCAATTTAGGAGGCTGAGGCAGGAGAATTGAAAGTTCAAAGCAACTTGGTGAGTGCCTGTCTCAAAATAAAATATGAAAAGAGGTGGCAACATAGCTTGGTGGTGGAGGGCCCCTGGGGATTCAATCCCCAGTACCACACCAAAAAAAAAAAGTAAGAAGAGTATAGGTAGTACCCACAGAGATCAGAATGCAGAGGGGTAGGCAGTAGCCAGCTAGTAGATGGGAACCTCTGCTTGCTGCTCCAAGAGTTTGGCCCCTCCTCCCACAAGGATAGGGGCTAAATGAAGAGAGTTGTGACAGGAATAGAAAAGGAAGAAGACATGCAGGCAAGACAACAACCAGCCTCAGGCAAACGTGTGGCAGCCATCAAGAATAGCTGGGGCTCAGGACTGATACCAGGGCAATTGTAGAGGGGCCAAGCCATGGAGGCAGGAGGCTGAGGCCACACAACCTGGCATTATTCCCCAGCAGTTATCTGAAAGCACATCAGCCTACGTGGGAATCAGAAGAGGAGCCTTACACCATCCGCGCACTGTGTGCTTGCCACATGCCATGACATATTCACTCTTCTGGTTTTTCCCAGGAACTACTTCAAACTTGATGGATGTGTCACCCATTCCATGGTTTCTTCAAGAGAAAACAGACATAACAAGGGGCATGAACCAAGGAGGCAAAATGGCAGCTTCTGGGGAGGAGGGCTCTTTGGAAAAGTCAAACTCTCCCCAAACTGCTTCCAGGCTGACAAAAAAGAATTATCCATACATCTGATTTAATCCCATGGGGCTCTGCCTGACATCCATGGCTGAGGGGCTCCTGAATCTAGGGAAAACTGGCAATGACTCCACCCCAAAGCCAATGAGGACACAGAATGCCCAGGAGCTCCCATGACCTGATTTAGGACAAGAAGCACCTCGCACCCTACCTTTTAAGGCACTCGTGGAGAATCTGATATGGAGACAACAGCCCGGCTTTGCTGGTCAGCTCATAAACCCGAGAGTCCTCAATACTGATGTGGTTAAAATACTACAACACAAAGCAGACGCTCATTAGTCCTGACCAACCCCACAGCCTCACAGAGCTGGCCCCCTGCTGTTAACTTCCCCAAGATGCTTAGCATCTTTTCTTGTTACCTCACATTATGCCCCCTACAGACCTGCTAGAAAGCTATCAGGTGTGGAGGATCAGTGACACTACACCTCACTGACCAGTTGCCCATGTCCTCATCCCACTCCCCTAAGCATGGCATGACAAAGAGTCTGAGTACATAGAAGACCTGGAACATCTCCTCTCAATCTGATTCTGATTAACCATGAACAATTCAACAGAAACGAATGATAAACCATCTTCTGAGAAATTCTTAATATTCTCATAATTCAGACTGTAGGAGAAAGGAAGCCAGCCATATTAAAGCTGGCTCTCCAAGAGCTGAAATCTCACAAAGACACCAATCTAAGAAAGTCAGGAAGGGCCTGGTCTGGCTAGTCTCCAACAGTGTCATTGTCCTGCCTATGCAATCAGATCACTTAGACCAAAGAACAGAAAAGACAAGAAAGATTAACAGGGAACCAAGATAATCATCAAAGGGAAAAAGCAAAATTTTGCACAGCAAGTCACAGGAAATTTGAGCTAGAAAGAGGCAGCCATGAAGTGTGTAAGACTACGCCATGCACAGGTTACAGGGACAGACCTCACACCTGACCTTGCCTTTCCCTGCCTCGGTCTTTGGATAACCTAGCATCAGATGAATGGAAGATGCTGTCCAGCCCTTTCTGGCACATAGACCACCTATCTAGAGGGACTGTAGTAATAAAGCAAGGTCATGCATCAATGAGGACAAATGTGCCAATAATGTACCACACCTACCATGGTGGGCCCATAAGATTCTATCACCTAGTGGCATCATAGCCATCTCAGTGTAGCACATAGTGATGTTCATACAACAAAATCACCTAATGACACATTTCTCAGAATGTGTCCCCATTAACACATGACTGCACAGCAAAGTAGGGTGCTCTAAACAACAGAAGTTTATTGTCTAACAATTCTGAAGGTCAAAAGTTAAAAAAAAAAAAATGTATCAAAGCCAGGTTCTCTCTGGAGGCTCTAGGAAATCCTTCCTAGAATCTCTTCCAGCTTCTGGAGGTCCAGGATCCCTGGACTTGTAGCAGCACCAGTCCAATCTTCACATGGTGTTTTCTCCCGGTCTCTCCCCCTCTTCTTCTAAGAATGCCTGTTCAATGGCTTTTTAGAGGACACAATGCAACCCAGAACAGGGTCCCCCTGAGATTCTTAGCAAAGGTTAGCTTTTCCCACTTGACAGCAAACATGTATGAAGAGATTAAAATAGACAAGAAACAGTGGGACCCACCAGCCAGAGGGAGTCCACCAGGAGCTCATAGCCCTCACAGAGCTTCCCCCACTAACTTGGTCTGAAGGGGTCTACAGAGGCCTGGAGCCATGGATGGGAGAAATACCTGGGGCCTGGAGGCACATGAAGAATCTTAGACTCAAACAATTTAAATGCCTTGCTGTGGCAGGTCCGAAGGTGTGCCAAAACTTCTCCGCACTGACATAGGCTCCTCTGCCCTCGCTCTGCTCTGGCGAGGAAGCAGACTCACCATGGACTGCACGGAGGAAGATGCATCTCTGAAGAGGACTGCTGAGGATGGCGAGCAGGAACTCCAACTGCCATGGTTTGGCTGTTGTCTTCAAACAGGTTGCCAAAAGACGCCTCTACTCTCAAGTGCCCGCATCAGTGTGGGAAAGTCACTCACCAGGACGTCAGGCCCTGGAACCGTCAGCAAGGGCTGGCAAGGTAGCCAACCAATTAACAATGTATAGTGCTCTCAGCTGTAAGGACCTACGCTCTAACCATGGGTTGTGGGCTCTAACCACCTAGCCCTAGGTGTCAGGGCTAGGCAGATAGGCTGCCTACCCTCTGGCTTCACATTCCTATCTGGCAGAGCCCAGCCAGCATGTATGCTGGAGAGCACAAGCTCAGAAGCACAAAGACATAAGTCTCTGTAAAAGAGTCATGCCATGAAGACACACATCAAGTTGCCACAGGCCATACATGTTGAGGGTTAACCTGCCAGGGAAGTGTGGAAGCTCCAGCTAGGGAAAGCACACAAACAGCAGAAGTGACCTTCAGACAATCACTCTTGACAAACAGCCTAGGACAAACCCAAGTGATCAGTGCTTTGTGGACAGTAAAGAACCATGAGGAACACATGGACAGCCCAATGCCCATTAACTCCTATCTAGACAACACAGACCAGCACTTGAAGGGTCAAAAGTCATTGACATAGTCTGATTAGGCCCATTATCTATTCAAGAAATCAACTCTGTAGTTACAAACTTTCCCACCAGGAAAACAACTCTGTAGTTACAAATTTTCCCACCAGGAAAACACCAGGTCCAGAGAGCTTCATTAGTGATGTCTACTGAGTAAGGAAAAAAAACACCAATTCTATAAAAAAAAAAAAAAACTCAAGAAGGACACTTCCCAACTCATCTTATGATACTAACAATACCATGACATTAACATCAGGCAATGACTGCAGACGCATGCACATGCATGCACACACACGCACACACATATACACACACACAAACTATAAAATATCTCTTACAAACAGATGCAAAAATTCTAAACAGCATTTAGCAAATGGAAACTATTAACATATAAAAAGGGATATATATACCTATATATAAAAGGGGTGTGTGTGTGTGTGTGTGTGTGTGTGTAGTGCCCAGGTAGGACTTATCCCAAGAATTTTTTTTTAAATCAACATAATTAACTATATTGACAAATTAAGAAGAAAATCAAAAGATGAAGTCAAAGATGCAGAAGGCTTTTGGCAAAAATCCAACATCCTTTCATGATAAAACACTCAGGAATAAATCAGGAACAGAGAAGACCTTTTTCAACCTGATAAGGGACATCTACAAAAAATCCACAGCTTACATCACACTCAATGGTGAGAGGCAGATGCTTCCCCTGAGATGAGGAACAAGGATGTCTGTTTTCATCACTTCTATTCAATAATGGCTCTAGCCAAGGCAGTTAGGTAAGAACATGAAATAAAAGACATCCAGATTGTAAAGACAGAAATCACACCATTTTTACTCATAGTGTTTTAACACGACTCTATACATAGAAAATTTTTTAAAATCTACAGAAAAAACTACTAAACCTAATAAGTTAACAAAATGACAGGACACAAGATCAATATATAAACAATATATTGTATCTCTACATTCTAGCAATGAATAATTGGAACTGAAAGCAAAGTCCTACTCATAATAGTGCCAAAACATGAAATACTTAAATTATAAATCTAATAAAATATAAGCAGGATCTGTGTGCTGAAACTACCAACCTTTGGTGAAAAACATCAAAGATGTAAATAAATGGAGAGACAGACTATTTATAATTTAGAAGACAATATTGTTAAGATGTCCTATCTCTCAACCTGCACAAAACTCAACTGAAAGTGGATCAAGGACCTAGGAATTAGACCAGAGACCCTGCAACTAACAGAAGAAAAAGTAGGTCCAAATCTTCATCATGTTGGCTTAGGACCTGACTTCCTTAACAAGACTCCTAAAGCACAAAAAATAAAATCAAGAATCAATAAATGGGATGAATTCGGGGCTGGAGTTGTGGCTCAGTGGTAGAGAGCACTTGTCTAGCATGTGTGAGGCACTGAGTTCAATTCTCAACATCACATAAAAATAAATGAATAAAATAAAAGTCTATCAACATCTGAAAAAATTTTTAAAAAAATAAAAATAAATGGGATGGATTCAAACAAAAAGCTTCTTCTCAGCAAAGGAAACAATAACATGAAGAGAGAGCCTACAGAATGGGAGAAAATCTTTACCACACTCACTCAGATAGAGCACTAATCTCCAGGATATATAAAGAACTCAAAAAACTTAACACCAAAAAAACAAGTAACTCATCAATAAATGGTAAGGAACTGAGCAGACACTTCACAGAAGTTAAACAATCAATCAACAAATATATGTATGAAAAAATGTTCAATGTCTCTAGTAATTAGAGAAAGGCAAATCAAAACTACTCTAAGATTTCATCTCACTCCAGTCAAAATGGCAATTATCAAGAATAAAAGCAACAGTAAGTGTTGGTGAGGATGTGGGGGAAGAGGTATACTCATATATTGCTGGTGGGACTGCAAATTGGTGCAACCACTTTGAAAAGCAGTATAGAGATTCCTCAGAAAACTTGGAATGAACCACCATTTGACCCAGCTATCCCACTGCTTGGTTTAAACCAAAAGGACTTAAAATCAGCATACTAGAGTGATGCAGTCATATCAGTGTTTACAGGAGCTCAATTCACAATAGCTAGATTGTGGAACCAACCTAGATGCCCTTCAATAGATGAATGGATAAAGAAACTGTGGTATATAATATACACAATGGAATACTACTCAGCCTTAAAGAAGAATAAAATTATGACATTTGAAGGTAAATGAATGGAGTTGGAGTATCATGCTAAGTGAAATAAACCCATCCCAAAAAAACAAAGGCCAAATGTTTTCTCTGATATGTGGATGCTGATAGATGGGGGGCTGAGCAAGGGAAAAATGGAGGAACTTTGGATTGGGTAGAGAAAAGAGAGGGAAGAGGAGGGGGCATGGGGATGAGAAAGATGGTGGAATAAGATTGACATCATTACCCCAGGTAAATGTATAATCACATGAATGGTATGACTCTACAACATGTACAACCAGAGAAATGAAAAGTTGTGCTCCATTCATGTACAATGAATCAAAATGCATTCTGCTGTCATGTTTAACTAATTAGAACAAATAAAAATAAAAATAATATTGTTAGGATATCAATTCCCCTCAAATTAAATCTATAGATCAGTACTAGTCTAATCAAAAAATGTTATAGGAATCAATGTACTGTTTCTAAATCCTATTTAATACAGACTTTAATGAAAAGACAAAGGAGCTGGAGTAGCCAAAAATTTTGACAAGAACAAAGCCAGAGGATTCATACCATCTAATTTCAAGACTTCAAGGCATCAAGATAATGTGGTTTCATTTAAGGGACAGACACGCAGCTCATGGTCACCAAATTAGCAAGAAAGGCACAAGGGCAATCCAAATGAAACACAACTGTCATCTGGTTCAGCCATTCCATCCTAGGTTATTCACCTAAAAGAAATCAATCCCAAGGATCACACAATCTTCACAGCAGCCTCAGAGCAACTTTATTGCCAATGAACCACTGGAAATGCATCAGTGTCCCTCACTTGCAAGAATGGAGTTACAATGTAGCATGACCATATGGTAGCAACTACTCAGTAGGAAAAAGACCTAAAGACATATGCACCAACATGGATAAACATGCACAGCCACAGAAGCCAGGTTCAAAGGCTGCCAGTGGCTCTACTGATAGGAAATTCTGGAACTATCAAACTATAGGGAAAATTCTAGTACTCTTCAGCAGACACAGATTGGGAGTTGAGAGAGTATGTGGGGAGTGAGGGAATATTCTGTTATTAATTGTGGTATTGGTCGCATGATTCTATGCGCTTGTCAAAACTCCTAGAATTATACCAAAAAGTGTATTTAACTTTATGATAATGAAAAAGTTGAAAAAACTGAGACACATACCTGCTCACTAATATCTAAATTCTCATACAGCCATGAATCAACCAACCCACAGCTAGCAACAAAATATGATGAAGGGATTACAAGTTTCATGAAAAGCAAATGGTACCAATTCTGTTTGTCGTTTCCTCCTTTTAATCATGCAATTCACATGCTTTGTGCCAAGGCTCTCTATCCTATGGTGGCAGGGACTCAGGCCCTCCTGGTGGATCCTCTGGTCACTGTATCTCATAAGCATCACCCAAGGACTCCCAAAGCAACCCTGCCCCAGGTCACTCAAAGAGACAACACTATTCCCACATCTCCACACCTCTGCCAGGAAGGCTTAGGGGAGAATGGCACACCACTGACCACTCCAACCTAGAGCAATTCATAAGCATGACAAACTGCCAGATCCCAGGTGACTTTCCAGAAACAGGATGGCCATCCCTATCAGTTAGGCATGTGCTATTCAAATGCCCACCCTGCTGAAGGAAAAGCTACTTTCTCCTCTGACAAGAGGTATGTGAAACTACAGAGATATGCAATTAATATCCAATTAAGTTAGAAGGATCAAAAACTTCTCCAGAGCACCTGGGGCACTATATAAAAGTATTCCTTACACCAAGGTGTGGTATAATAAAAGATACATTTCATATGGTCTCCAATTTCAAGCACAGAGCTCCTAAAACCTTAGTTATTCCTGAGTGATGCCAGTATCCTTTATTATTCAAAATGACCCACCAGGGGCTAAGGATGTAGCTCAGTGGCAAAGGCAAAGTGGCAAAGCAAGGGAAGACCCTGGGTTAAATCCCAGAACAACAACAATAATAAAAAAAAAAAAAACCACCCCAAAACAAAACAACCTGAACCACCCATATCCAAGCTTATGCTAATGATATAGGTAAAGGGGTCCCTTTAGAGTATCAAGATTGGGGCTGGTACCCAGAAAGGTCAAACATGAGGTAACAGGGTAGGAACCTTCAACCCTAATCCTGACCACAAGGGGAGAGGAGTAAGTCAAAATCTGGATATTCAGGGAGCTCCCTGATTGATGAACACATCACATGACAGAAGGACAGTGCACCCCCCAACTCCCCAGACACAAATGTTCTTGGACTTAGGATCCTTCCAAACTTCATCACATAAAGCTTTTCTTCTGGTTGTCCATTTATCCTCTAATAACAAATGTAATAAGAAAAATGTTTTCCTGAGTTCTGGAAGTTATTCTAGCAAACTAATGAACTTGACAGGGGGTTGTGGGAATCACCAAATTTGTAGCTGGCTGGGTAGAAATGTCAGTAGCCAGGGGCCCCCCATTTGTAGCTGGCATTTGTAGTGGGATAAGCCCTGTAAGATCTGACATTATCTGCAAGTAGACAGTGTCAGAACTGAATTGTCAGACACAGTTGGTTTCACAGAACTAGAGGACTGGTATGGAAAAGACACCACATAAGGGAAATTTTGGGAGGTTCCAAACCTAGTTGAAGCTACTTGAGCAGCACCCCTCCCCCACATGCCCTTCTTCACCCAGGAAAATCTCTTTCTAGGGCTACTTTCCAGTACAGTTCTGGACTACTTCCCAGACAAGTCCCAGAGTACATGCTAAGAAACTGACTTCCAACTGGACCATCCCCAGTGCCAGAACCCACTTACTCATATTTCAGTGCATGTGCACGTGCGCTCTCTCTCTCTCTCACAGTGCTCTATATCACAGCACAGGGAGAGTCACCATTCAGGATGGTGCTGTGAACCCTACACAGCCAAGTGCCATCAACCTGATATCTCGCCCTCAGAGTGCCACTGGCCACAGGGGAGTTTTAGCAGACAGTATCCAGAAGGCTGCCCTAAAAACCATCTTCCCCACAGTTGAGTCATTCAGAAACTAAGCTGAAATGCAACTTTTCCTGGAGAAGTTAGTACTTGGAGACTATTAAAAATGACAGGATGCACTGGGAGCAGTGGTGCCTGTTTGTAATCCCAGAGGCTCAGGAAGCTGAGGCAGGAGGATCACGAGTTCAAAGCCAGCCTCAGCAACTTATCAAGGCCCTAAACAACTTAGTGAGGCCCTGTCTCAAAATAAAATATAAAAAAGAAAAGGGGCTGGGGATGTGGCTCAGTGGTTAAGCACCTCTAGGTTCAATCCCCAGTATAAAAATAAAAAATAAAAAAATTTACAGGATGCAATTGGTTTGGACTAAGTTAAAGACATCCCCACATACACCAAAAAAAAAAAAAGACTAAAAAATCAAAATGTAGCCATCCATGCTATAAATCCATATTTCAAAACCAAAACTGTTAACCCATCCTAATCTTGTACTGCCTAGGTGACCTAAATGAATTTCTGCCCTGCCCTAATCTTTTTTTTTTTTTTTTTGGTCATTATGAGAGATTGAACCTAGGGTTATTTTTTACTTTGAGACAGGGTCTTCATAAATTGCTTAAGGTCTAGCTAAGAATTCTGCCCTAATCTTGTCTGTCTTTGAAGATAAAATGCCAGTAAGCCTTCTGGCTCTAAGACAGTTGCCACAGTGACTGCCAAACATTTTAACTTCATATAGTCCCATCTGCATGATAAATGACAACCGTAACAGTTGACAACTGCCATGACAAGAACAGGAAAGAACTATAAAAGGAATGAAAGGAAGTGACACCCAAATTCTTAGAAAAATCTTTGTCCATTCCTAGAAAAGACATGAATTTAATTAGTTTATCCTCTCCCTCATTTCTTTTACCCTATATCTATAGTCTCAGAAGTGGGTCTGTGAGCCTTTCTCCCCATTTTTCCTATTATCTTAAGAATAAATCTTCTTTCACTGCTCAATTAGCACTCAGTCTTAATATTCAGGTCTACAATTCTGAGAGGGAAAAGGACCCAGTTTGGGAGTAAAAATTAGCAACAAAACTAAATAGTTGCTTGACCTTCCAAGAAATCAGGTCAGTTTAATTGCTTTAATTCTTACATACTTTAACATTTACAAAAAGTAACCTGAAATTAAGAAAGTTATTTTGCCGAGCATAATGCCACACACCTGTAATCCTAACCACAGAGGAGGCTGAGGCAGAAGGATCACTAAGTTTAAAATTAGCCTCAGCAGTAAGGCCCTAAGCAACTTAGTGAGTCCCTGTCTCTAAAATATATAAAAGGGTCAGGGATATGGCTCACTGGTTAAGTGCCCCTGGGTTCAATCCCCAGTACTCCCCACCCCAACCGCCCTAAAAAAAGTTATTTTTCTATTCCTCTGTCTAATAAGGAAAGTAACTTTGAAATGACCAATCACTTTTTGTTCTTTGTTCCTTCTTTCTTCAACCAAATTCCTCTGCTCAGCCTTTCAGATCAATTACTCTATATGGAATTACAAGTTGCCCAATTATAGATCTGCAAATAAAACCAATTAAGATCTTCAAACTAAATTTGTTGTAATTTTGTCTTTTGATAAGACTGCTCAGAATGGTGTCTTTGATCTGTCTGTAGACCATCCAAGACAAAATAAGTTTCGTAAGGCACAGAAAGCATTTAGAAACTTAAGAGCAATTTAATACTACCAAAGACAGATTACCACATTTATATTAATCAGTCCACAAAGATTAGAAAAAAATTTAAATGCAGTCTAAACAACTTTTGGAATGGTGGAATAATGATCTTTAAAATCTGCTCCTCCACAAATGCAACAATAACAGTAGCAAAAACTGTTAAAAATCAACTTTTTCAGAACCTAAAACTTAATGAAGGCTTTCCAAAATCTGAGCAGTGTTTATTCAAGAAAAACAGTTAAATCTTGATAAGAACAGTAAACCCAAGGCACTTTAACCTGCCCTTTCCCATCCAATCTCACCAGTTCTGTGGCGGTCACTGAAGGCTGAATGTGTTCCCAAGATCCTAACCCCAGAAAACTGTCACTCTTTGGCCTAGCAGCTCTCTAGAAAAGCTTCATGGTAGGACTTGTCTCTGTTTGCCCTGACTTACAGCTCACTGAGGGAAAATAGCCCAGTTCCCCCATGGCATTTTGGCAAAAGTAATCAGTGACAACAGCCTCATACTGCAGTTGCTTGAGCCTGTGCTACCAGTGGGGCAAAGAAGTTGGCCAAAAACCTTAAAAGGAAAAGCTGAGGAATGAGATCTATAGGGGACTTTGAAAAGCTCCAATGTCTAGGGATCTAAATGGCATAGGAAAGACCTGAGAAAGCCTTAACTGTTCCATCTGGGTGGCTTTAAGGCTGTGTGTGGGTGGAAGGAAAGGCTACTGCCAATACCTGGAGCACCACATGAGAGGCCCCAACAAGCATATACAGGCCCTCAGCACAGGCTGGGAGACCTACTGGTCTGGACAATTTAAGGAATTCTCTGTCCAATCATCAATTGGCCACTGAGCTAATTTGACAGTAACTCACTTGGTAGGTACATGTTAAAAAAAACATAGACTTCTCAAAGTTAGTCTGGGAAAGTCATTATAATTACAGGTTGAATTATTCCCCCCAAAATTTACATGTTGAAGTCCCAACCCTCAGAACCTCATAATGTGAATATACTTAAAGACAGAGTCTTTACAGACCCACATTACATAAAAGGAGGTCATCAGGATAAGCCCTAATCCAATATGATGTGTGTCCTTATTTAAAAAAAAAAAAAAGGGGAAATTTGGATACAAACATGCCTCCAAGGAGAAAGGCATGAACATGAAGACAGTCATCTCCAATCCAAGGAGATAAGCCTTCACTCACAGCCCTCAAAGGAACTAACTGGTCTGACACTTTGAATTTGGATTTCTAGCCTCCAGAACTATGAGATCATAAATTTCTGTTAAGTCACTTGTCTTGCATTTTGTTACAGTAGTCTAGCAAACTAATACAGGCACTAAACAGAGAACAACAATAAAAAATAGTATATATAATAACCTTTGGGGGAGGGGAAGGATCTGATTTTCAGAGTTGTCACATATTACTTTAAATGGCCAAACATGCAAAAAAAAAAAAAAAAGAAGAAAGTACATATAGTGCAAATGTCAGGGGAAGAGCAGTTAATACAAATGACATATCCCTAAGGAAGTTGGACTTACCAGACTCATTCAAACTAAAAGAAATTATGTCTAAAGAATGGAGCTGGAGAATATCATGGTAAGCGAAATAACCAACTGTAAAAAACTAAAGGCCAAATGTTTTCTCTGTTATGCAGATGCTAATTCACAATAAGGGCAGGGGTGGGCAAGGCTAGGGAAAAAGAGAGGTACTTTGGATTAGGCAGAGGCAAGTGAAAGGAGGGGAGGAGACATGAGGAAGGATAGTAGAATGAATCAGATGTTATTAACCTACCTACAAAAATCATTACACGACCGACCAGTGTGATTCTACATCATGTACAACTAGAAGAATAAGAAGTTATACTCCATTTATGTATAATGTGTCAAAGTTCATTCTATTGTCATGTATAACTAATTAGAACAAATTTAAAAAACAAAAAAAGCTGGAGATGTGGCTCAGTATTAAAATGCCTCTGAGTTCAGTACTGGGTTTCAGTATTGAAAAAAAGAGAGAGAGAGAGAGAGAGAAGAAGACTTACAGTTTTATTTGGTAAAGAAGTCTTACGGTCTGAGTTGAATGTTGGTTTTCTCTCTAGCCATGTGACATTGGTTACTTAATGTTCTAAAAATTTACGTTGTATTTTTTATTGTTGTTTTTTTGGGGGTGGGATACTGCAAATTCAACCACTGAGCCACATCCCCAGCCTTTTTTATTTTTATTTTATATTTTTTATTTTGAGACATTAAGTTGCTTAAGGTCTCAGTAGGTTGCTGAGGCTGGCCTCGGACTTGAGATCCTCATGCCTCAAGGCTGAGATTATAGGTGTGCAGCACCATTGATGGCAATGTTACGGTAAGATACAGATGAAATAACATTAAAAAAACTTGTAGAGGAGTGCTTAAAAAGAAAGATTTAAAGGGCAATTTAAGCCGGGCACAGTGGCATA
The DNA here is from genome assembly GCF_902686445.1 of Sciurus carolinensis. Classification (NCBI taxonomy): domain Eukaryota; kingdom Metazoa; phylum Chordata; class Mammalia; order Rodentia; family Sciuridae; genus Sciurus; species Sciurus carolinensis. The sequence goes on along the minus strand of NC_062220.1, from coordinate 123,447,245 downwards.
CATCTGTAATCCCAGCGACTCAGGAGGCTGAGGCAGGAGGATCATGAGTTCAAAGCAGCCTCAGCAACTTAGTGAGGCACAACTCAGTGAGATCCTGTTTCTAAATAAAATACAAAAAAAGGGCTGGGGATGTGGCTCAGTGGTTAAGTGCCCCTGGGTTTAATCCCCAGTACCAAAAAAAAAAAGGCAATTTAAAAATATGTTGCGAAATAGAGAGTATCAATAAAGAGACAGAAACTGGGGGTATAGCCCAATGGCTAAGTGCTTGCATAGCATCATGTCATGGGTTCAATCCCCAACAATGCTAAATTGGGGGGGGGGGGGCTAGAGAAAGAGAGGAATTATAAAATAGTCACTAGAGAGGTTCCCCAGGAGATTCAAGCAGTCAGAAGAAAGAACAGCAAATTGATCAACTGAGATTATTCAGTCTGAAGAACAGAAAGGAAAAAAGAATGAAGAAAAACAGACTCAGAAATCCGTGGAATAATTTACTATTAGATATAACAATCTACATTAATTAGAGTTCCAGAAAGCAGAGAAATAAAAAGGTAAAAAGTATATTTAAGGAAACAGTGCCTGGAACTTTCCAAGTTGTATGAAAAACATTCATTTACAAGTCAAAGAAACTCAACTCAAAGAAACCCACACCTAGACACATTTGCTGAAGGTCAAAGAAGAGAATCTTGAAAACAGCAAAAAAAAAAAAAAAAAAAAGGGGATTCAGTAAATACAAGCAAAATTCAATAAGATTAACAGCAATTCTCTTCAGAAACCACAAAGGTCAGAGAGCAGTAGATGACATATTCTCAATATCAAGAAAAAGACTGAAAATCAAGAAATCTGCTCTAAGCTGGACATAGTGATGTATACCTCTGATCCAGGCTTCTCTGAAGGCTGAGTTCAAGGTCAGCATGGGAAATTTAGTAAGACCTTGTCTCAAAGTAAAAATTTTTTTAAAGGTAAGGAGGGGATGGGGATATAGCTCAGTGGTAAACATAAGGTCCTGGGTTCAATTCTAGTACCTATTACACAGGAACAAATTTTTACATGCAATTAAAGTTGGTATTAATCTGAACTAGCTGTTTTAATAAGTTTAGATGTTATTGGAATTCCTAGAACAACCACCAAGAAAATATCTCAAAAAATAGTAAAGGAAGGTACATTATAAAGTTCTACTTTAAAAAAAAAAAAAAGGAAAGAAAATTCTATTTAGAATGAAAGGCAGGCAAGTACACTGATGCAAACCTATAATCCCAGCAACTTGGGAGGTTACAGGAGGATTGCAAGTTTGAAACCAGTATCAGCAATTTAGCGAGGCCTTAAGCAACTTAATGAGACCCTGTCTCAAAATAAAAGCTAAAAAGAGCTGGGGATATAGCTCAGTGGTAAACTGCCCCTGGGTCAACCCCAGTACCAAATAAATATATATATAGGGCTAGTGGGTGTAGCTCAGTAATAAAGTGCCCTGGGATTGATCAAAAATAAAAGTTGTGGCTAAAGTAGTATACAGAAGTACAATTATAGATGAAAATCCTATATAGCTGTCCCTCAGTATTACATCTGTACACCGAAGATGTACAAACCTTGCTTGGTTGTCATCATCCCCTAAACAATATAGTACAGCTACTATTTATATTGTGTTGTTACAAATAATGTAGAGATTACTTATATGTAATATATATGAAAGTCAACTACATTTAAAAAGATCACCAATCAATAACCTAACTTGAAGGTTGGGGTTGTGACTCAGTGGTAGAGCACTTGACTAGCACATGTGAGGCACTCGGTTCGATTCTCAGCACTGCATATAAATAAATTAATAAAATAAAAGGTCCATCAACAACTAAAAAAAATTTTTTTAAATAACCTAACTTGAAAAAGACACCAGAAAATGAGGAATCAAAGCAAAACCTAAACACAAAGCTGGCAAAAAGAAGGAAATAATAAAGACTACAGTGGAAATTAATACAAAAGAATTTAAAAAAATCAACAAAACAAGTGGACACTTCAGAAGATCAACAATATGATAAAAAAAGGAACACTAAAAAATTAGTAAAATCAATAATAAATCTGGGACCATCACTACCTTATACAAATAAAAAAAGGATCACAAGGGAACATTATCAATATGCTAATGAAAGAAATAACCTAGATTAAATGGAAAATTCCTAGAAAGACACAACTATTAAAACTATCACAAGAAGAAAGAGAAAACCTATACAGACCTATAACAAGTAAGATTAAATTAGTAATTAAATAACTTCAAACAGAAAATTGGCTCAGAACATTTCACTGGGTAAATTCTATCAAACATTTTTAAAAATGAATACTAATCCTTCACAGGCATTCCACATACTAGAAGAAGCACTTTTCAACTTGTTCCAGAAAGCAAATATTACCCTGATAACAACACTAGACAAAGACATCACAAGAAAACTACAGACCAATATCTTTTATAAATATAGATGCAAAATACTAACAAACCAAGTCCAGCAATACATAAAAATGATTATATGGTATGACAAAGTGAAATTTACTCAAGAATACAAAGTTGGTTTAATATCCAAAACTCGGTAATAATATACCATACTAAAATAAACCATAGTAAAACAAAAGACAAAACCACATGATCACCTATCTCCATACAAGTAGAAAAGGCATCTGACAAAATCCAACAATAATCTCTAATAAAAATTCTCAGCAGGGGGTTGTGATATAGCTCAGTGGTAAAGCACCTGCCAAGCATGCATGAGGCCTTAGGTTTGATTCCCCAGCATTACCAAAAACAAAAAAAAAGAAAGAAAAGGAAATTCTCAGTAGTAAACAGGATGGGGTGGTACATGTCAATAATCCCAGCTACTCTAGAGGCTGAGGTAGAAGGCTCCCTTGAGCCCAAGAGTCCATATCCAACCTAGACAACACAGTGAGACTCTGTCTCAAAAAAATAAAAAAATTCAGCACAACCAGAAATAGGAGGAAACATCCTCATTCTGATAAAAACCTACAGCTAACAATACAGCATGCTAAGCAAAGAAACTAGTCACAAAAGACCACATATGGTATGACTCCATTTATATGAAATGTTTGGAACTGGCAAAATACAGGATCAGAAATCAGATTAGTGGTTGTCAGGGACTGAAAACCAGGAAGAACCTGGGAGTGACTTGCTAATAGGTTTGGAGTTTCTTTTTGGAGTAATAAAAATATTCTAAAATTAGACAATTGTGATGGTGTTCCAACTCTGAATACACAAAAATCCACTGAGTTGTATTTTTTTAAAAAGTTCCAATTTTATAGTATACATATCATCTGAATAAAACTGTCATTAAAAAAGAATCCCTCCTTCAGAGTTTGAAAAGCGTTGGCTAGAAGTAACCATAAAATCATATTTACCCTAAGAAGTTTAGAAATAGTTTTAAATGGTTCTTAAAGCACAGAGAACAATCGAAATCTTATAGATTCTACCTCAAAGGTTCATTCCCACCACCGATCTACGTTTATAGTGTACACTCAACGTTGCAAAACACAAGGGACAAAAATCTCCAACAAAAAGGACAAATTTTCCCTGCTTGCACAAAAGACAAGCAAATTTTCTCTTTTATGAAATATGAACAATAATCTGGGGCTGCATGACTACATCCTTGGCACAGGGCACAGAGGACATGGGCACGGCCTGTGGGCAAGTCTCAGATCAAGTCAATAGAGAGGTGGCTATACTGCAGCCACAGCTCTAGACAGGGCAGGACCATGAGAACTCACCTCCAGTTCTTCACTGTCTTTTGGCTTCTCCTCAGAGGTCTGTTTAACAAAATCAGGAATGAGGATTTCCAGTGTGGCTCGGGCTATAAAAAGAAAAAGCCCAAGGGTGAGAGAGTAAATGCAGTCCTCTTTCTGGGGCTCCAGCTAAAAGGGAAGCCAGGTATACTGCCTGGCCTATAGAGTGTGCCATATGCTAGCTCCCATCCCCACAGTTCAGAGGAGTAAGCAAAGGTCTTGGGGGAGCATTTTAGAGGCAGGGTCAGGATAGGATGGGGGAAAAAAGCATACCCTGAGGAAGGGAGATAGTGGGACAGGCTACAGGAAGCTTCACAAGCCACCCCAAGTGTGTACACTTTTACCATGAAGTCCTCATCACAGGCAAGGGAGGAGCTGAGATCTGTTTTATAAGAACTGCTTTGATGGTGTGTGAAAAATTAGCTTGAGAAGGCCAGGAGAGAGGCCCTACTACAGGTATCCAGAACAGGGCTCAGGGCAGTGGCTGCCTTGGGCAGGGAGAGGCAACCACACCTGAGGTACATTCTGGGGAGAACATAAGCAGGGCAGAGCAAAGGGACGACACCCAAGTGAACAGGGCTGCTACCCACCACTGGGGAGGAGAGGTAAGTGCAATAGCCCATGTGCTGATGACTTAGTCTGACCCAGTCAAAGTTCAATTGCCAGCAAGATATCGCAGCAAAATAAATAAGTAAAAAAGACATTCCAATGCAGATGTCTAGTGCTAGAGTCAGGGTGGAGGAAGCAAATTCCAGCACTTGGGCAGCAAAAGGTGACCCTGCCAAGGGAACAGCCCAGACCACTCTCCAGGACATTTCCACCCCTACACCAGGCCCCATTCTGTAGATTATATGCTCAAAACCTTGGTGACACCAGTTTTAGGTAGAATCTCCCTAACACTGACAGCAGGCCTTCCTGGGGACTGAAGTGGACAGTGTAAGCCTTGGATCAGTCATGCAGAGGAAATAACAGACAATAAACACGATGCAGAAAGGTTTCCCATTGTTCTCAGCATTCACTACCAAAAAAAGCAACAGAGGGACACTCTTGAGTTCCAGAAGCAGAAAAGATTTTCGCTGCCCCTGAAATCCAGTAAAACTATACACACTTTCTGCTCTATACAGGGCAGACCTGCTCTGGAAGACAACACGATCATGAGAGAAACCTTAAGAATAGGCCTGTGAACTTAAGGGCTAAGGGGACAACAAACATTACTCTGCTACGTGCACCCACCAGAGGCCAAATAACCAAATATTAGAGTAAAATGGCTTTAGTGAAAGAATGCCAACTATTACTAGGGCTAGGTATGGAAGTGAATAGGAAGTACATGGTCCAAAAGAGCAATGGATTTGAATCAGTAAACACCATTTTTCCAGGAGATGAGTTATGCTGTGTACAATGAGCAATTAGTCCCTAATGTGGTAAGAACTCAAGAAATAGACCTAAAACTGTCAAAACCACTTAAGAATGGTGGCAGCATGCTGATCCGCCTCTTCTCTCTACTAACATGCCCATATTTTGCTCAGTTTAAAAACAAACCTGTGTACAACATGCACCAGGCATGGCCCAATTGGCTGCAAGTATAGTCTAACCAGTGCATGGCCAAGACACGCATAGTAGACACTGGCCCAGCTGTCATTCAGCAGAGAGGGACTTTCTGTTTTACTTTCAAGTCTCATACTTTACCCTATTTCAGTCGATTCCAATGCAAACATAATAGTAAAAATCAAGTAGATGATTACATAAATAATATCAATGTGCCCCACCCACACACCCACACCTGTTGCCACTGCTCAGCCCCGCCCCTAACAAGGGGAAGGCAGACCCAGCAGGCATCATATGTCTCTAGGACACTGAAGCAAGCACATTACCAGCTTTATTCTTCGCAAGTTTTTTGCTGCTTGCAGTTCCAGATCCATAAGTCACACCATCAATGGTCACCGAGGCACCAAAAGGTTCACTTGGATTCTCTTAAAATTAAAATTACTTGTTTTAAAACACACTTGCCAAGACATAAAGTGTGTGCACACACACAATCTGCCCACACTGACAGTCAATTTTGCTCATCTGCAAAGATTACAGACTCCCTGAGGTATGAAGACAGGGCTGAGGATGGTTAGGTACAGAGGGCACAGCTGGGAAAATTGACAGAAATGGGGAACTATGAGAGACTGAGTCAAAGGGGATGCAGGAGCTAGAGACAGAGCCTCCTGGGACAGGGATAAAGCCTCTGAAAGATGGACACAGGACTGCTAGGAGTGGGGAATCACAGGATGCAGTGAACCAGAGACACAACCAGGCTTTGACTTCCAAAGACAGACTAGTTTACACAAAAGTGTGAGGAGAATGTCATGGAAGACAGCTGGTGGGATGTGGGGGCCCAAGGCCTATTCATCCACTGGGGATACCAAGGACCAGGAAAGGACCCAAGGCACAGTGGGGAGGCCTTCCTCACAAGGCTCTGAGACAACACAAGGTCAAGAGCCAGCAAGGCAAATGGGAAGAACTAAAGAAAGGTGGTCAGGAAACAGGGGAGACACAGAAAGCAGAGCCATTCACCCTCAGACAGGGCACATCTCTTTGAAAACAAAGTACCTATCTGTAACACACTTCTTTGACTTTCCTTTATACTTCTATTCCATTTGAATAGGATGAATACTCAGCTGCCACCTCCCCATCCCAGACCAAAGTGACATGCATGATTCTTTAGGAATGAAATGGAGAAAGTCAAACTTACCACATTCAAAGAAATTATAAACAGGGCGAACTTTGAGGACACGCTGCATGTACTCATGAAGGATGCAGACTTCGGATTTCCCGTTGGGGTTAATAACAAACTCTGTGACAAGAAGGACCATCTCAGCAACAGTGTGAGGAGATGCCACAAGTTAGCATTCAGGGACCTGGCACCATCTGCATTACTGAATCATTCGTTAGGGGCTCCCCACTGTGAATGTGGCAGACCTCTGCATTCATAGGATAAACATAAGCTCCAAATTAAGTGCAATTCACCCACAAAATACACACACTAAACAAATGGAATTAAAAGAAAAAAAACTAGTGTGCTGATGTTGACATTTACAAGCCCAATTCACCTTTCTTTGTAGGCGCATCTTGCACGGATAAAGTGATGAGTTTCTGATTGGCTGGTAGGATTGGTCTCTCAGACTCAGCCTGCTTCCGCTTCATCTCACGGTTGAACTGCCGTCGCTCCGCCCAGGTCCTAAATTTTTTCACAGTAACTTGCTCAAAGTCAAAACGCTTCTCCAGGTAGTTTCGAAATTCCTCCAGATCTGTGCAAGATTTACAAGAGAACCCGACTAAACTTTCAAAGCAAGAGTCATGTTCCCTCAGCCCTGTACACAGGACAGTGAAAGGCTACTTGTCAAATAGGCCCATGCCACATGATACCCATTTCCCTTTCCCTGTCCCCTTCAAAGTATAAAGAAAGTGAGGAATCAAGTCTCACTCTGGCAGTTCAAATTATTCTGGCAGGTCCCATATGGTTAGATTCTTGGGATGCCCTTTTATCTTATTTGGAGCAAAAACAAAAATGGGGAAAAAAAGCTTAAAAGAAAGAAAAAACAAAAATCACACAATCTTCAGACCTCTCCCTTTATCAAAATAAGTACCTAGAGGCTGGGGTTGTAACTAAGTTGTAGAACACTTGCCTAGCATACGTGAAGCATGGGGTTCAATCCTCAGCACCACATAAAAATAAATAAATAAAACAAAGGTATTGTGTCTGTCTACAACTAAAGAAAAAAAAAAAAAAAAAAGTACCTAAGGCTGAGATATAATTCAGCTTGTAGAGCATTTGCCTAGCATGTACAAGGCCCTGTTTGATTGCTAGCACCTCAAAAACAAGAAAGATAGAAAGAAAATGAGAAGTATCTGACTTCCAATAGCAGCTTTCCTGTACTACTCTTATCTTCTCACTCTTTCCTTTCACCCTGCCACTTCTGCATTCACTAACACATCCAGAAAGCACCCTTCCTTGGGGCCTTTGTATTTGTCAAGCCTCTTCCCAGGCCACTTCCCCTACCTCAGCAACAGTTCTCTCCTCTCCACACCTCTTCCAGAACACCTCACACTCATCTGAGTTATAGCATAATCTGTGCACAATACACAGACAAGCATAATTCCTGAAAACAAAAAGTCCTCTTTCAAAGTGATCCAGCAGGTAGGCTCAAAGAGATCTCCCACCACTAAAGAGAGGTCTATTACTTGAGAGGACAGAACTAAGCTAAAAGATGTGGAAGAGAGACCGGGAAACACCAATACATATCCAAAAAGCAACTGGAAATTTTAAGAAATACACGGATTGAAGCGTAGAGACTGAAAGCTCATTCTGAGCGACTCAGGATAAATTCAAACAATACCACATAAGCACATTCTACCAAAAAACTCAGGGTTCAGGAAAGATCATATAAGCAACCAGAAAGGAAAGGGCTGGTAGGCACTGCTGGTCCTTTCTCCATGGCAGCCCAAACCACATATATTCTGCAGAGCCTGGGCACAGGAACTTGTCAATGCCTCACTCAGCCAGGTTCTCTCAAAAGTAGGGAGACAGGGGGCTGGGGTGTGGCTCAGTGGTACAGCGCTTGCCTAGCACGTGTGAGGCACTGAGTTCAATTCTTAGCACTATGTACAAATAAATAAAATAAAGGTCCATTGACAACTACAAAAATATTAAAAAAAAAAAAAGTAGGGAGACAGGCCTTTCCAGTCAAGCAGGAACAGACACACACATAGATGCAACTAGGAACAAGAAACGATGGTTTGGGGCTGGAGTTGTGGCTCAGTGGTAGAACACTTGCCTGGCATGTGTGAGGCCCTGGGTTCAATACTCAGGACCATATACAAACAAATAAAATTAAACAAAAGATTCATTGACAACTAAAAAGTATATTAAAAAAAAAGAGAAAGAAATGATGGTTTGGTGGGAGGAATAAGTTCTCAGAGTAAGACTGGGATGCAGAAGCACCCTTGTAGATGGGTTCTAGGTGGCAAAGAATGAAGAAAACTCCCTAGGAAAACTTACCAACTGACTCATCTTTGCACACCTCAACTTTGGCCTTCACCTGCCCCAGGGCCCCAGGGGCTGCCTCAGCTCCCAGCAGGTCCTTTTCATCTGGTGGCCCGGAGTCTGCGCCCATCGGGTCAGGTTCTTCCAGGGAGAACTCCAGTTCTGTAGATCGGCTCAGGGGTTTGATAGGGGACACCTCCCCACTGGGGTTAAGTTCACTGCTCTGCTCCCGTTCCTCATTGTCCTTCATTTTCTTATAATGCAGGCAGGGAATGCTACTCAGAGGAGGGTCATGTTTCTGTGGACAACGAATTTACAAGAGGTTACAAGAACAACCCAAAGTCTGAAAACCTGATGCCTTTCACCAGCCTCCATTTGGCTATAGTGCAAAACACTGCAGACAGGCACATTTCAGTCAGACAGGCACCCTAAATTCATGACTGATGCCTCCCCTACCCGTATGCTTCCTGTTCCCAAGAAGTAGGGCCTGGACCAGGTGACCACTCGAGATTCTCTGTGCAGGTACACAGGGACGCCAGAGTTATGGAAAGTCATGATCCAGCCGTCAGGCAGAGGCTCTGTAGGTGGGCGGCCACGACCTATATGGAAGATGAGAACATCTTGCAATTACTTTTAAAAACACTGTCACCACAGAGCCTCCTGCACATCAAACTTTCTGTTTGTGTATTTGTATATTTGGGTCTTTCCAGAGAATTCAAGTTTCTATGTCTTGCTCCCTACCAGTTCTAAGTCAGCATTTGGTGTAAGATAGGAATTTATACATGAAGAATCAGTATATGAGGAGCCTGGAATAGGGCTGTGCAAGATAAGAGTTCTCATCTCAGCTCTTGTCACTACTTCTGGTGAGCATTGTTATTTCTCTACTGCCTGCTCAACCAAGGCCACACACAACCCAGGGGCCAGGTATGCTTTGCTAACAAACTGCAATACTGTCAACCAGTATTCCCAGTGACCAGGTGGCATGCCATTATAAAACACTACTTCAAATTAATAAATTTTATATTGGTGAGTTTGTTGTTTTTTGTTTGGTTGGTTGGTTTTGGTAGCAGGAATTGAACCAGAGCCACATCCTCAGCCCTTTTCATTTTATACTTTGAGACAGTATCTCACTAAGTTGCTTAGGGCCTTGCTAAGTTGATGAAGCTGGCTTTGAACTCACAATCCTCCTGTCTCAGTCTCCCAAGTCGCTGGGATGACCGGCATGTGCTACCGCACCCAGTTCCATATTGATTTTAAGACACTACTCCCAATCCCTTCCTTTCTTTATAGGCCATAAGAAAAAGATATCAGGATTTTTCTCTCTCTCTCTTTTTTTTAACATGTGAATGCTAGGGCTCCCCAGGGCCTTACACACTTGGCAAGAATTCTACCACTGGGGTTGGGGGTGTAGCTCAGTGGTAGAGCACTTGCCTAAGATGTGTGAGGCACTTGTGTTTGATCCTCAGCATCACATAAAAATAAAGTAAAAGTACTGTGTCTGTCTACAGCTAAAAATTTTTTTTAATTAAAAAAAAAAAAGAACTCTACCACTGAGCTACATCCCTAGTCCTTTTATTATTTTTGAGACAAAGTCTTGCTAAGTTGCCCACACTGGTCTTGAATTTGTGATCCTATTGCCTCGGCCTCCCTAGTAACAGATTACAGGTGTGCATCAACATATCTGCAAATTTCAGACTTTTTATTCACTTGCCACTCATCACTGACAGACCTGACTGCTAGAAAAGCACAAGGCAAAAACTTAACTAAAACAATGTTCTTACTGATATTAAAAGCAAAATAAAATTTAGAAACTAAAGAAAAAAATGCAAATGAAACTCAACATACTATATATGATGGAAAAAATAATTACATACTTGTAACCGCAGCCGTTCAGGAGGCTGAGGCAGGAGGATCATAAGTTCAAACAACTTAGTGAAGCTCTCTACTACTTAGCAACACCCTATCTCACAAATATAAAAAGGGCTGGTAATATGGCTTAGTAGTTAAGTGCTCCTGGGTCCAATCCCTTTTACCAAATAAATAAATGAATATTTTTAAAAAGAAAAAAAGTATCAGTGACTCTCAAGGAAATGTAGTGGCACCTCTGGGTAAGACCCCACCAAGCAGACCTGACCCTGGGCCCTGTACCTAACAAAGAGGCCACTATCAGACATGGCCCAGAAGGGTGTGCTGCAGTTCAGAGTATACCCTGTGGTCACTCCCTCCCAGAGTTTGGGTCAAGGTGGAGCTTCTTCATAGCATCTTTGGGTTAACTCTGGAGAAGTTAACAATGCAAAGCCAAGCATAATAGACAATACACGTTCATCCTGACCATTCATCTATGATAATGAGCAATCATAACCAGTCCAGCAGTCTGAAGGCCTCACAGCAGCTGTAAGCACTGAGCTCCCTGCTATGGCTCTTACTAGGCAGTTTGGCAGGCCAGGTCTACTGCTGATCTATGGGTTACATAGAATGGACTTAGGTTGATATGCTCAGAATAAGACTGCTGAAACTACAGGAAGAACACAATGCCAACCTTCCAAAGGCACCACCTCTTGCCTCACACATCTTCTAGAATCTATATCCCCAGGTTCATTACATCTGCAATTACCTATCCTGACACCCATCTGCCAGCAAACAAAAGGTATCTGCTCACTTGTCTCGAGTGGCCCAAGGAGGGCAGTCACATGCCATCTAATTCTCATTTTCTACCCCAGTCACTCATCATCTCTGGCACCCCAGAGTATCATCCATGTGCCTGAGACCTCATGCCTCTCTTGAACCCTTCTTCTGAGTCCAACCTCTCTACCAGGACAATCATAGGTGCCTCTAGGCAAGTACAGACTGAAATTAATCCCAACTCATTCTACACCTGCCCCACTTTAATGTCAGAACCTCACAGCACAATTCTGGGTACCTCCCAACTGCTGTCCCATTAATGGTCCTCATATCCAAGTGGAAGACCTACTGCATACACACCTAAAACACTACCATATCTCTCAAAGAATATTCCACCTTGCCCACCTAAAGTGCACATGCTATGCTGAGCTCCAGGAGTCAAGTTCTAAATAAAAACTGGGTAACAACAAAGGCCTATCTCCAATGGTTTCCCATGTCACCTGGTACAGAACCTGAACCATAACCATCACCTGCCACCTTGCTAAACACCCACCCTAGGGCTTCCACGTCCTTTGGCTGCCAGTTTTCTTGTCTTCTGGTACATACTGATGCTCTCTCCTCAAGGGTCTAAGGCTCTGTGGTTAAGAGGATCTGTACCTGGGTTGTGCACATGTGTGTGTCCTCATGTCCAATGTTTTCCCTTTTATCAGACATGACTGCTATACTCAAACACATGTCTCTACCCAACTGATGCCTGGTACCAGAGGGTTCTCAAAACATTTTTTGTGAAGAAAACAATGGTACTTCTAATGCCTGGAAATACTACTTTGTGACCCACCAACTTACTTTTCAGCACTGTTTTAATCTTGGTCATCATGGGCTGCACAGTTGTCTCTCCATCAGATGGATGGTCACTGTCTCCTCCATATTTTTCCTCTGTTCGCCTCTTCTTGGGAGCACAAAGGCCTTCTTCCAGCAAAGCATCCACATCATTGTCAAAATCATCCTGCAAAACAAGGTGTTCAGACCTCACAGACCCCAGTGCCTGTTCTCCTGCACCACAGGCAAGTTTAACAACATTAGGACAGACACAGAGCAGCGGTGCTCAAGGGGGCCTAGGTGTGCCCTGATAGTGCATGATCATCTGAAAAACAAACAGGATAAAACAAGTGAAACCAAGACACCTGGTCCAGGTGCACACCCTGCTAAGGAGGCTTACTCAGCAGCACCTGCCAAATCAGATTGGAAAGAGGATACAAGGCCAGATATCAGCCAAACTTTTCATTAAGAAACTTAAAAATGTGGACTCCTTACATCCTTCTCTTCTCAAGTGCTGCTGAGAAACCTCACATGGGTTTGGCTCCTGTTTTAGTTTTTCATTTTCCTGCTTTCAAAAGATACAGCCATTCCCAAACTTCTCTTTGGGTTTTGCTCAGAGCCCTCCAGAGAAGGGGTCGCCAACATACCTCGTAGGAGAAATTCAAGGCTTCTTCATCCACTCTGTCTCTTTGAACGATTGCTTTAGCCGTGAACCCGCCTGTTCCTTCTTCATCTAGCTCCAAATTGTCAGTAAAATCTTCTAACTCATCGAGCACTGCATACTCCACTCTCTTTTCCTGATCCAGCTCATTCTCCTCATCCTTCTTATCCGCACTCTCACCCCCTACACCTACCCCATTACCAACACTCCCGCCAAAGGGACAAGCATGCATGTCTCCACTGACAGGGCTAAGGAGCAGACCACATTCGGCCCGAGTGTCGCGCTCCACTCCTGTGTACAGCACTTTCCTGTCCTTACTCCTGCAGCTCTCGGTAAAGCTCACACTAATCTTTACATCCTTAAGCAACTTAAGGTCAGGGGAGAACTTCCGGACCGCAGGTGCGTGCCGGGCGGTGCGTGGGCTGTGGCCACTACAGTTCGGGTCTATGAGGAGGCGGCCCTTAGAGAAGGATCCTTTGGAGAGAAGAGAAGCTCCGCAGAAGTTGAATGGGTCCTCAGCAGGGGGTTCGGACTGTCCATCACCACCAGAGCCAACGTCCATTACCTCTGCATCACTGGACGTTTGCAGGGGAGGTGGTGGAGACTGTTCACAGGGCAGCACTTGGAAAGGGCAAGCTCGGTTCTCCATCATCGCTTCTCCTGCGGGCTCACGCGGGAGAGGAGAGGGACTCTCATATGTCTCCATATTAAAAGCAGTTAAGACTATTTTAAAAGACCAAAGTTTTAAAACACCTTACATAAATCTATACAGCTAACATGCACAAGTCCGTCGAGACCCGGTGCCGTCCTGCCCACGCTGTGCACACTGGCTGCTTAGTCAAGCTGGCCACATTGCTCTTTTCATTAATGTAGACAGCTTTTAGAACCACTGCCTCAATTATTGGAAATCACAATGCACTCAGCTTAAAAGACTGACGACTAAGTAAGTCTGTCTTCATGCCAAAGTGGCACCTTTCTTCTTCCACCTGCAAAGAAATTTAAAAATACCGTCACGAAATGACAAAAACCTTCCACTTCCCTGGTACGAAGAATCAAGTGCTATTAACAGCATAGTAAAGTGCTTAAAATAATACTGCCTACAAGAACCTCTTAGACATCAGAACACACTAACCTCACTGTTTTCCTTCAGCACCTAAATTATAATTTAAGTTAAATATTTAAACTGTCCACTTTAATTTCTATTTTAGAAGCACAAAAATAATATAATAAGGCTCAAAAAGGTTTTTAAAAACTACACTAAACTCTACCATAGTGTTCCACTAACTCATCCTATTTAAGTAGGTAATCAAGCATGCAGTGGGAGGCCGCCCTTTCTGGAACACACAAAGTGTGTGGCCTCCCTCAGGCCATCAGAGCGAAATCAATCCACTCACCTGCAAGGGCCGTGTCAGTCAAAGGGTGAGCATGAGACCCTCAGTTCAACTCTGCAGCTAAGGGCCTCAGAGGTATGGTCAGGTGCTCTGCTACCCAGGGACCCCCTCTCCTGGGCCCACAACGTGGCACGTGGACAGGAGAGTGATGCAGCTTGCTGAGGTCACCAGAGGTGGCGGCATAGTTCTGTTCCCAGTAGAGGAAAGGGGGAGGTGGCTGCTGGGAAGGGAGCCTGCTAGGATTTCTGGGGGGTAGTTGTAGGAGAGAGCTGGAGCCAAGATATAAAGAGTCCTGGGTACCACCTGAAGCCTGGCTCCATCCTGGAGGCAATAATGAGGCACCAATGTGAAGTGACTCTAGTCAGAAAGGAGATTCACAGATGTGCCAGTTATAAGCAGCTGTGCCCAGGACAGTCCTCTAAGCCAGAGGACAAAGGTATGAAAGAAGCTCTGGATACACAAGAACAGTGTCACAGAACTGACTGTACTTGTTGACTCAATGGGGATAGAGAACAGAGATAAGAGGGAACTAGAGACAAGGAAGGCTTCTCCTTTCCATTCCAGCATCTAGGAAGGAACCTGGAGAGGAGGATGACGGGAAGCTCCAGGCAGACCTGTCTGACAGGGCTGAGGTCACAGCTCTGGAGTCCTGACTGGCCCAGACAGCTCTGGTAAGCCAGATCACATTAACAAGGAGGTAAGTGCCAAAACCACACAAGGGAAGTACTAGAGAGGGAAGGATGTAACTCTAGGAAGCTTCACCACAAAGGAAGCACAAAAAAAAAAAAAAAAAAAAAAAAAAGATGGCCCAAGGTGGCAAAGGTAGGGGTGGGGGATGGGGGAACAAAAAACTCGAGGTCCACAGGAAGAGAGGCCCATCAGCAGAAGCACATGCAGATATATACACACACACACACACACACACACACACACACACACTCACATGCATTAAAACTCCTACACCATGCACAGAAACATACATGTATGCACATGCCATGCACGCCAGTACAGATATACACACATGGCCAGACCCATGGGTGACAGCTCAGTCAGTTGCATGTAACATAATTCATATTCCAAAGACCCCAGAAAGAACAGGAGACAATAGACATCACCCATTTAAGATATTACAGTGACGGGATGGAGTGTGGTAGTTATACTTCAAAGGGGGCACAACACAAAGCCAGAGTCTTGTTTAGGTTAAATTCACTTAAATATTCACTGACTATCTACTGAGGGAGGTCCTACCACAAACAAGAGACAAAGTCCCCACAGCCTGGACATGGTTGTAGAGCAATGACCACAACACTATCACTTTATTTCCTAGATCCTAGGATTTCCTAAGACTTCTGAATTCCATGGGAATTTAACACAATAACTCCCTAAAGGTATGTCCATCAAACTGCTTAGGACTGAGGAAGTTTGATAAAAAGATAAAAGCAGCAATTGCTAAGAAGGCTATACCCAGATGGGCACAAGGGACATCAAGAACATAAGGCCAGTCTCCTGGCAACCAAGAAAGACCACTGCAGAGGGCAGGTCAGCATGCTCAGTGCTACAGACCTTGAATAAGACTAGTTAGGACTGGACCGGAATCTGGCAATTGTACAGAGACTCGAGGGAGGCAATTCAGGATTCAGGGACAAAAAAAGTTAAAGGGAAGAAGGAGGTGGGAGTTAGAGGCAAATGATGGCACAGGATGGGGAAAACTGCAAGCATAGAAGCACAAAACAAAGATGATAATAGGTGGTGAAGGGGACCTTGAAGAAGTGCACAGCAAAGAATATGGGAACTCTGGCAAGGAAGAAAGTGCTCCTTGGAAGAACAAGAAAGCTGCCCAGCCCCAGAAATCAGCAGTGGGCAGTCATGGCAAACTCATTACTTTCCCTCTATAAGCTTACTCTATTCACTCAACTAGAATTTGCTGAATGCCTTCCATGTAGCACAAACGCCATTCTAGAAGCTATGAACAGACAAGATAGACAAAACCCATCCCACAGATCTCACATTTTGTAAGGAAGAAAAGTTACAACTAAAACAAGCATCTACCTCATCACATACTAAGAAGTACACAAGCTAAAACAAAGTAAAGGGTTGGGGAACTGGAGGCAGCTTCCAAAAGGGTGATAAGAGAAGGCTCCCTAGCCAATACCCTTCTGACAGCAGAGGAAAGGGAGCTAAGTGGGTAGCGGAGGTGGAAGAAGGGGACATTCCAGGTGACATCTGGAGGAAAAGCAAAGGACCAGATGTGGTATGGCCAAATTAGGGCAATGCACTGAGGTGGAGTGAAAGTAGGCCAGGTCAAGAAAGTTTTCTTTTATTTTGAGAGACAGGCCACTGGACAGGAGGGTCCAAACAATGATAACACATGATCCAAGATAAGCAGTGGCATCCAGCCCTCAGTCAGGCTCTGCTCTAAGCACTTTATACACTACAAATTACACAGCACATAGAGAAAGGTCAAACAAGTTACTCAAGGTTACACAGCTAGGATGTGGTGCATTCAAGCAAACTGGTCTGTTTGTACTGCCTCAGTTTTATACTGTCTTACAGTTTTAAAGAATAACTCTATATCCAGAAAAACTATAGGTGGGTGGGAGTGGGGAACAAAGAGAAGAATTAAGAGGCCCACTAGGAAGCTTGAGTAAGACATTTAAGTTGAAAGTGCTCAGAAATGGTCTGTTGTTGAAAACAGAAGATGAGTCAACAGGGCTTCCTGGGGAAACACGAAGGCATAAGAAAAAGAGGGATCAGACTTTAGAAAGGCACAAGGATCATTTTGATGTGGGTGAAGACTGGAGTTTGGTTTGGACATGGCTACTTGGCACCAAAGTAAAGTGACAATATGAAGCTAGAGCTCAGAAAGGAGGACAGGGTTGGAGATGGAAGACATGGATGATATCAAGGAAAGTTGGCATTAAAGCCAGGAGGCTGGATGAGATCACATGGGAGGAGCAAGCTACAACAAAAGAAGTCCAAAACTTTGCAACCCAGCCAAAATCAGGTTTCCCGCCCCAAGGTCACCATAAGACTATAAAAACCACCCCCTGAAGAGTGCTCCAGACCATGCCTGGTCATGCAGGGCTCAAAGAGTGGCTCTCTGGCTCTTCAGTCCCACTGATGCTTGAGCAGACTGAACACATGGACACAAACCTTGCCTTGCAATTTGGACTGTGAGCCAGCAGCAGACCCATAGTAGGCTTTCCGGGACTCCTGCACAGGTGTAAGTAAACCCAACACAATTGGAGAGCACTCCTTGCTGGAGTCCATTTGATGGACAGACATGGAAGCACCAGCTATAGCGTCCAGTATTGTGATTGCAGCCTTTCAATCATGCTTCTCCTGCTGCAGCCTCCCACCCGACCCAGCAGCAGTATGACCTCATCCATTCCTTTTGTCATCCTCCAACAGGCCTCACATCCTATACTCACAGGCGGCACTACTCACTCGGCATCCCAAACTAGCCATTCACTCCCTTCAGTGAGTGAGGCCTTGCAACAGGGGCTGGGCCACTCCCACAACTAGAAGGTCAACAAATGGAGGGCCCTCGCCTAGTGATTGTTCTCCAAGAGTCGACAGTCCTAGTTGGGATTGTTATGCATCAAGGTAACAAGGTACATGCAAGCATGCAAAATGGCAAAATCAAATTCCTACCATGAGCAACCTAAGTCCACTGGATGATACTTGACAGATACCGCTGTCAACAGGTTGCCACTTTCCATTTATTTCTACCACGTTCATTGTTACAATAAAACCACATCCTGGTTATCTACATGACACTCAATCCACCAGCATTTGATGAAGACGCGATTTCTCAGATTTCCCAAACTGTTAAAGCAGATAGGGTCCTGTCCATACCGATCCCGCCTGAGGGCGATGATATGGCTATGGGCCCACCTGACAAGCAGGCTCGTTACACAGACAGACTAGGAGAGTCTGCGACGCCAGGGCCCGGGCCCGGACCCGTATCCCAGCTCCAGTCCCGGTCCCAGCGCCCGCCCTGAGCTCTGGGCTCCCTCCACTGCCCACCGCCATGTTGCTTCACAAAGGCCGGGACTCCTTACGGGCCCGGCCCGCCTCGTGCCCTCCGCCCCGCCCCGAGCCCGGGCACAAGGCCTCAGCCCCGGAGGGAGGAGGGAGAGAAGGGCGCGCCCTCGCGCAGGCCGCGCAGCCCGCCCGCGGGGCGCCCCTCGCGCCCCGCACCTACCTGCGGCGCCGTGGCCTGCCGGAGCCTCCCGCAGCCCAACCACAGCAGAAAGACCCTCACCGCACCGCCACCGCCGCCGCCATCTGGAAAAGCCACCCAAGCCCTCCGGTGTACGGGACCCGCCTGCCGCGCCGGGCGATCGGAGGGCGGGCCTCTGAAGCGTGTGGCCAATCCCCTCGCTCGGTTTACCCCACATTGGTGGAGCCGCGGAGCCGGCTGCGGAGGCTGCCAATCCGAGGCGAGTGGCGCGCGCGGCCGGAGCGCGCGGCCCAATAGCTCGACTGCGCAGGCGGGACCAGGTGCCGAGGCCGAGACCGAGGCCGCACTAACGGTCATCGCCGGGGAGGGGCTACGCGCCAGGAGGGCGGCGGCCGCGAGGAGGGCCGGGAGCGCGAGAGCGGGGGATGCCGGGAGCAAAGGAGCGCGGGAATTGTTACAGACGCCCAGCTGGAACCGAGTAAACGGGCCGCCTCCGTTGTAGTCTGTGTGGAAGAGGCCGTGCACACTTAGGCACAGGAGAGTCTCCAGTTAAAAGCATTAGTCGTTCAAACAGTCACTTCTAAAAAAATCAAGTATGCTCAACTGACAGCTTTCCATTTGCTAATACTATTATCTGGAACCTTAAAAAAAGGAAGGATAGAAATAAATGGAGAAGGAACAGTTTTTCCCTAGAATTAGCATTCCTGTCAATATATAGAGAGGGGAAGATGATGCCAGCCATTGGCAGCACC
This sequence comes from Sciurus carolinensis, assembly GCF_902686445.1. Classification (NCBI taxonomy): domain Eukaryota; kingdom Metazoa; phylum Chordata; class Mammalia; order Rodentia; family Sciuridae; genus Sciurus; species Sciurus carolinensis. Next base: position 123,428,011 of record NC_062220.1, on the reverse strand, counting down.
TCTGTAATTGCTGGATACGAAAATCAGGTGCTAAAAATAGGGTACCAAAAAAAAAAATAAACACACACACACACATATATCGTGCCGAAAGTGAGAAATAGGTTCTCTTCTTATGATGCTGGGATCAAACCCAGGGCCTCCGGTTTGCTAGGCAAGTGTTTTACCACTGAACTGTATGTCCAGTCACAAGGTTTTGTTTTTAGTGTTTTTGGTGCTGAAGACTGACCCTAAAGCCTCTCCGGTGCTGAACCTGCTGCTGGAACACAGAGCTACAACTCCCAGTTTTTTGTTTTGTTTTGTTTTTTAACATAGTTTCAAAATTTCTCCCCCCTAGATATTCAGTAATTGCAAAGGGGAAATAGTAGCTTTGCAGGGAGAAAGAAAATCTGAGAAGGTGCCACCTTAAGCAATTCATCAAGGTCACCAGCACCTCCAAACTTAGCATTAGTAAGTTGTACACTTTAAATATGTGTGTTGCATTGTATATTACTTATACTTTCAACAGAAATGAAGGGGGGGAACACTAATCAATGGACAGATATATTGTGAGTCTCCTGAAAAGGAGATAGGTTCACATGTAGATATTTCTTCCCAAAAGCAAAACATGAATGAAGATCAGACAAATCCCAAATTAGAATTACCAGCCAACACTTTTCAAAAGTGTCAAGAAAGAGGAGTCATCTTCAATTAAAAGAGACAACTGTTGGGCGCCATGTCGCATGCCTGTAATCCCAGGAGCTCTGGAGGCTGAGGCTGGAGGACAAGTTCAAAGCCAGCCTCAGCAAAAGTGAGAAACTAAATAACTCAGTGAGACCCTGTCTCTAAATAAAATGCAAAATAGAGCTGGCAATGTGACTCAATGGTCAAATACCTGAGTTAATCCTGGGTAACCCCCCCCCCAAAAAAAGAGAGAGACACACACAACTAAGCACAATGTAAAGTCTAGACCCTAAATGGAATCCTGGCTTAGAAAATGGACATAGTGGGATGAATGGTAAAATTCAAATAAAGTCTATTGATTAGTTAATACTATTCTATTGAAAGATTCTTCACTTGGTCAACCTTCTCTTAAGACCATTTGTGTTCTTCCTTATAAATTCCAGTTTTAGCTAAGCACTCCAAGTTAGTTTGGCAAAAACCCTCTCTCCCAACTTTTGTATCTGAACAGTATCTTCAAACATCCCCCAGGGGATGACTGATCACCTGGCCTGCCCTTAGCAAGAACCCTCTTAGGTTGCTGGAATCCCCCCATACCCCTCTATTTTCTCTTAGCAATTTTCTACCCACTGACCCCCACCCTGCTCCTTAGAGACAAATTCCCACTTGTCCAGGCTGTTTTCAGAGCTGCACCCAATCTCTCCCCTCCCATTGTAAAGTCAGAGGTATAACTAGTGATCCCTATAACTATGGTGATGGTCCTGAATAAAGTATTCCTTACCATGCTTTAATTAGTATTTCTGAATCATATTTTAACAGAATCAATGTTAATTTTCTGGTTATAATCATTTTACTGCAGTTTGGAGCTGTGTTGTTAACATTTGGAGAAACTAAGTGAAAGATAATGGAATTCTTTGCTCTATTTTTTAGTTGCTTTATTAAGTTGAAATCATTTTTATATGAAAAAGGTTAAGTTGCCAGGTGTAATCCCAGTGACTCAGGAGGCTGAAGCAGGAGGATTTCAAGTTCAAGTTCAAAGCCAGCCTCAGCAAATTAGCGAGGCCCTAAGCAACTTAGCAAGACCCTGTTTTAAAATAAAAAATAAATAGGGCCAGGGATGTGGCTCAGTGGTAAAGTGCTAGCCTAGAGTGTGTGAGGCACTGGGTTCAATCCTCAGCACTACATAAAAATAAATAAAATAAAGGTATTGTGTCCATCTACAACTAAAAAATGTTTTTTAAAAATATGTATACACCAGGTAATGCTCTCTACGGAAGGCTGCAACTTTATTTATTTTTGCAGTGCTGGGGACTGGACCTTGCACATGCAATGCAAGCAGTCTAGCACTGAGCTATACCCCCAGTGCCTAAGGTACCAAAAAAAAAAAAAAATACAAATAACTTTAAACAGGTACTTCCCCCCCACCCCAGAGACTTTAGCAAAGACCTGTAGGAAGTGAGGGACAGCATGGTTTGGATGTCTACGGGAGGAATTTTTCAGGCATAGGGGAGCGTGAGTGCAAACACCCTCAGGCAAGAATTGTGACTATGAGCACTGGAAAGGGTCGGGGACATGTAAAGTGAAGATAGGAGGGGTGCCAGGCATTGTGGTGAGACCTCTGTGGGAGGACCACTGGCTGACAGAGAAGGTACCCCCCCGAGGTGCCACCAGTCCTTGTCCTGTCCATCCTGGCCTCATGGCTCTGCCTCCCCACCTCACTGGGAAGTGGAGGACTATTAAGGTGTCTCCTCAAATCTATTTCTCCACCTATGTAGTAAGGATCACAGTTGTTTTAGTCTGCTAGGGCTGACATAACAAAATATGACAAATAGAGTGGCTTAAATAATAATCTGTTGTCTCACAGCTATGGAGGTTGGAAGTTTGAGATCAAGGGGCAGCAGATTCATGCTCTTTCTGGACACTCTAGGGAAGCTATCATCCAGTCTCTCTCCCAGCTTCTGGTACACTCCTGGCTTATTCTGGTACAATAGAACTTCAAGCACTGTTCTCCCTATCTGCAATCCTAAATCCAAGTTTCATTTCAGATAAGGTCAAGAGTCACATTGGATTAGGGCTTAGCCTAATTTTATCTTGATTATATCTGGAAAGACCTTGTCTCCAAATAGTCACATTCTGAGGTGGTGGAGTTAGGACTCCAACTTGGGGGTGTGGGGTGGACAGAACTCAATCCATAACAATAGAATCTACATCTTGGGCTGCTTCAAGAGACTAGGGCAAGAAGGTGATGCACCCAGCACCACCTCAGGAGGTGGAGGCTATTGGGGAGCCCTGGCTAGGCTGTAAGGAAGGGGTGGCGGGGCAGAGGGGTTCATGACAAGGGCTTAAAAGCTTTCCCTGGGCAGACCCAGTCTCTAGGGCAGAGACGAACATCTGGGGAGGCTCTGCATGAAAGCAGTGTGCCTGGCTGGGGTGAGTGCTGGCATGGAACATGGGTACAAGACATGGGGCAACCCACTGAGGCACATGGAGAATGTTGGCAGTGGAAGTGGCTGGAAACCTGTCATTCTGACTGCCAGACACATGTGGATCTTGAGACCTTTGGCCTAGACATGGGTTTTATCACCACTGGAAGTCCCTTTCAAGCCTGGCCTGGCTTAACCACTTTTCTTCTGAGTTTAAAGTGAAGCATGGAGGCCCTCAGACTCCAGGGGGGTGGAGGGACAGGAAGAGGGAAGTCAGACCTCTACTCATTCCCAGATGGACTAGCAAACTGTCATACCTAGGCTGGGATATCCAGTGCAGGTCCATATCCACTCTACTCATTGCTCAGGGGTCAGCTCCAAAGGCAAAAGGAAGCATGGAACTAAGCAATGGATATGTGGGACTTGTGCTTGTCAGTGCTAAGGACTTCAGTTCCCCAGTGCCAGGGCTGAGGGTAACTCTATTTGTCCTCTAGCCCTTGATTCTACCCCTTTCCACCATCCCATGCCTCTCTCTCTGGGGGCTCCTGCTAACGAATCTCTGGTGGTGGGTGGGCTCACCCAGTAATCAACACCTGGGTCCCATATAAATGGGCTCTCTTGCACCCTGGACTCTGCCCACAGATAGCCTGACCCAGAGGCTTCCATCATGGTACTCAGGAGGCTGTGACAAAAGGAGGTAGAAAGAGCCTCATGTGGGCATCTGTGCCACCACAGGAGTTCCTGTCATAACTATCACACAAAGGAAGGACCTTGAAACCCATTTACTCACCACAGTTTAAAGTTTTATTATCAACAGCTCACATTCAAGTTCAGAGTCCTATGAAGTTTGACATACCAAGAAGGGAGACAGCAAGGGGTAGCTAAGTCCACTTGCTGAGATGGGCCTACCCAGAACCCATAATGCCCACTTGGGTAAGTGGAGGCCTAAGAGCCCCTGGCACACACACAATCATCCTCCACCATGGAACTGACCATTCAGGAGGACCCCTGGTGCAAAAAAAAACACCCAGCATACATGGGGCCACCTCCCCAATTCAAGACTATCCAATGCACATGGGACTCTGGCATACACAGGACCATTGGATCTCTAATAAGGCTAAGCTTCTATTGTAAAAGTGAGTTTTTCTCTGGTCCTCTCCGTGTGTGATTCCAAATATGGCCCATATCCTCTCAGGAGCAGTTATGGTTGTCAGGAAGTAAAGCACAGTGGTGTCCTATGCACCACTTTAAATATCACTTAAGGCACCATTTAAATAAAAGTCTACTCCTGTCATTTGACCAGAGCAAAGAGTCACTGATTACAAGTGTATGTAAGGTAAGAAGTTCTCCTCTGCCTGCTTGGCATGCACACGTGTGTGTACACTCCTGAGCAAGTGTTCAAATATGTATACACTAGTGCAACTTTGTGTGCTTATATGCGTCTGTGCACATGTGGGTGTGTATGTGTATGGGCATGTGTCCTAAATGTGTGTGTGTGCCTCCACATGTGGACAAGGTAGGCCCAGATGCATTCCCACACATAGGGCACACCTGGTTCTGTCCCAGACCTGACATTAGACTCTGTAACTCCCCATTGGCATAAAGGCAGACCCTGAGCTGGGTACAAGACATGGATGGATAATAAACAAATCAGAAGGCTCAGGTCCTGGAGGATGTTAGTCAAGTCATCAGTAGTGCAGTGTGGCCATGGCAGGTTCCTGTCCACACTGGCCCTTGAGACAGGGCCTCCCAAGAGCCTGCTGACCATACCCAGGAGTGGAGGATTAGCTCTGTAACATGAATTCATAGGTGTTGGTCTCCCAGCAGGAGGGGTCCTTGTTCAGCATGCTGCGCTCCGTGAAGGTCACATGACCATCTGCGTCCACAAGGATGATGGTGTTGGTTCTGAAAGACAGTGTTCACCCTGTATCCCTTACCCCCAGTCCTGTTTGTCAAAGTCACAGCTTGTGCCAGACTTGAGGCAGGAAAGGGAAGATTCACCAGGTGTAGAGTCTGTACTGGGCACCTGGCTCCAGCTTTGCAGTAGGTCACAAATGAGAAGAAACCTCAGTCTTAAGGACGTGGAAGGGCTTGTCAGGGGCATCGAAGCTTCCTGATCAGCCCTACAGGTCCACACTGGGTGAGTCCTATTACCTCTACTCTGCAACATCCCCAGCCTGCCCTGCCTCCCCTCTGCAGGAAGAGCCCCACCTGCCTGCCCAACACCTTCACATGGGCTGACCATGCATTTCCACACTCAGTGCCCCAGGATTCCAGACACTTGGCCATACTCAGTTCTTCCAAGAAATCAAACTCTCAACCACTTGGGGCCCAGGACTTGCCCACCTGAACACTTTCTCTGTCCCCTTATTCTCTCACCATTCAGGCCATCCATAACTCTGCTGGCTACCTCAAATACTCAGTGCACCCTCCTCCCCTCTTGCCTAACCCTTCCCACAGTGGGTCCTCATGTTGTAAGTGCCTGTCTCCTACAGAAAGAGTTTGTACAAACACACACACACACACACACACACACACACACAGAGGAATGACCAGCCTGCAGCCACCTTCCACATATGTAACTGAGAGTCCCTGGAGTATCAGTACCAGGGCATTTGCCCACCAGAATTTGCAGACAGGAGCAGCATCCCTAATCTCATCCCTGGCTCCCTGGCAGTTGTATACTGACGCCTCACCATAAGAGGGCAGTCCAAGGGCTCCAATCTAGAAACAACTGAAACCTCGGGGACCTCAAGCCCTGATCTACAGAGCCCCTAGGAATTGATGCTTATTTATGCAAGCCCTTAACTGGGGAGTTGCTTGTCTCTGTAGCCCTTAGTCTAGACAGGGCAAAGGCTTTGGAATCTACTCAGTTAGGGAAACAGCCAGGTCCTGACTAGCTATGGAACATAGGGAAGCTCAGTTTCTTTGTTCCCACTCCAGCCTGGGATGTTGGAGAGTAGGGCAGGAAGGTGACGCAGCCAGCGCCTCCAGCCACTCCATACCTGGTACCATAGTTGGGGCAGCGCACACACACAGCTGCATACTTGCTCAGTATAGGCTGCACATACTCCCGGCCCTGGTCTTCAATAGCTGGGTCTGGCAGCTGTCTGGAAGACAGAGAGAAAAAAAGACCATCATTCCCTCTGCTGCCTGTCCACAACCCTGTGTAGCCAGGTAGACTTGCCTAATATGCTTATAGCCTTGAGGTTCCTAGTGAGCTCTCTGGTCTTGGGAAGTAACTGGGAAGTGTTGGTTTATTCTCTTTCATACACAATGCCTCACATCTCTGTCCACCCATCTATTTATGACTCCATCACTGAGCCCAGGCAGCCAGATAGTATGTATATTCTCTTAGTGCCCCTAGAAGAGCCCTGTGGGCATCTGTTCATATGACAAGTGTCCACTCCAGCATTGAGACTTGCCAGCCACCACAACGGGCACCACAGCCACAGTAATCAATAAGGGCAGCCAGGGCCTATCATGGCTCTGCCCAGGATAACACACTGACTGAGGACTATGTAGACTTAGAGCTGAGCAGAGGGCTGGGCCAGCACAGCTCCCCCAAGGGTGTGGTGATTCTGAGGCTGAAGGGTAATCCTGGCTCAGAGGCCTGGAGGCAATTGTGGGAGGACAGAGAGAAAAGAGCAGGACACAGGCTGTGAGGTTTCCTTTGAGGGTCCACTGGAGGAAGTGTGACCCACAGGGTGGGGGTGGATGCTGGGTTATCTGGGCAGGAAAATAGCATGGGTAGGTATGGGGAAGGGGCAGATGGGGCCACTTGTGGGACAAAAGCCAGGTTGATGAGCACCAGGATCCCTGGCTGGGACAGCTAAGACCTAAGTGCCCAGTATCTGAGGGTGCCTTGTGCAGAGGCCTATGGGCAAGGAAGAGGGTTGGGGAGGGGGCTCCCCTACCCCCAGGAACAGGTGTGTCTGTGCCCAATGTTCAACCCTAAAGTCACTAGGGGAACAGCATGTGGGAAGCTCTGTCTAATCCCAAACCTGCTGACTCTCGCTGCTCCATTCTGTGGTTCTTCCCCTCAGGACTTAAATATCTGGAACGTTACAGAATCTCTCACTATCCCTTCTCACACAGAAGAGAACCCCTAGCAGTTCTGGCCTCAGGCCAACATGTATCAGATCTCCGTGAGCACTGAGCCTCCCAGTAAACAGGATCCTGGCTGCCCCATCTCTCATCATCAAAGGCCCTTACTAGAAATCAAGGGAAGCAGGTGGAGAGTAGCACAGGGTCAAGGACAGTTTATTTGTCAGGCTCTTTGAATCTGAGAAGACAGCCCTGGTTACTTTCATAGGCCTCTAGGGTAGCACAGTCTGCCTTCCTCTCTGCCTCAAAGCCTGAGTGGCCACCCCAGAAGGGTCTGTCCACTTACGCCTCCTCATTGTTGAGCACATCCAGGAGCTGGGTAACAAGAGTATCCTTGGGGAGCACATGGCTCTGCTCCACAACCTCCAGGAAGAGCTGTTTGCCAAAGCATAGCTTCCTCCAGGGTGTCTCCAGCAGCGCATTGCTCAGCCCATAGGTCCCTGCAGGGAGGAGGCCAGTTTAGCCATGCAGAGGTCCAACTATGTGATTTCAAAGTAAGCTTCTAACACCTACTGGTTCACCCAACATAAGATGTCAGGGGTGTGGGACTGGGGCTGGGGCTCAGTGGCTGAGCGCTTGCCTACCACGTGTGAGGCACTGGATTCAATCCTTAGCACCTCATACAAAAATAAGCAAATAAAATACAAGCATGCTGTCCATCTCGACTACAAAGAAAAAAAATTTTTAAATAAAATATAAAAAGGGCTGAGGATGTGGCTCAGTGGTTAAGCACCCCTGGGTTCAATCCCTGGCACACAAAAAAAAATTGTCAGGGGTAGCCAGGTGTGGTGGCACATGCCTGTAATCCCAATCACTCAGGTGGTTGAGGCAGGAGGATCCCAAGTTCAAGGCCAGCCTCAGCAACTTTTCAAGGTCCTAAGTAACTTAGCAAGACCTTATCTCGAAATAAAATATAAAAAGGGCTAGGGATATGGCTCAGTGGTTAAGCACCCCTGGGTTCAATTCCTGGTACCGAAAAAAAAAAAAAAAAAGATGACAGGGGTATAGCAGGTGACAGCAAAACCAAATCAGATTGCATCCAAGCTGCCCCCACACTTGACACTCTCTCTCATACTCTATACCTGATTCATCTGTAGCAAGGGGTACAGAACTCAAGGCAGGGCAGAGGCAAGTGGCAACCTCGAGAGTTCACAAAGTACAGATGCCTAGGGGACTAGGTGGACAGACTAACATAGAATAAAAAACCTGAACTCTAATGGGCATCCATTTATAAGCTACAATATAAGGGTTACCTGCCAAAATCAAGGGTGGCACAACCAGCAACCCAAGGGCAGGAGGGCACCCACCATGATAGGTCCTGACACACGTAACAGTTAGGAAATCCTAGACAGTGGGGACAAAGACAGCTCCAGCCAGTGGGTACATGGAGAGCCTGGGTGGAGCCTGACCCACCTCTGTATACTGGCTAGGTTCCTAGCTAAGGGAGCAGGTGGACTCAATACAAGGACTCTGAGCTATAGTTTCTCAGAACAAGGAAGTTCTAAAGTGGTGATAGAAGGTGTGACCAAAAGAGAAAGGGTTTCTCATGTTACAAAAGTGAGGGACACATACTTGAGGGAGAGAAGCCCCTCAGAGCCTCTTCTCCAGAGGTCCAGGTGGTCAGGGAGCACACAGCTCTGCATCCTGGATAAGGCACCAATGAAGCAGAGTCTGAAGCAGCTCCAGTTCCAGTAAAGTCCAGGAAGATTGCCCTAGCTCTGCTCGAGCCCCCACAGTCAAGTTGCCAGTCCCTGATGTCACTGTGTTTTTTCCTTCAGGAGCAACTGGGAAGGCAATTTAATAATCGGAGCTAGGAAATTAGGTAGCCACAGGCAAAGACTGGAGTTTGATCTTACCTCACACCATACAGAAAAACTAACTCAAATTGGACCAAAGACCTAATGAAAGAGCTAAAACTATGAACCCTTAGAAGAAAACATGAGTAGAAAACATTATAACCTTGGATCAGGCAATAACTTATTAGATAAGACAGCAAAAACATAAGCAACAGAAGAAAAAAATAGATAGTTGGGGCTTCATCCAAACTTAAAGCTTTGTGCTTCAAAAGATACCAAGAAAGTAAAAAAAAAAAAATCCATGAAATGGGAAAGAATTTTTGCAAATCAAATATCTAAGAGACTTGTCACATTGTTAGAATAAAGAAATTCTAAAACTCAAAGAGAAAACCTATTTATTACCTCTTTATTTATTTATTTATTCATTCATTAGGGGATTGAACCCAGAGGCACTTAACCACTGAGCCACATCCTCAGTCCTTTTTAATTTTTTTGAGACAAGGTCTCACTAGGTTGATTAGGGCCTCAATAAGTTGCTGGGCTTTGAACTTGGGATCCTCCTGCCTCAGCCTTCTGAGTTACAGGCATGCTCTACTGCACCAGGCAGAGAACCAAATTTTAAAATGAGCAAAGACCCGAATAAACATTTCTCTGCAGAAAAAGTGACCAAAAAGTACATGAAAATATGCTCAACATCAATAACCACCAGACAAATGTAATAAAAACCACAATGAGATGCCACTTCATACCTGCTAGGACAGCTATAATCAAAAAGAGTCCAGAGCTGGGATATGACTCAGCAGTAGAGCTCTTGCCTAATGTGTTGAAGCCCTGGGTTCAATCCCCAACACCACACACACACACACACACACACACACACACACACACACAAAGAAGGAAGGCTGGGGAATGCAGCTCACTAGTACATGAGCTTAGCAAGCACCAGGCCTGGATTCAATCCCAGCATCTACATCTCTGCACTGCAAAAAAAAAAAAAAGACAATAACAAGTATTGGTGAGGATTCAGAGAAACTGAAACCCTTTTACATTGCTGTTAGAAATGTAAAATGTAAAATGGGGGGCTGTGGTTATAAGTCAGTGGTACAGTGCTTGCCTATCATGTGTGACCAATGGGTTCTAAGTCTCAGCATCACACAAAAATAAATAAAATAAAGGTATTGTGTCCATCTACAAATTTAAAAATTTTAAAAAAGAAATGTAAAATGGTATAGATGCTTTGTAAAACATTTTAGAAGTTCCTCAAAAAGCTAACAAAGTTACCACATGATCCAGCCATTCCACTACAAGGTATATGTATGTGTGTCTGTACTGTTCACCCCAAGAGAGGTAAAAACATGTCCACACAAAAACTTTAAACAAATGTTCATAGCAGCATTATTCACAATAGCCAAAAGTATTCATTAATGGGTAGATAGAGAAACAAAATATATATCCATACAGTACTACTCAGCCTTAAAAAGAATCAACAAGCTGTTTCAGGCTACAAGATGAATCTTGAAAACATTAAGTAAGTGAAAGAAGTCAGAAGTCAGTCCCCAAGACCACACAGTACATGATTCCATCTATATGAAACATCCAGAATGAGCAAGTCCATAGAGACAGCAAATTAAAAGTTGCCAGGGGGCAGACATGGTAGCCCACAACTATAATCCCAGAGACTCAGGAGGCTGAAGAAAGAGGATCTCAAGTCTGAGGCCAATCTGGGCCACTTAGTAAGATCCTATCTCAAAACATAAAAAGGGTTGGGGTTATAGTTCTGTGATAGAGTGCCCCTGGGTTCAATCTCTAGTACCAAAAAGAAAAATAAATAAAATAAAGGTTGCCAGAGGCTGGGGAACAAGGGGGAAGGAGGATATGTGCAAATGGATGTGAGACTTCTTTGAGAGATGATGAAAATTTTCTGGAATTAGTAGTGATAGTTGCATAATCTTGTGCATATACTAAAATGCATTGAATTTGATACACTTTAAATGGGTGAACCGTACAGCATGTGAGCCATATCTCAGTAAAACTGTTATTGTAAAAAATGATAGCTGGGCCATGAGCCTCTCTCTTACTCAGCCCACTCGGCTCCACCTTACAAAGTGCTACTTTCACCTTTACTTTCCACCTAATGGAATGCTACTTCCACTTTCACCTTTGACAAGTCTGTACTTTGCCTGTTTAAAAAAAAAAAAAAAAAAAGGAAAAGCAGTAGCTGGGGGTATAGTTCAGTAGTAAGAATGTGTACTTAGCAGGCATGAGGTGCCTGGTTCAATTCCTAAAAAAAGTAAAGGAAGAACGCAGATCAGATGGGGGCAGACTCAGGGATAAAAATAGGAGGTAGATGAAGAATTTCTATCAAAAATGACTTAGCAGAAAACAAGTGTCTCCAGTCAGGGGGTCTCACGCTGAGAAGAAAAAGCTTCTAGATGCTTCCGCAAAGGCCTCTGGGCCAATGTTTTTAAAAAGAGAAGTGAAGCTATTTCCATCCTTTGGGGTTTTGGTTTCCAATTCTCTGCTAGGAAATCACTGGCTCAGGACAGCCTCAACAAAATGTGGAAGGAGAGACTGACTCCAGGGTACAAACCTACCTCACCACATACCCAAATCCCAAAAAGGTTGAACTGATGGGAGACACTGAGGCAAACAAAATGGTGAGAACAGTCACAAGATGAGCCATAATGATTCTTCCCAAACCCAGGATCCCTGAGCACCATGTCCCTGTTCCTTGCTGCTGGTTAGGCATCACCCAGCTCTTGGGAGCTTGGCTGGGCCCACTCTGGGTCCCCATGGCTCTAAGGTGAGAAAAGGAAAAACTAGCATCACAGAGAGCAGCTGGGGTCCTGCTGTGGCTCCAGAGCACCTTGTGGCTGGCACAGAGCCCCACCTGAGGAATGGGTGCCAGCGGGCATGTGCACCATTAACCCCCAATGGGAATGGATGACTTGTGTCCTACAACCTCACTTAGTGACTGGTGCCAACTGCAAAGAAAATCCCTGGGACCTGGGGAACACACAAACTGTGCTACAAAAGAGCTCATAGAGGCAGGGATGAGGGTGATGACAAGAATGTTGATACTCTATCCATGGGCTAGGTCATCAGATATGGGCTAACAGCTCAGATACAGGGACCAGAGTAGGTGTCTGAGGTCTACAGTCCCAAGATATCATGAATGAGAATAGGCCTCAAGCAGCAAGCTGGGGAGGGAGGAAGCAGGTCTAAAGCCTGGGTTCTGGTCCCAGTAGTTTTGCTCACCTGGTATACTGTGCTAGACCCCATTTGTGCTACTTTCCAGACCTGAAGACCCAGACCTCCTTCTTCCCAAAGTGGTTTATAGCAGGGAAGGCAATGTAACACTCTCTGCCCAAATTATGGGGAGGGGTGCTGGAAAAGGAGACTTCCAGGAAATCATAATACATAAAGAGGAAAGGAACAGAAGAGTAGAGCAACAGAAGGCCCAGCCTAGGCAAAGATGTAGCTAGAGGGTGAGGGGTTATCTAGGTCGAGTGTGCTGTGGGGTACAGGGGTGAGGCAGGCAGATGATGAGAGAGACAAGTCTCCAAGGACATTGGCCAGGCATAGGGCCAGATGCAGGAGATATGTATTTGTGAGAAGTTGGAGTGTGGTGTTTGTGCATCAGGGAAGAGGTCCCAGGGAGGAGCCTGGGTGGGATAGCCCAAAGGATCTGAGAGAAAGATGGGGCTATGAGGTGGGGCTGGTGATGGGGCTGTGAGATGGGGTTGGGGGTCACCAGCTGGGTTTTGGGGCTAAGGTGGGAAGTTCAGAGCAAGTGCAGTCTTACTCTGTAGGAAAAGCACAAGGAAGGTGGCAGGGAGGGTACAGGGCTCTCTTGTGGCAGATATGGGCCACAATCTTGTACAGACCATTAGGCATCAAATGGTCAAAAAGTCCCAGGAGAGTACTGCAAAAGGAGTTTGGTCTCTGAAAAGTACAGGGTGTCCCCTGCATTAAGAGCAGCCCCCTACTCTGTCAGGCTCCCAGTACAGACTCACCTGGTTTCAGGACAATGGGCTCAGGCTTCCCCCGGTTTCCATAGTAGCAAACCAAGTCTCCTTTTGTTGTGCTGTGGGTGGAGGAAGGGGAGAAGAAGGTAAAATGGGAGCCACAGGGTATCCTGCCACCACATTACCCAGTTTGATCTCATGGCCCTATTCCCAGAGCCCCAATGGCAGCCAGCATAAAAACAATGGCCCACTTTATCCAGGCTGGGGTACTGGAAGGCAGAGTCATAGAGACCCTGGCTCCTGTCTAACATCACAAGTACATTCCTAGCTCACCTTGGGTAATACCAGCCTGGGAGGCAGCAGCATGTAAAAGACCCTCCTGGCTGGCTGAATGCCTCATAGCACAGGTATGTGGTGACAATTGCAGAGCTGAGCCCCACCCTGAAAAACACCAGAACACTACAGGGGGCCAAGGTCCTCACCTCCACAGTTCATCTCAAACTGTTCCTGGGCAGTTGTCCTCAGGGTGACATAGGCTTCTCAACAAAATATCATATGAAAATATACTTTTACATACTGACTGCACATTTTAAAAATAGTTTAAACTGCTCCACTGCTGAAGATATCCCAGTTCCTCAATATTTCAGTAAGTCTTTCTGCTAGAACTTAGAATGCCTTTTATGGAAACTAAAGAGGGACTCCCCTGTAATCCCAGCTACTTGGAAGGTTGAAGGAAGAGGATTGTGAGTTGAGGCCCACATAGACAACTGACCAAGATCCTGTCTCAAATAAATAAACAGGGACTCTTTATGACCTATGAGACATCTTCCCAAGCCAAAAAACTGGACAAGGAGACCCTTGTCTTCCATATAGACAAATGCAGAGCAAAGGGCAGACATGAGTACCTGCCCTTCTTCCTGCTTCATGATGCTACCAGGTAGAACGCCCCCCCCCCAACTCTCCAACCAGCCCCCAGTCCACACAGCCATCTAGAACCCCTAGTCTGTGTTCACATTTCTTTCACATTCTTTCTCACTACAATCCTTGGCAATTTCTTCAAGATGTTTGGTTAATAACTTCAGAGATTTTGTTTGCTGGTAAAAGTTCTTTTAAACTTTTTGCCTAAGGACCTACAGAAATAGATGCTGGGGCTGATGCTAGTATCAACACAGGCCAGGCAAAAGAAGGGCCTGACCCATAACAGGACTTGGTTTCTTCTTCAGCACCCACCAACAGGGCTGGCTCCATCTTCCACCTGACCTACTCTTCTGGCCACTGTCAGCATTCTTGTGCAGTGTTGAGATGGCATGCCCTGAACCAGGAACCAGAAGTGCTACTCAGGCTCCCAAAGATATAGGCCCTCACTTTCCACAACTGCAGGAGCCACACCTCACATTTGATCATACATCCATTCAGAGCACAGCTCCCTTGTTCCCTGGACACTCAACGCAACTGCTGAGCACCTAGTCCCACCAGCATTATAGTTACTAGTCTGGTTTCTTGGGGTTGGGTCAGATAAGCATGGAACTACTGAGTGTGATAACCAAGTGTGGGGAGCCTAGAGAGCACATGGACTTGGTATTCAGAAGCTGAAGGTCAGCAGGGAGGAGAGCTCTAGCCAGCAAAACCATCATCAGCCTCTACCCTGGGCCTTCCTCTTATAGGTTACTACAGCTTGCTCAACCTCCACACTGAGTATGTCTACTCATGTGGGACAGAGGTGGGCAGAGAATGACACATGAAATCGATGCTCAAAGGAATAATGGGCCTGGGGCTCAAGAGTCCAGAGATCCATTGACCTCCCCTCATGGAATGAAGCACCTCGGGATGGGCATCTGAATATGGGCTAACCAGAGGGTACTAATGGCCTCCCTCACTATCTGTCTGTACTGGAGGAAGCCCCTAGGCTAACAACATTCACTGGTTTCTGGGCTTTGGAGAGGGAAGGAAGAGGATCCAGGAGGGGAAGGGGGAGCACAGGAAGAAGGATGCTCCCTTCACTGAAAGGCAAAACATACAAAACTTCTGCAGTTCCTATGGCTACATCTCAATTATATGAGAGTCACCTGGGAGCATAGTATTTGGTTAGGGCTGCCATAGTATGCATTGTGGAGCCTTCTTATGGGAAGGGAGCGGCACCTAGCCAGGCCTCTCCACACAGGAGGTCCTTCACAGTCCTACACTGCCAGCTCCCCACCTCATTCTCCTGAGTCAGGAAGCAAGAAGCCTCACTATCACAGGAAGCCCTCAGCCTTGTTCTCAGTTCCCAAGTTGGTGGATCTGAAATAGGGTAGGTCCTCAGAATGTCTGCCAAGTCCACTGGAAGCAAAGTCTAGGAAAGGCTGCCAAGCTGATTGGTGGAATGGAATCCTGCTTCCCAACGAGCTGAACACATGGCCCTCAAGGTAGTGCTGGGTAGTGCTACTGTTCCCCTGCTGGCAGACCCACCTCAAGTCAGCTGCTATGAGGTTGAAGCCGTTGTATAGGTGGCCTTCTGTGGAGACCTTCTTCAGGTAGGACAAGCTGTCCATATCAGTGGTCAGAAAGTGGGCCACAAGTTCTCCTGTAGGCAGGGCACAGACACACATGGTTGAGGAAACAGAGTGAGCCTATCTTCCTGGGAATACTGCAGTGGAGCCCCTTCATGAGGATGTAGGAAGAAAAAGGGTCCCACAAACTGAAGTCAGTCACACCTCATTGACTGAGCTGCGACTGAGGCTGACATCAAGAACTCTGATTTTTCAATTTAAAAAAAGTTTTCTCTACCATATCCCCAAAGGGAAATTCAGCATGAAAGGAAAAAACTTCAGTGGGAACAATATGTGTGATCTTGGGGCAGACATCTGCTCTGCAAACATTCAAGAGGCTGGGGACAATGACACAGTGGTCAGGAGTGACACTGTAGTATTTTGTTTTTATCCAGTGCTGGGGATTGAACCCAGGGCCTCACACATGCTGGCACAAGCGCTTTGCCACCAAGCCCCTTAAAGTGACACTTTGGGAATAACAAGCTTGAAGCTCATTCACTGAGATAAACAAGTCTCAGATGACTCCCATGGTGATGCCTGAGGTCCATCCCTTCTTGCTCCTCTCCTGTCTCTGCCACATGTCCCAGAAGCAGAACAAGTGGGGTTGGGGTATATCAGCCGAAGCCCTCATGGGATGCCTCCTGACTGCCTTGCTAATCCCCAGTCCACGCACCCCACCCACTATGCCTTGGCTCTGCCCTGCCTACCTACCTCTGCCACGGGCCTCTGGGTTCTGTCGTGGCTGCAGGTAGTTAGTGAGTGCCCCCAGCTTCCCCCGTGTGCTGATGCCCAGCCATGTGCCTCCTTCTTTGCCTTCTTCCATGTCAAGCCCTATGGCAGGTAGCAGGCAACAGTGTTACCACCAGCACACTCACCATGAGGGGCATCAACCCATTCTGGTCTCCCTTCCTTTCCCCTGTGAAACAAACTCCCTTACTCAATAAGGACACACAGTGACACACAGCTTGGTCTAAAAGCGCAACCTATCAAATGGCTCTAACTCTGCAAGGTGAGGCAGCTCCTGGGGATACAAGAGGTACAGGTGATACTCAGCCCTACAGAGCAACATGGGCACCAACCATACCCATCATGACACCAACAAAGGGGGTCCTGAAACCAGATAGTCCATTTGTGACTTCTATAGAACATACCTCATGCTTGAACCAGTGTTAGAGATCACTTCCTTACAGAAACCAGGTCAGGCTACTACATCTACTGGAAACTGGCAGAGGCCCAGTCAGTGGTCAGTCCTGCATGGGTTACCAGACCATACCACAAGATCTGTTAGGCCTTTAAAAACACAGGAGTAGGGGTGGGGGAGTGTGCTCAGTGGTAAAGTGCTTGCCTACCATGCAGGAGGCCCTGGGTTAGGCCTACAGCACCTGCCACAAAAGCAAAGAGTCACAGGAGAGGGAGCCTTGCTAGACTAGATGGCCATTTTACTAAGTCACGAAAATGTCATTTTTATAACAAAGATCAGTTATAACAGAAAAAGAAATAAAAATGTAAACATGGAAAGGAAGAAACAAAATTATCTTTATTTGTAGATGACAAGATTATATAATACTAAGAAAATCCAAAAGGAATACCCAAAACAATCTACTAATGTTGCATAAACATTAGCAAGAATTAGAAAAAGAAAACTTAAATATACAATTCACAAGTGTTAAAAAAATGCATACTTATGATTTTTAAAATACTTAGGAAAACATTTAATGAAAAATACATGACACCTAAAGACAGAAAGCCAAAAAACACTGCAGAAAGAAGTCAAGCTGACCAAAGAGAAGTATACTGTGTTGTTTGCCAAATGGGATACCCAATATTGTTAACATGACACTTTTCCCCCAAATGACCCATGAATTCGATACCACCCCAATCAAAATTGCAACAGGTTTTTTTTTTTTTAATTACAAAGAGATTGGCAAACTGACTCTAAAATCTATATGAACATATGAAGGAATGGGGATTGCCCAACGATCCTGAGAAAGAACAAAGCTAGAGGACTCACACCACTTTAAGACTCAGTAAAAAGAACTAATTTTTTTGTTGCTGTTGTTTTGAGATGGGATTTCACTTTGTTGCCCATACTGGTTTTGAACTTCTGTGTTCAAGTGATCCTCCTGTCTCAGCCTCCTTAGTAGCTAAGACTACAGGCATTTGCCCCTGCACTTGGCTCAAAAGGATGTTGAGACAGTGTGGTGCTGGCATCAAAAAGACACAAAGAGGTGGCCTGGGTATGGCTCAGTGGTAAAGTGCTTGCCTAGCATGCATGAGGCCCTGGGTTTGATCCCCAACACTGCCAAAAAAAAAAAAAGAGAGAGAGAGAGAGAGAGAGAGATGCACATAGATCAACAGGATATATATATGTTCAACTGATATAACTAAAATGCTAACAGGCAAAAGAATATCCATTTAATAAATAATGCTGGAACAACCAGAGAGATGGAGGGGAGATGACCTCAACCCTTATCTTCTACAATGTATAAAAATTAATTTGAGATAAATCATAAAACAAAGCACAGATCCCAAAATCAAAAGGCTTCTGGGAGCAAAACAGAGGAAAGCAATTTATGACCTTAGTGAAGGTAAAGTTTTCTTAAATACAACACAAAAAGAACAAACCATAAAAGAGTAGATAAACTGCATTTTGCTAAAATCTTCTGAAAGAAGAAATCACTGAAGAAATGAGTAAGCAGTACATTTACCAATAAAAAAAACCCTCAAATCCAGAATGCATAAAGAAATCCTACAAACCATAATTTAAAAATGAACAAGACTTTCCCATCTGGCCAAGCAACAGGGTTCAGATTTTTCTCTCCTGAATAAAATAACCAAAAAATAAAATATGTGAAAAAAAATGGGTTTTAGGATAAAGGAGATGAGAGATAAGAAACAAATGAGGTGAGTTCTATGACTGGAAAGTCCCCAGGATCCAGAAAAGGGGAGGTGGGGACCCAGAAAGAGATAGGCAGAGTCCCCCAGCTGAGGGCAGGGACTGAGAATTGGGGGAGACATAGGCAGCGAGAGTTCATGAAAAGACCAGAGAGGACAGACACACAGAGAACACCAGAGTTCTAATCAGTGCACAAACTGAAGCCAGAAAAGAATCAACCAGAAGGATTAGAAGGGACAGTGCTTACACAGGGAATAGTAGCTTCTCCCAGAAGCCAGATTAGAAAAAAACACATAATAATTAGCCCTGGCCAGGCTCGAGTTCTACACCTACCAAATAAATCTTAAGCGGAAGACACAAAAGGACCAAAATGGCATTCATTCATTCATTCATTTCATTCATTTGTACTGGGATTGAACCCAGGTGCATTTTACCACTGAGCAACATCCTCAGTCCTTTTTATTTTGAGACAGGTTCTCTCTAGGTTTCTGAAGCTGGCCTCAAACTTAAAATGTTCCTGCCTCTCTGAGTACATGGCATTTCAAGTGCGTGCACACAGCTTAAACTGTGTGTCTCTCTCTCTTTCTTTCCCCCAATACTAAGGACTGAACCCAGGGACACCTACATCCCCAGCTCTTTTAATTTTGTTTTAAGGAAGAGTCTCACTAAGTGGCCCAGGCTGTCTTCATACTTGTAATCATCCTGCCTCAGCCTCCAGTCACTGGGATCAACAGGCATGTACCCAGACTCAACATGGTCTCGTAATAACTTACCTAATCTAAAACAAAGTTCAAAGATAATATTTCTAGTATACAAAACAAGCCCCATCCAAGCCTTTGCTTCACCAATTCAGTCCATCTTCCCTGGAGCAAGAGAAGATAAGCGGAAACACTAATGCAGACACAAACATACATGTGTGTGCATGCACACACAATTAGGATGCCTCACAAATAGCATAGCTCCTGTGTATAGACTGATTACTTACTTCTTCAGGAGCCACAGGGCATGTAAAACCACAAGGACAGTACTGGGTGGACAATTTCAAGGGATGCTCAATGCTGGGGCTGGATAACCTAATACTGACCCAGACCTCGAGATTCATCATATCCATGCACACATTTAGCACTTACACTTGGAAGTAAGGACATTATTAGGATCATTCTGGGACTTGCACTTTCATGCCAACCCAGGAGTCTGGGTGGGGCCGTGCTGAATGGTTGCCCACCAAGTATGAAATAAGACTTACCACTGAGGATCTCATTGTTGTTCCCCCAGAAGTCTGCCAATTTGCATGGTCTGTGGTAGAACTCATCCCTGTTAGCTGCCAGAATGAACCTGGGAGAAGAAAGTATGACTGGCCATCTCAGACTGAAATAGAAAAGTCACATTCTCTCTTTCTTTTGGTGCTGGGGATTGAGCTCAGGGCCTTGCACATGCTTAGCATGCACTCTACCACTAAGTTACACTCCCAACTTCTCTTATTAATATATGAAACTTAAAGGAGTAGCAATAGGGACAAGCCCTAAAGAGGACAGAAACCCTCCAGCCCTTGCCAAAACTATAGCAGACAAAAGTATACAGAGATTCCAGGTAGCCTCCAGGGAGATTGCACTCAGAGGCCCTACCCAAGAAATAGACAGGTTCTGGGCAAAGATGCAGGTCTACTTCGCTTAGTGCTAAGAGACAGGTCTGCCAAGGCCCATGGGACACCCTTGTTCCATGCTACACAGAGCCCCTGCCCACCCAAAAAGTTCCCAGCCAGTAGCAGGACCAAGTGTTGGGCAAGTGAGGATCCTAAGTGGAATCATCAAGCACATACTGGGAACCCAGACTGGAGGATGGGGAACCATTCCTTCTTCTATCTGTCCCATTTCTTGGGAATACTCACAGTAAGCCTGTGGGCTTCCTGGAATGTAAGAATGCATCAAAAGGAACTTGAGGATGTATGCTGAATGACAGCAGCCTTCCAAGGGCTGCTCCATCATATTTTATAGTGTGTTTCTTTTGAGGGAGGGGTCAGGTCTAGCCAAGAACTGTGCATTGCCCTTGAGCCCTCTGGGTCTCCTGCAGAAGCTTCACCACCTTCAGGGCACCCCATTTGGCCCCTCTCTATCCTATCCACATAGCTGGTTCCAGGGCTGCATCAGGTTTCAAGGATGTGCCACCCAGGGTAGAGAGGGGGTGGCACTGTCCCTGATATAAGCCCCAGACATTCACAAAAGCCTCTGCACAAGTGCAAGGGCCAGGGTTTGAATCCCCAGCACAACCAAAAAAAAAAAAAAAAATCCTTTGCACCTTCAACTGCCAAGTTTCAACCCAGACCCCAGCCTACATCTCCCACTACATCTCAGAAGTCTCTTCTAGTCAGAAGTTCCCCCCACCTCTGCAACAGAGGCAGTGCCCACCTTCCCTGGCCCCAGGCCCATCCTAGCAGACACCTTCTAACAGGCAGTATGTCTGTCCCTGGGCCTGCTTAAGTCAGTCCTTGCTTCGCCTGTGGTCTGGATAGTGGTTAAGAGGAGGCTCCTGAGTGGGAGGAGACAGATAAGCTATAGTAAAGACACAGCAGGGACTGGGCTAAAAGTCCCTATGTGGGTGGGGAGGGGATGTCAATTTCCACATGGTCTATTCAAGTGTTCTCTCTTAAATACAGAATGTTCCTTCTCTTTTCTCACTTCCCAGACCCCTGAGGGTGAGTAAGGGATGGGGTAGCTGGCAGGTCCATTAGATAAAACCAGCACTCCCAAGGAGAGGATGATAAATTCCGCAGTCCAAAGTCAGGCTGAGGCTGTTGACTTTGGGTGCCAGTTCTTACATAAGACTCCAGGAAAGGAAAAAATTGTAATAATAATAATAAGGAAATGAAAAGTTTATTAAAACAGTCTTCTACCCTAAGATGTTCAACAGTCTATTTTTAAATAAGGAATGTATTTGCCTAATAATTCAGAAACATTAATTTCTAGATTATTTTTATCATAGGAGTCAGCATTTAGCTGAATTGCCAGTGATCTACCTTGCCTGGGATTTCATTAAATACATAATTCAGAAAGAAATAAGTATGATGACTACCTACACTGAGGCCTAGATGAAAGGAAGAAGTAACTCCCTCAGTCAACACTTGGGACTGCAATGCAGATGAAAGTTGATCTATGCCCAGTGTTCAGGGACTTAGGGCTACAACACCATGGTGAAGGACTATGCAAATGGCAAGCCAACCACTGGTTTTGTTCTGTTCCATTAATTGAAACCACTAATTATCCATCACCACCAAGAACTCTTCACACAGTTGGGGGGAGGGGTGAGCATATGCAACATCTGGAGGTGAAAGTATACACTGTTACAGGGAGGTAAGAGTGTGCAACATCTGGTATGTGTCTGTGCAATGGTTGGGGGTGAGTGTGTGCAACATCTGTGGGTACATATGTGTATCATGGAAGGGTATGTCTGTCACCATTTGGGGGTGGATCAGTTGCCACCTGGGGAGTGGTATGGCAGCAGACAGCAGGTGCCCTGTGCTGTG
Organism: Sciurus carolinensis; assembly: GCF_902686445.1. Classification (NCBI taxonomy): domain Eukaryota; kingdom Metazoa; phylum Chordata; class Mammalia; order Rodentia; family Sciuridae; genus Sciurus; species Sciurus carolinensis. Next base: position 123,406,116 of record NC_062220.1, on the reverse strand, counting down.
ATCCAGTGATCAGACCCTCAGTGATAACCCCACAGAAGCTACCACAAGGGATGACACTCTGTCCAGCAGCCACTCCAGGTTGTAGGCAACAAAGGACTTAAGCATGAAAGTGTAAAACAACGTTTTTTAAAAAGATGGTGGTTATGTGATAGTGTGATCATGTTATCTTGCTGAACTTTCTAGGTTTTCTATGACAGATATCAAATTACTGCAAACATAGTGATTTAGTTTTTGTTGTTGTTGTTGTTGTTTGTTTGTTTGTTCGTTTTAAGGTGCTGGAGATTAAACCCAGGACTCAGTCATCCAGGGCCCAGTCCACATGCTCTCTGACCTGCTCTTGCCCCTCCTGCATGTGGTGCACAGGGCTGGGAGAGAACCAGCCAGGCATCCCAGATTCATCAGAGCATGACAGATGCAGAGCTAGAGTGTTACCTGTACGCATTTTTGGAAACAGGGTGAGGATCGAACTTAAAGAAGATGATGCACATGGGTTGTGAAGGATGGCTTTGCAACAGGTTCAATGAGGTCTGTGGGAAAAGGAAAATAATAAGTTGAATAAATGGCTGATGATAGAATAGCCTCACTGAACTTACAATAGCCTACAACAGAAACACCAGCAAGCAGGGATGAATGGACAAAAACCACATGCTTGCTGGCACTGCATAAACATCTCCCTTCGGGCTGGGGAGATAGTTCAGTTGATAAAGTGCTTGCCTTGTAAGCACAAGGCCACGGGTTCGATTCCCAGCACCAAAAAAAAAAAAAAAAAAAAAAAAACCAAAACATCTCCCTTCACCTGTGTACTCATCAGCATAGTCTCTCTGTATCTCAGCTACCCATGATGTTCACTGGCCCTGGATACACCATGTGGGGATAGTGAGTGGGTGTTGAGGGAATGGCAACAGTGAGACTAGGAACCACACAGGTAGCTGTGGCATAACCTCCTGTGAAATGGCACCAAATCCTCCCCACAAGCAACCAAGGGAGGCACCTTCATCTCAGGCCATGGCACATCAAAGCAGGACACCACACCCCACCCACCTGAGATGCTCTACAGCATATTTTCCTAGCAGGGATTCATCCAGCTCATGCCCAACACCTCACAGGACCCAAGAGCCCTGGACATCCACATCAGCAGGCAAGGAAATGTGCTGGCAATGTGTATACACACCTAGGTGCTGGGCGATCATGGATTAAGTGCCCACCCCCTTGCCACACAGACCCCAGACCTGTGCCTAGGAGTCCCTGGAGCCGAGCAGATATTTTCCCACCACCAAGTTGAAAAAATATTAGATACTGATGCCACCAACCTGTAAAAGTGACTCAAAGGTCACTGAAGTCTACATGTGTGCAATGATTCAGTGACAGCTTCAGGCAGAGCTAATGCCTGCAGCCAAGACATAAAACAATCAAGAAGCTGTTTTAATACTGAGGGAGCCAAACATTCTTCCCCAAAAAGTCTAACAAACTGGTATGTGTGTGGGTATTCAGTGCACAGAGGTAAGTCTGCTGAGGTATGTAAATGCATGAACATGTCTTTGTTTCTTTGTACATGTGTTATGGTTTGGATCTGAAGTGTCCCCCAAAGGCCAAGTGCTAAAGTTTGACTACCAGGTTGTGGTGCTCCTAGATGGTGCAACCTTTAGGAGGTAGGGCCTAGTTGGTGGAAGTAGGCCACTGGGTACCTATCTTTGAAGGGTATATTTGTCCCTTGTCCCTTCCCCTCCACCTTCGTCTGTCTGCCTGTCTCTGTCTCTCACTCTCAGGTTCCATAAGGTGAGCAACTCCTTTCACCACATCCTCTCCACTGTGATGCTCTGCCTCACCATAAGCCCAGGAACAAAGGAACCAACCATGAACTTAAACCATCAACCATAATAAATCTTTCCTCCTTTGATTTTCAGTTATCTTGTCACAGTGACAGAAAGTCAACTAACATATGTACTTGTGTGTATGTATACATGTATCAGTGTGTACACATGTGTGTGGCATCCGTATACACCTGCGTTTATGAGCCTATGTATATCTCATGGAGGCCAGTGAGCTCCAAGTGCACTGGCCAAAGATACCCTAGAGGTCTGAGTGGGTTGTGCCCTATCTTGGTTAACCTTGGTGGTTTGGGAGGGTCATGCCATACTCTGGGGAGTCCTAGGAATCAGGAAGCACTGTGCTCTATCTTGGAGCACCATTGGGATAAGGAGGATCCCTGCAGTGGCCTTGGTCCCAGATGTTAAGCACATGGTACCAATCAGACCTTGGGTTCCTCCTCAAGAGGCAGCATACCTGGAAAGTGGGTCTGTGTATCCAGGTCCTTGCTGAAGCAGAAAGCCAGAGTTATGTAAGTGAGGTCCATTCTATCTCCAAGTTTCAACAGGTCATAAGCATTCCTGTCCCCTCTACCTCAGGCCTCAAAGCCTCCCTATGAGTATATAAGCAGCAGGCATAAGCTGGGGAAGGCTCTGGATCACTGTTTCAGGCCAGGAGCCCCCAACAACTGCCAAAGAAAGCCTCTTAAAAAAGAGGCCTCACTGAAACCTCCCCCTCTGATACTGATACCATTACTCCCAATTCTTAGGAATCTGACAAGACAACTTTTCAGACTCTGCATCTCACCACAAAACAAGGGCATTTTCAGTGCACCAACCCTGCCATCAAAGCCAGAGCCAGCATCATGGGGACAGCAGGGGCTTTGGCCACAGCCTTCAGTGAATATCTGGGTTCGCAGTCATGGGAACACTGCCAAGCTCACAGGCCTTCGAGGCAACGTAATGTTGTTCCCAGCTCACTGGTCAGGCCTGGGGTAGAGGAAGAAGCACAAAGGATCCACTCTCCATTCATGAACTGCTACTTTCCCTGCCAGCTCCCACAGACTACACATTGGGACTACCAAGGATCCAAACCCACCTGGCTCTGGAGAAAGCCCTCAGGATTGAGCTGAGGCTCAGGGCACTTCAACCTGTGTTCCTCCACCTACCCACACATCTTTCCTCCATGGCTCCTGCTCTGTACCAGGGCCTGGCAGGCACAGGAGTTAGTGATGACCACTGAGGACCAATATTCTGCCCCAGGAAGGAGCCGGCGGCTGTGTAACTGAGTTGTCACCATGGTTATGAGAACCCTCTGCAGAAGCACAGGGTGCTAGGAGATATTCAGTCATTGCAAATGGGTTGCTGGTCACTGCCCTTCATAGGACAGTGAGCCAAAGGGATGACTAACATAGAATGGTCATGTACAGAATGAAGTCAGAGGTCAAGAGCAGACTGGATTCCCTCCCTGGGCACCCTGACAGTGCCCACTGGGACCATTATCTCAGGATAACTTAAGACTCCAGCTACTCAGCAAGGTCTGCTGACAGGAGCAGCATTTGTCCACTGTCAGACAGAAAGGCCCCCTGCTTTAGCTTTAAGACCCTGCTATCCTAGCACACCAGCCCTCCAGAAAGCAGTGATGGGAAGGGCTCCACTCTCCACAGGAAGGCCAATGATGGGTCTCCAGGTAGCCTGATGCTGTAGATGCTGGCGTAGAGCCCAGAGCTGCAGTCTCGATGAAGACGCGGTCATTGGGAGGGAAAGACCAGAGGAAAGCCAGCCCCTGGGGAGGGGACCATCAGGAACTGCCTTTCTCTCCAATCCCTCACCCCCCACTCAAGCCAGGCCCGCTGCCCACTGGACCCTCCAACCGCTCTGGTCAGCAGGCCACCTCCCTTTCCTTTCCCACTTTAGCTCCCCAAGCATACCCCACTCCTTAACCCATGCCTCCATACACTCTATCAGTAAACTCTTGGCAGGTCCCCTTGACCCAGTGATCTTCCACCCAGGCTCCCACCCACCAACCCCAAGCTCTGCCACCTTCTTCAGGGCCTGACAAAGTCCTTCCTGATACCCTACTCAATGGACCACTTCCCACTCCTGTGGACCTGCAAGCTCTGAGAGCAAGTCCTGGGTACAAAACCCAGCCTCCTAGTCATGGCATAGTGGGCAGAATAGGGGCAGTTGGGCACACGGGCAGCCAGAATCACCCTATAGGATAAACCCCAGGGCATCCTGATCACATTGCTGTGCACCTACATACTTCCTAAGGCTACTTTCCACACCTTCTGTGGGAAAATCCACTGTGCCACAGGAGAGGTTGGGGCTCATCCTCAGGGGTATCTACATGGGCCACAAGGACCTCACCTTAAAGGATACCTGAGTCATGCAGGAAAGGGTGGTATCCAGGAGAGAAATATGCCTGATTTTCCTATTGATATCTCCACCATCTGGCCCCAATTCTGGGCTTAGCTCATGGACTAAGTAGAAACTCCACAGGTCTTTGGCAGCCTGGTCAGGATCACACAGGGTTTTAGGACCTCTGAGGGTCAGGTAGCCAGACCTGCAAAAGCAGGTAAAGGAAGAAACAGAGAAGAGAGCCAGGGGTCTGGCAAGTAGCCTCACCCAGGGGCTTTAGGAGCCCCGGTTTGGCAGCATCTGAGTTTCTGCTAGAAATCATGTCCTATGACAAGCAGTTCCTGGCCCAACAAATAAGAACACAATACCAAGCTACACACACTGCCAACGGCAATCAAATGGTCACACACCCATACTCTCCTGGTGTAAAAGGTTCACCCTCCTTCATCCTTTCTCTCTTAACCTCAGATAACCAGAATAACAGCCAGGTCATAGGAGAGGGGAGGGGGGCCCCAACAAAATGGTGCAGGTGCCACGCATACTGACCTGGAGGAGGCTAGCCCAGGGCATCACAAGGTAGGGGAGGGGACAGCTAAGGAGTGTCATCCCCAGGCTTCAAGTTTCACAGGTATGATCCCTCTCACAGAGAGCTCTAGCAACACATCCAAGGTCACACAGTGGGGATGTGACAAGATGGGCCTAGTGAGGTTCGCCTGACCACTGGAGTTGGTGTGAAGGATTGATGAGCTGGTTACTGAGAGTGGGCATACATGGGATGCTGGGGTCAAATGGGCCTCCTGGACCCTGCACTTGCTCCTGGCAACTACTTCCCTCCCAGTACCAGGACACCCCCAGTACTGGTTCTACCCATCTGCTTTACCCCAGCAGATCCACAATTGTTTTGCCCAGTCACGTCACGGAACTACGAGAAGCTGGCATGCCACTTGCAGTGAGGCCCTGTTGCCTCACTGATCTCCGAAAAGCTGGCATGCCACTTGTAGTGAGGCCCTGTCGCCTCACTTATCTCCCTGCAGCCAGGCTTCCAACCCTGCCCAAAGGAAGAGAAACAGGGGTGACAGAGCAGCAGCCTTCCCCTGGTCATCATGGTGGTCCCACTGACGACACTGTCCTAAGGGCAACAGCCTTGACACAGGGGTACAGGTCAATCTTGTTCAGGCCCACAGGAATGGAAGAACCCAGATGCGTGGTCCAAGTTGAAGAAATGAGGCCATGTGGGTGGCAGTCAGGAAAAGTCACATGTAGGAGCTGAGAGCAAAGTCTGTGAGTTTTGGCCAAACATCCTGACATTTGTCAAGATGCAAGGGCAATATGGCATAGCACAGTGATGAGGTTCCCAATCAGGAAGGCAAGAGAAGTGGCTCTCTTAGCACTGTGTGGGGAAGCTTTCTACTTCATGCTCATTGTGAATCTCAATGGATCCTTATTGTGGCCTGAGCTGCTCTGCAAAGAAAATCAGGGAGCTGAGCCTATCAGCACAGCAGCTGGCTCCATCAGTGGCCTAAACATTATACTCTGGAGTCTCCTTGTCATGGTTTCCTTGTGATGCCATGTTCCACAACTCACATAGACTCCACTTCACTGTACATGACTACTAGGTAATCTTTGTCAAACCAAGATATCACCTAAAAAGCCAACTCTTGTGAGTTTTGCCAAGTTCTAAGGTCTTTTTAAAAACTACCTGGCAAGTTCTAAAAATGAAAAGGAGCCAGCATGAAGTCCTGCTGAGCACCAGAGGTTGTGGCCCTGGAAAGTATGCTTTCTCTGAAAACACCCAGCAAAGATCTCCAGCCCAGGGACTATGATTTAGACAGGGCAGGTACTTGAGGTTGTGAGTGCATGAATGAGGCCAGAGTAGCCACAATTCTCATCTGTCCACCAATACCTGGACAGGGTACTACCACTGTGTCCTTGGCCTGACTAGTAACAAGTGAGAAAACACCACATCTCCTGGGGTAATACCCACCAACTCAAATATGTACCTTTTCTAAGTGCTCCCACCTGCAGCCAGGTGGGCCCAGGGTGACCATGTGTGCAATGTAGGGATAGTTCAGCAGGCCCAGGATTTCATACCCTACATACTCCAAAAAAAGCTCTGACCTTGTACAGCTGTTCCTGGAGGTATCCTCTAAGCCTCTGGAATATCCTATCTAGCAAGAGTGTCCTTATTCAACTGGAGCCTTGGGCAATACCTCATAGTCTATGCTAACAATGTGACTTATGGTGAGGGTCTTAGGCCACATTGCATCAGCTCAATCTCTGGAGGGGTTGAAAAGGAAGTAAGGTCAACCACACAGGTAGTCAATCAAGCTAAATGACCAACTCCCAATAAAAACCTGGGAACACCCAGGTTGGGGTAAGTTTCACCACAGCAACACCCCATATGTTGTCACACGTGACTGCTGAGAGAACTAAACAGGTACACATAACTCCACTGGGAGAGGGCAACTGGAAGCTGGAAGCTGGTGCATGGTCTCTCCTAGACACTGTCCTCTGTACCTTTTCCATTGCTGATCTTAATTGGTATCTGTTCCTTGAATTTAATGGCCTGAGTTCTGAGTCCTCCTAGTGAATCACTGAAGTTAAGGGTGGCTTTGGGGTCTCTCAATAGCACTGTAATAATGACTCTATGGGGGTGAAGGCACAGTAGCTCACAGAGGTGAGCACACTGGGCTAAGGCTACAAAGTAGCTCTTTGTTTCCTGAAACCCCATGTCCCCCTCCATCCTGTGAGATGCTGACTTCACTAAACTTCTTATGAGGGCCTGGGCCTCAGAGCCTATAGGCAGACTCCATTCTGGGCAATCTGCTCTCTCGGCCCAAACCAGCCCAGCCCAAACCAGTCCAGCTCAGCCCAATTACACCTGCCTCTTTGCTCTAGTGAAACATCACCCTAGAGGTCCTCACAGGGCCAGAAATCTCGATGCTGGAATTTGCCACTGATCATGGGCTGCCTGACTAGGTAAGGTCCAAGCTGAATCACAATTTCCCTGCACAGTCAAACCACTCAAGTAACTTTAGAGGCAAGGGGCAGAAGATACCTAGAACACAACTCTTTGAGGGGTGGGGCCACCCCAGGATCCATTACAGGGAACCAGACAAGACATTTTTTATGTGACTGCATATTATCAGTTACAGTCTTTTTGTTTCCCCACTTTATTCACATTAATTTTTTGCCTTTAGCATGCTTATAGAAAATCAGAGTGCCTTAAGCAAGAGTTTAATGGCAATCTTTGTAAGCAAAGTTACAATCCATCTAAGTCAAATTGGCCAGAGCTTTTTCAGTATTTACAAAATATACATTCTTTTTTTTTTTTTTTTAAGTAATTGCCTACATGAGAATCTTTCCTTCCCAAAGCCCTGGTGTACCCTCTAAAACACATGGAAGGGTATCACATCAAATAAAGTACAATTTCTTGTTGATGGATACAAAATAAAATAAATAAACAAATAAAAGACACACACAGTTCTGTGCCATGGCTCACACAGTCCTTCCTGCCTGCCTCCCAGGGCATAAAGGAACCTGGCAGAAACATAATAGGAGCATGCACATATGTGTTATGAGGCTCTATGTCTGAGGAAAGTCAAGTTCCTCTTACGAAGATGGGATGACAAAGGAAGGTCTCAGTGTCCTGTGACAGTCAACACTATCCCAAAAGGACACTCCAACTCTCTATGGGCCTCCATTGGCCACAGGGCTACCCCATCTCTAGTCACCTCATCACTGACCAAAGTTTAGGTACTGAGGCTGGCACCAGTGAGTTGGTGCTGGGCCAGGCATTCTGCCTTCCTGCAGGGTCCAACCCCTACCAGAACAAATGCCCAATGGACATGTATAGTTTGTGTTCAGGGAAGCCTGGGAATAAACCTGCTTGGTACCTGACACTCACTGCCTCTGCTGACCCTGCCAGGCAGGTCACAGAGATGATCACCAAGATTGAATCTTGAGTGCTGCCAGAGCCCATACAGGAATATAGCACAGGTCACTCTCAGAAGGAAACTCCCAGTGCTTTCTACACACACCTGGGAGTCCCTGAACATAACTGGGCCCTGGGCAAGAAGATGTGCAAGATGTGAAAGGAAAGAAACAGCCCCCTTCATATCATAGCCAAGGGCTTCCTATCCTCTATGAATGTCAGTGAAACTCTTACCAGAAACACAGTTCAAGTCCCCCTGGCCTAACAACTGGTTATTCTGCAAAACAGGAAGTAAGCATCCTGGATTTGGCTCAAGTTATCCTTGGTGCATGGTGCTGGCTGAGAGGAACAGAGATTTCAGGCATTCCTGGCCTATCGGCTAATAATGCTTTTAAGAACTCTCCCAAAATGCACCGTCCTATCTGCCCACCAACTACCTCTGACAGCAACTCCCCTTGGTACCCCCGGTCCAGCCTGGGGCTCCTTCCCTCTCTCTTGAATTCTCAAAGGAATCAGTGGGACCTTTTCTTCCCAAAGGCCAAGTAGAAAAGGGCTAAACCACCTCTCCAAGAAGGACAAGACTTTCCAGGGGAGCCAAGTCCCAAACCTCACTCCATGCATTGTCTAAAAGGAGCACAACAAGAAAATGACACAGACAGGCAGGCCTGGTCAAAGACTTGTCACATGTCCAGGACACATGGCAATGATGACAGTCACTCTGACAAGAGCCACGTGAAGATAAGACCCATCACTCTGAAGAATGGGTCCACAGGTCACAGACCAACAACCTGACAGAGTGGTCCACTAGGAGGAGAGAAGAGAGGGGCCCACGAACCATGTCACTGCTTTGTAGTCACTGCCAGCCCCTAGTGGGACACACAGAAGGCTTCAACACTGCAGGGTATGGTTTAGCCTGGAAAGGCATCAAAGCCACCCTCCTGTGCACTCCAGACCTAACCTGCTTCCAGGAGTTAATAGGCATCACACACTGACCAAGTCAGCTATCCACCCAACACTGACCAGCATTACCTCCTCTGGAATTTCACCAATAGCCTGTCCCACCCCATTCTCTTGCACTCACTGCTGGCTTGTCCCCCACTCCATTTAGCTTCTACATGTCGTAGTCCAAGACTCCACATCTCCAGTTGCCACAACTGGCAGCTCTGTGGAGCCAGTGGGGACTATACAGTTGTTGCTTCCATTGCCTGGGCCATTCAGGAGCACACACTTGCTGGGAACATTCTTCTAATGACAAGTCAGGCAGAAGTCCCATCTGGAGAGCTGTGTGACATTGGTTTCTCAGCAAGTACCCACATACATATACAAATAGACTGTATCCTGTAAGCAAACCTGGCTAACTGTCCCCAAACGTCCAGTGCCAAAAGCTGACAACATGTATGCGGTGGCAGGAAATGCTCTCACCATAGTTCTGTTGGCAATTCCCAGTGACTGAGTTTTAGGACTGCTGGCCACTTGTCTGCCCTTGCTCTTAGATTGCCACTTTGTCACTGACTCCTGGGACTTTGTCTCATGGACCTGTAGTGAGGCTGGCAGGATGTGGGCATCCACACATGTGTCCCATAACCTGCAACTGCTTTTACCTGTCTATCCCCTGCCTTCCAGCTTTGCCTGCAAAGCTATCAAAAATGGTCTTATATGGCAAATTTCCTAATCACAGTGTTTGTGTCCCATTCTGTTATATAAGACCCTATCTGTCCCAAAGTGAGAACCCCTTTTTCTTGACTTCCTTGTATGACTGCACATGTGCTTAGTTCTTGGATCTGCCCTGTCTGCTTGTGTGGACAGTATGAGGCAAAGACCCAACCCACGCTTCCCTAAAGCACAGTCACTACTCCCCAGACAGGCTGCTGGGCCATCAAATCTGTCCCACCTCAGTCATACCCTAGGTTCCCAGTCCCTCAGAGCCCTGCATATGTCACCAGGTCTCAGATGCTACAGTAGTTTTACCTTAGTTCCAGTGCATACTCTGGTGCCTGGAAAACAAGTTTCTCCTTTAGTTTTTCCCAGAAGCTATGGTTTGAGTGTGCCCCGAAACTCAGGATCCATGTGTTGAGAGTTTGGTCTTCAGTACAGTGGTGTTAAAAGGTGGTGGAACCTTTAACAAAGGCTCCTGCCAGGCATGGTGGCACATGCTTATAATTCCAGCAACTCTGGAGGTTGAGGCAGGAGGATTCCAAGTTCAAAGTCAGCGTCAGCAATTCAGCAAGGCCTAAAGCAACTTATCAAGACCTGGTCTCAAAATAACAAGTAAAAAAGGGCTAGAGTTATGGCTCAGTGGTTAAGAATCCCTAAGTACAATCCCCAGTGCCAAGAAAAGAAGAGAAGAAAAAAGAAAAGGAAAGAAAAAAGAAAAGATGCTCCCTACATCACTGAGGACACTGTCCTTGAAAGAGATTATGGTGGCTCTTATGACCCTGAGCTCTTGAAAGAGCAAGTTGTCGTAAGGGTAAGCCCATCCCTGAATCCCCTTCTGGCCTCCAACTTGGGTATGTGATTGATTGCTTGCTCCCACATATGCTCTTGCCAGAGCCTGACATTTTAGCATCCAAACTATGTATTATAAACCTCTTTTTATAGTTAGCCTGACTCAAGTATTTCATTATGGTTATGAAAAAGATTAATACAACAGAATATTCTAAAACCCTGACTGGATCATGCCATGCCCCACCCTCTGCTGGCCATGCCAAGAGCTGTGCCAGCCTGGATTTTTTTTTTCTTTTTTTTGCAGTGCCTCGAACCCAGGGCCTTGCATGCTAGATAAGCATTCCATCACTGAGATACGCCTACAGGTCCCATAGCCTAGAACTTGAAGCTAGTCTGTGTCCTTCCAAAATGGTATCTCTACCCTAGAGAAGCATGCAGTGGCAAACAGCAACAAGCCCAGCTCCTGGGGTAGCGGGGAGATTCACCTGGGAGAAAGCTCATCACCTCAGTCATTTGTTCAGAGATCAGAAATAAACAAGACCCATAGGGACAGAAGGCAAGGCTTCTAGAACCACCTAGTCTCTGGGACAACTGGGAGACATGAGGGAGATAGGTGAGTGCAGGTGATAGCTCACATGCCCTGGCATGGATGGTGGTTTCCTGACTGGGCTCCTTTTGTACAATCCATCTGGCTAGAAACTGAGAACTTGTGTGTTCTCAATATGTACATTTCATGGCAGGTAAAAGAGTAATTTTCCAGCCCCAAAAGCTACCATCAGAAAGTGTGCACACCTTGCCCTCTTCACCCTGCTGGTACAGGTAGAAGAGGTGAGGGACATGGGAAGGTGGAGATAACTTAAGGTGAGTTGCCTGCACACAGACGACTGGACAAGAACAGATCAGCCCTGCAAAACACCTTGGTAGAGAGGGTGGCGCACGGCTGGCCTTTCAACAATACTGCTCACCTGGTCACCCTAGGGCCCTTGAGGAAGCACTTCCCTTTGTCAGCTGAAAAGGCAAAAAGGGCATGTGGCACAAGGGAAAAGTGCAGAATCAGGATGCAGCAACAACAGATGCAGGGATACACACACAAGGGAACAGAGGTATTTTTAAACACAGGGCCAACACATATGGAAAAGTAGGGCTCACACTTCCCATCAAGATGGTCTACCAGAGATGCATGTATCAAGGCTCTGGACAGAGGTTACCTGAGCCCCACAAAGAGCTGACACATTCAATCTACACCAAGTACTTTAGAACATGTAGGGTGTATGTTTTACAGGCAATCCAAACTCTGTCTGGAGTGGCCAAGAAGAGAACAGAGACCCAGAGACTTCTAGAGAGTGACTCAGCAGGGCTGAGCAGCCAGGTGCCTAACTCCACTAACAGCCTAACTGCAACCACATGGCTGATAGCACAGCTGTCACTGTGATGGCTATCACTGTCAACCGTGGCATCCCCCAGGGGGGCAGAGTTGCTCTTTTGGTAGGACAGGTCAGACACAGAAGGGTGATGTTATGTGATGTGGGCTCCCAGCAGCTGCCAGCAGAGGAGGTAAACATACACAGGAACACAGTATCATGTCCCTGGGGCCTTGGCTGAGAAAGCCCTGACGTCCGGAAATCCTCTGAGTGGCCAATCCATATCAATGCCCTACTCTCCTCCCATCTTGGCAGTGAGAGAGCTTAGCAAGCTACACTTTCTCATTTTAACTATTACATGGCATTTTTTACCATGACAGATTGTCTACAGTGATACTCTCCCCTTGGATCTTTGCAAAGTTTTAAGGAAATTTTTTCAGCCTGACATCATGATGTCATCATTGCCCTTTCATAGTTCAAAGGAGCAGCACAAACAAGACACATCATGGTCATGATGCAAAGCTCTAGACAGAGAATGACCCTTGCCATCTCACACTTCTGGCAGGAATACCTGGCTTTCCCACAACAGAGAGACAGGTTCAGCTTTAAGGTGGCCCTTGCAACCTATGTGATGTATTTAAGAAAAAAAAAAAAAGACATTCTTAACAACTGCTCCAAAAAGGACAAAAGCAAGCACTTAAAAGTTAGCATGGTCAGGCATAGTAGCACACGTCTGTAATACCAGCAATTCAGAAGGGTTGCAAATTCAAGGCCAGGATTGCAAATTCAAGATCATCCTCAGCAGCTTAGCAAGACCCTCTCAAAATAAAAAATAAAAACAGCTGGGGATGTAGCTCAGTGGTAGAGAACACCAAGGTTCCATCCCCAGTATGGCAACAACACACACAAAAAAAATGCACGGAGTTGAGCATGGTGGCATGTGCCTAGCTACTTAGGAGGCAGGACTGTAAGTTCAAGTCTAGCCCAAGCAACTTAATGAGACTCTATCTCAAAAAAGGGGGGACAGGTGCTGCTAAGAATGTAGTTCAGAGGCACAGTGCTCCTGGCTTTAATCTCCAGTACCACCACACACACACACACACAAAAAAAATGGTTAGCATGGTACTGAAGACCTTGCCAATGCACTTTCAAATGTCAGCAGGTGCACCAGTCATCAGGAGATGGCGGTCAGCCTTTTTCATATATTATTTTTTCAGTCTAAAAAGGAAACAGAGATAAAGGGGAGGGGAGAAGCCGCACAGATAACCTCAAAGAGCAGCTCAGTTGATTCAGGATAACCTTGTTTTCACAGAGCACACTGTCAAACCCCATGGTAAGAACTAACAAATGCCATACTCAGCTGTGTTGCTATAATGTGCTGATTGATACATTACCAAAGGATGGACCCCAGTTCTCACCCACCTAGAGTGTCAATGACAAGCATGGCCCCACTTCTAGAAGTCCTCCAGGCCTCCCTGTCCTACACTATTTCTCTGCAGATCCACTTTCTCCACAGATGTCCTCAAAAGAGCACTTGAGGGCAGACATTAGGATGCCAGCAGAGCCCACCATCTGACACAGAAGTTAGGCACAGACCCAGACCCCACAGCATTGCAAGTGATTATATCCATCATGGAACATGACTGGAATACAACACACAAGAAAAGACATCAATGAAGCATAGGGGCAGGGCAACCCAGGTAGAGCTGGTAGCCAGTCACCTTCATTTAGGAAAAGGCTATTATCATCATCACACATCAGAGCAGGTAGAAGCTCAGACTGAGAACTGCAGTCCAAAGATAAGCAAGTAACATGAAAATGTGGAACTGAGAACCCATGCCATAGGGTCCCAAGGAAGTGGGAATACCAGGACATCTCACTCAACCCTGCCAAGGTGCTAATATATTGGGGGTAGAGGCAGAGGTTTTGCTGTGCCCATTCAATCACACAATCACTCTCCCCAGCTGCCACCACCCCACCAGACAGGTCACCTGATGCAGGAGGGCTACTGGGATGGGAACCAGGAGGAGCAGAAGCACTGAGAGCCAGTCCTGGCCCTAAACAACCTTGGAAATACCCAGCTGTCCCCTTAGCCTGAATTTTCTTTACTGTGAAAAGGGTTGGACTAATATATACTTACCTCACAAGGTTACCCAGAGGGTTAATGAGCAAGTTTGAGAATACTTTCCAAAGTACTACCCAGCTGCCCCTTATTGCTGCCATCACATCTGCCTCATGGAAGATGGCTCTGAGCCCAAAGTGGTAGCAAAATAGCAGTCAGCAGGTCCAAAGAGGCATGAAAGACCTGGCCCACACTAAGCATGTAATGTTCCGTTGGAGAAAGGGGACCTGAGAGGCTCAGGGACTCGTCCAAGGGTAGGAGGTTCACTCCAAAGCTGTTGCCCAGGAGGAAGCCAAGAAGTACAGGAGAGGTGTTAGGCACAAGGTAGGGAGTCTCGGTAATTGGCCCTTTGTGTCCCAAGAGAATAGAGGCCCAGCCCAGCAGTAAGACCAGGCCTGGCCTGGGTGAAGCCCTGCCCAGTCCACACCCCTGATGCCTTCCAGGTAGGGTTGAGGTGGGGTTTGACTATTCAAGTCACCCCGGAAGGCCGCATCCAGACACAGGGATGACCCAGCACTTGCTACTTACTCTAACGGGACAACAGCTGTCATCCTGCTGTGGGGCGACAGCATGGGAGATGGGCCAGTCAGCAGAGTAGTCCCTAATGCTGGTTGAGGCCGCAGACAACACGAAGATCCCTAACCCTTCATTCTAAGCATTCCCGCAGCGAGTCTGCTCCAGTCTGCTAGTGGTCTCAACCCGCACACTGTTGGGGTGGGATCACTGCAAACGCTTTCCAATACTGCGTGGGATGCTTTCGTTGACTGGGGTGGTCTGGTCTCCCTGGACCCAAAAGAATCCGTGAGCCAAGTCGCCAGATTTCCATTCTGCGCCTTGGAAAAGGGAAACTGAGACAGGGAGAGTAAGTGCGGCCCGCCTCGCCCTGGTGCAGCCTAGCCCCACCAGCGCCCCCAGAGCCTTGAGTTCCTGGGCCCAGGCCGACCCCGCAGGGAGCACAGTTGACCAGTCCAGGACGCCAGCCGCGCACTCACCGCCTCCGCCTCCGCCGCCGCCGCCGCAGCCGCCGCCGACTTCCGGGTGGCGAGCCAGCGCACCACAGCAGTCAGTTCAGACCCCGCCCCACCCTCCGCCAGTGCGCTAGTCATTGGACTAGGAGGCGAGGGGCGAGGCGAGGTACCTAAGGACGGGGCCCGGTTGGCTTTGAGCGCTGTCGCTCAGAGGCTGCACCTCCCGATGCCCCGCCTCCAGGGCTGCGTCAAATCTGGAGGCTGCGCTGGCGTCTGGATCCCAAGTGACTCCGCGGCCTTTCTACCTTCCAGGGCTCCTCAGACAGCTGAGGTATCTTCAGAAGTTCGAACATCGCCTGAGCCTATCCCCTCGCGGGCACCATGTCACCTGTCCACCCTGCAGCCCTTCCTGGAAGAGAACAGGGTTGCTTGCTTCAGAACCCGCCCCTCTTAGGCTGGGTCCTGGTCTCCCAATCCCTGGCCCCTAACCCCAACCTCGGGACTCATCCATCCTCCGTTCTGGACATCCCTTCCTTCGCTTTATTGCCCTCAGTTTGCCTCTATAGCCTCTGGCCCCCTCCCCACTGCAGCCCTAAGCCTTGATGTTCCTGTATCAGGACACAGCCCAGACCAGGCCATTCAGCCATACCTGGATTAAAGCTTTTGAGCCCACATGGGAACTATTTTTCTACAGGTCCGGGCCTCAAGGATGAGGGGGTGGCCCACCTTGAGCTGTACCAGGTGAGCAGATGACACAGGCTGGTCTCAAAAAGAGACATTCCCTGGGGGTTCCCTGTCCCCAGTGGCCTCTGAGGTGTGTCAGGGGCCTGAGCACTGCAAAAGTGGAGAGTCAAGGGCCAAAGGCCCAGGACCAGCCCCAAAGTGAGTGTTGAACAAACTATAACAACTACCTTAAGGATATGACAATGTGCCAAAGACACTATACCCAAGTGCCTCAGTCCACACTTCTTATTCATCCAGTTTACAGACAAACACTGAGCAGTTATGCCATCTGGTTGAAGTCAAAATAGTGACTGGATTATACCCACAGGCCTGTGTTGAAGACCTAAATGTCCTGACCTTTAGCTGGGTCTCTAACACCGTGTGGTAAACTGCAGCTCAGAGAGGCAAAGGCAAAAATCTAACCCAGAACTGACTCAAAGCACATTCTGCCCAGCTCTTTAGCTGTCTCATTTGTATTCCTCAGTAACCTATTACCTTTTACAGGTAACAAAACAGAACTCCAGACACTCTGGGACTCACGGCCAGTAGGTGGCAGACATACCCAGACATGCTGCTCACCCTCCTATAGAACAGCAGCACCATCATGCTTGGCTAGTGCCAGTGATCTCCCTCTACCTAGCCAGACCATACCGTCCATAGAACCAAAATGTAGTGATGTTGAACAAGCAGGATCTGGGTCTTTGGGGAAGAGGCAGTATATGACTGATGTCCTTGAAGAGAAACCCTGTGACAGACTTATTAAATCTACCATATGGAATAAAACAAACACCCTCCACCCAGCCACATAGGATCTCAGCCAAGAAGTTACCCACAGTGCTGCTCCACAGGAAGAGAGCTATCTTGTTCATGGGGGCCCATGTGTTCCCCGGAGAGATGCTTCATTTTGCCCCCCTCCCAGATGCAAACAGCATCCCTATTCCTAGATGCCAAATGGCTTTCATATCAAATGGCAACTACAATGGATTGGTAGTGGCTGTGTCTCTCTGAAAGTGTGCTGAAATCAATTCGTCATGACTGCCAGGACTCAGGTGGACCCCATGGTGGTACCAGGGTGAGTTTTTGGCCCAGGCCACTTTCTTTGTTCTGATCAAGCAACTTGGGTGAAGGAACTGGAGTCTCCAAATGGGTAGATTACATCTAAGTGTCTGGGTCCCCTGTACTTCCATTAGTACTGTCTGCAAACAAATATGTTCCTCTGGTGGCCTTGGGGAATGCAAGGAACCCAGGAACTAGTCATCTCCAGGTTCATCAGGGCAGGAAAGGTTTAGAACCAAATATGAGCCAGGTTCACTGACTCCCCCAAAACTAGCCCTCCTGGGTAGCATCCTTGCTGGTTCCCCTCACACCACAAAGGAAAGTGGAGCTGGCACAGGGTTATGGTACCACGAGGGAAATGTGACTTGTGCTGATCTCAACAGGAGGTAGCCAAAGTCCCACAATGCTCCTCCACCACTCCAGGTAATACCAAGGAAAGGGGCACCAGGATGGAGTGGCGAGAAACACAACTCCTCATATCCCGGCTGAGAGCTGTGTCCATGCCACTACGAGGGGAGAAAGGGCAAACCCATGGAGGGTCTGCAGGGTGATGAAAACCCAAGGGGTCTGTAGAACCAGGCCTTGTGGGGGATGTGAAATACCAGTTCACCGAGGACTCTGTTCCTGCCCTCGGAAACAGTGCCGCCTCCACTCCAGAGCCTAAGCCAAGAACGCAACTCCGCCCCTGCTGCAGTTACCCTGGGGTGGTGAGAGTGGGAGAGTTCCCAGATCCCGAAGTAGGACAGCTGGGTTCAACCCCCGGTCACCTAAAGCAAGGACCTTTACAAGCCTCAGGTTTTCGTCAGTAAAATGTAAATAAAATGGAGGTAAGTAGCAGAACTCTCCCTCACGGGTTATATGAGGAATACAATTAGATGCTAGTAGAAGGGATCTGAGCCCAGCGCCCGGCGCTGGAGGATAGCTGAGAACCAGGGTTGGTGATGCAGACAACACTGCCGGAGTATACGGAAGGGTCACCGGCCATTCCAGTCCCCGCTTTTGGGGCCGGACGGTCTGGGAACGTCCTCAGGAGGCGGCCTGGAGGGGGCAGTCCCGAGCCCTCCCCAACCTCGGCAGCCACCGCAGCGTTCCAGGCAGGTGCCGGGGCCTCGGCCCCTCCGCGAGGGGGCCGGTCGTTGGCCAAATTGACAACCTTGGACACCAATGGTAGGCCGTTTTCTCTGTACACCGGTCCAATAGGCATCGGTTGCCGGGCCGCGCCGGGCCTCTCGACCAATGGAAAAATTCTCAGTTGGATGAGGCGGGGAGCAGGGCCGCGTAGCCGGCCAGGGCAGCTTTGCGCACGATCCGCGCGAGGGGCGGGGAGGGCTGGCTGACTGTCTGAGCGCTGGGCCGGGGAGGGAGGGGTCTGCTCCTGCACCGGCTCAAGTAGCGGCCCTGTGGACCACGACCCGCGCGGCGCCCTAGCAGCGCCAGTCTCCGCGCGCTGAAACACCCAGGGACGTTCGACTGGAGGCGGGGGCCGCGTTGCGGAGCCGCCCACGCTGCGCTCCAGGTAAGCTCGGGCTGGTGGGCGGGGTCGGGAACCCAGGGCTGGGCCGGAGGGTGGGAGATTCATGTCCGGTCGGGTGTTGAGGCGGGGTCTGGGAGCTAGAGTGCGAATTGGACTGGAGGAGGAATGTATTCTTGGGCCTTGAGGGTCGCGACTGGAGGTTCGGGGGCCAACTCCACCTCATGGGCTCTTTGCCCTAGCCTTCGCGCTGGAGTCTGGTGGCCCGCGGGGGCGGGTCCCTTTGTGCTCGGCCTCAGGGCTCTGCGGGACCTGGTCCGGACGCCCCGCATCGCGCGCCCCAGCTGAGTACACCCCAGCTCCGCAGCGATATCCACCCCAAACGACTATGGCCCCCTCGAAGCCGGGACCGGGCGGCCACGGAAACTTTCCAAAGGCCCGAGGGGCGACGAGGCCGGGGAACTTTCAAGGGGTGGTGTGCCTCTGGGAAGCGTAGGGCCACAGCCAGGGCAAGGGGATGTTCCCGCACCGCACTGCTTCTGCCGCCTAAGGAATGAGCGAGAGACGCCGCTGGGGATTCCTACCCGGTATCCCGGTCTGGATCACTTCCCCACGTCATCCCTGCCCCCTTCTCGTCGTACGCAAGTGGGTTTGCTTAGGAGTTGCCTTGGGCAGGAGACTGAGTTCCCCATCTTTCCCATTTTAACTCTTAAATAATTTAGTCCTGGATACGTTCGTTTAATCCTTTCTGATCTATGTCGTCAATCAGTGAAAATCGAACTGAGGAACTCTGGCTCCTTCCCTGTAAATTCAGACTTATTCAAACCCCTGGGTGTCAACCTTTAGGGTAGGTAGACTCTTCTTTGCCCCCCACCTCTCTTAGTGGGGACTAAACCAAGAGGCACTCTATCCCTGAGCAACATTCCCAGACGTTTTTTATTTTTAATTTTTGAGACAAGGTCTCTAAGTTGCTGAGGCCGTTCTTGAACTTGTAATCTTCTTCCCCAAGCCTCTTAAGTTGCTGGATTAAAGGCCTCTGCCACCACACCAGTCTGGTAATGTTGTGAACTAACAATCCCAGGTGGTCATGCACACTCCACATTGTAGTGCACACACCAGAATGTATTAGGCTAGTGGTAGAGTGATGGGCAAGATGTCTCTCAGGGCAAATTATCCCCCAAATCCCAGCCAAAGGTACACTGGGAACCTCCAGCCCCTTGGCAACTATTACCCTTCTGCCTCTATTCCAGGACCCAGAGAGCTGGTCCATCCAGAGCATGTGCTGCTTATCTTGTGCTCCCTGTATCTTTGGACCTGAGATGGTGCTGGACACGAGAGGTAGAGTTCTCTGGTCCAGCATTCTGGGACCATGTCCAGTCAGTTCCAGAGCAGGTGGTACAGGCATTGGGATCTGGAAAGGCATAGATTTTCCTCTCATCCTTGTCCCAACCCAACTGAGGTGCTGCTCCCTGCTGTTCCCTAACTTTCTGTTTGGGGTCCACCAGGGCCCAGCATATGACTGAGCACAAGAACTCAAGTCCAAGACTGGTGAGGAGGATGATCCTCCACATGGCTCTTCCTAGCCGAGCCTTTCTCAGGATTTTTATAGACATGAGGACCTGCTGTCCAAGGCTGGAGCTCCATTCAGCCCTTTGTCCTGCTAAAACAGAGTTCTGCTCCCACCACCTGTTACATTTAGGTGCTTGGTTCCCTATGTTAGTTCTGACACCCCCTCCAGAGGTGGTCCTTCAGGTCTCTTCCTAGTCCCAGAGACCCTTTGCATTTCTCAGCCTCCTTCATGAGAGTAGGGCTGCAGCTGTATCCCTGTTTGTGCTTCACAAAGACTCAGGGTGAGTTCATTTCACACCAAGAGAGGCCTAGGGGGCACAAGGCAAGCAGGAGCAATTAGATTCCCTGCAAGAAGGAGCCAGGAGCTGTGCCAAGGATACCAGGCATGCCAGAGCTAACCAGCCCCCACATCTGTCATATTCCCCAACACAAGGGAAGGGGGCAGTGTTTCAGTGGGAGTCAAGGCCCACTCTGCAGAAGAGGCCAGGAATGGAGGGTGTAGGGGTCCCTGGGGCAGCACCACAGGAGACCAGGTGGGCCACAAGAGATTCTGGAGGTAGTGGCTCCTGTTGAGAGACAATTTCTGTTCTTTTACAACATGTTTTCATTAAGACCAGGATGAGGTTTGGGCTACTCTGTAAGAGCCCCAGAATTAGGAAGATAGAGGGTCAGGGATTCCTTTGTGGACCTTCCCAGCTAAGGGGCTCACCTATCAGCCTGTTTCAGATTGAGAAGATGAGGTCAGAGTTGGCAGACATACACACACACACAGGTGTCTTCCTTTCTGCTCCGAGTCATTCATTGACTCCTCTCCTGCCCTTTGAGGGACTCCTGACCTCTTGTAAAGCAGCTTGAAGCCAACCATGACCACCAGAGGGCAGCTCGGACCACGGTCATGGCAGGCAAGACCAGCTTTGCCCAGTCTCTTCTAAGGGCTAGAACCCTTCCTCGGATGCCCAATTGGGAGGCCAGAGCTCTGATTCCTCTGGGTTACTTGTTAAGGATGTGAGGCTGGAAAGGAGCCAAAGATCCCTGGGCAAGCCCCTTGGTGCCTCAAGGTGCTCCTTATACTTGGTTGGAGACTCTAGGGCCAAATAGTAGGAACAGTGAAGAATGGAACAGTGTCCCTGCTTGACCTTGAAAGTGAGGCCTCTTTCAGACATGAACCCCAGCCATCTTTCTAAACCTGGTCCTGTCACCACAACAGGGTACAGGTATGGGTTATGTGGCTAAGGGGTGGTCCCTACATATGCCCACCTTGGCTTCTGGAAGGGTATATCCCCTGCTATTTGCATTCAGTCCCACCTCTGCTCCCAAAGCAGGATTGGAGGAGGTCTGTCTAGGGCTACAGCCTGCCAGGTTCATACTGTAGCCACTATAGGGCAAGTTCTCAGACCTACCTGATCTCACTGGGTCATGTGGCTAAGCTGCCTGTCCAGCATGCCCAGTCCAGGTCCTCTCCCCACCATGGACTCAATGTGGGATTATAGGAGCTGCTTTATCCAGGTCATATTCTTAGGTCTGTAACTCACTGGTCTGGTTGCATGACTGGTCCTTGCAGCCTGGACTGGGCTCATGCCCCAGTCTGGGCCCTCCGTGTCCTCTGATTGGGCCACAGACACTGCATCAGAACTGTAAACCTTCCCAGAATTGGAGGTGGTTCTGTGGGGAGTGGGCAGGGGCCAGTAGTACCCCAGCACTTGGCTGTGTCTAGGCAGTTTAGTGGGAAGTCCCAGCATGGGGCAGCCATGGTAAGAGTAGGATCAGGCTATCCTTATGTCTTAGATGAAACCTGATAAGATTGGTGGCTCTCCTGACTACAGAATTCCTGTTTCTGTGTCCTTGGCCAGATGGATGACTCCTGAGCCTATAGACTATCCTCAAAGAGTGTTAAAAGGGTCTTCTCCAAATGAATGTCTCCTGCCCCCACAATCTCATCATTAGATCTGTATTCATATCTGTATCCTGTCACTTCTTTTTTGGTGGGGAGTGGGTAGCGAGGATTGAACTCAGGAGCACTCAACCTCTGAGCCACATCCCAGGCCCTGTTTTGTATTTTATTTAGAGACAGGGTCTCACTGAGTTGCTTAGTGCATCACTGTTGCTGAGGCTAGTTTTGAACACGTGATTCTCCTGCCTCATCCTCCTGAGCCACTGGGATTATAGGTCTTTGCCACTGCACCCAGCATGTTTTGTTACTTGTTAAATCACTTTCTCTATCTACTGCCTCAGGCTAGCTAGCTACAGTCATTCTGCCTTGACCTCACCTGTATGGAGCCACTGTGACAAGGGCACCCTTAGGACGGAGACACATTCCCTCTAGCTACCACTGTTCTGCCTCCCACAGTCCCCTTTCCCTCCTCACCTCTGCTCCCCCCCACCACCTCCTGGAATGCCCTGTAAGGCAGGAGCCACATTCTTCTTGAGGACATGCCATCCCCAGCTGGGTGGAAATCCTGGGGAACTCCGGAGACAGGAAGACCTGAGCTCAGGTGTTGGCCCAGCAGCACTGCCTGTCCTGGACCTGGTTTCCCCTTCTGTAAAATAAGGTGTTAGTTCCACTCAGGGTACATAGTAGGAGTCAGTGAGATGTTGACTGACAGCCTATGTCACACAAAGCAGCAGCACATGGCAAGTCCTAGAGAGAGGCTGTCAGATATCAGGGTTGACAATTAATTCACACAGTTCTGTATGGGACAAAATTTTTGTGAACATTTAAACTAAAAGCAAATGTGTCCCAGAAATGTCATATTGAGAGTGAGGAGCTGATTCCTGAGCCTCAGACCTCAGGGTAAAAGCAGCATTTTCATCTATCCGTGCCCCTCCCAGGTACACAGGTACACACATGCACACTAATGTGCACATGAGCATTCATGCAGCTTGGAACCTCAGTTCATTCCTGTCTCTGACCTCCATGTTCTAACCCCCAATCTCCCATGTTCCTACCCTGACTCCTACCTCATGATGAAGGGACTGTTTTGAGGCAGGGAAAGTCATCCTTGACACACCCAAATAGGCCACATCCACACAGGTTGAGTAGAGGCTCAGAACAATCTGGAAAATACCATGGAACCAGAAGCAAAAGAGCTCCCATCATTACCAGCTTTCTCCTCAAACATGGCCTCCCATCCAAGGTCCATCCCTCCCTGCCTGTCTGTGCCATCCTCATTCTCATTTTTACGACATGAATGCTCTGGCAGTGTCTCCAGGCCTGGATATAATGAGAGAGAATGTGTCCCCAGGCTATTGACTGAGATAGGAAGTGTGTGGTTCCTTCTTCCCCACAGCAGGACTGTGGGCTGTGGGCTGTGAGGCACAGGCACCTCCTTGTTCCCAACTCGGGCCTCTACAATGTGGTCACCCCAGGCCTAAGGGCTAGGTCCCAGGTCATATTTGAACATAGCTCTGGGGTCAATAGCCTACCTGCCACTGGTGTCTTGGGGTCTGGGGAGCTGTTGCCTGTTTGGGAGGACACAGGATCTGGACTGGCCTCGCCTCTGGGAGCCTCAGGAGAGGCAGATACTATTCCATAGTACAGGAGTGGACTCTAGGGTGGAAAGAGCAGGACCACACTGGTAGAGGGACTGTGATCACCTCTGTAGGCCAGCAGAACCTTGATCCTGTCTGTCCCTTGTGCAGGAGTTCTTTCTGTATGCTGCTTATCAGGATAAAACGGGTCCAGCCTTCCGGAAAGAGGTCACTGTCAGTCTACACCTCTGAATTCTCAACAACATTAGGAATATAAGAGGGACTGAGGATATGGCCTAGTATGCATGAGGCCCTGGGTTTGATCCCCAGTACTGCAGAGGGGAGAAGGAGGAAAGGAAGGAAGGAAGAAAGAAAAGAGAAGTTGACCTGATATAAACTGGAGTGCCAGTGACATGGGGACAAGAAAGTGCACGCAAGTATGTGGTTATGAGTCAGGAGCTCTGCAGGATGACTTCAGGGCTTAGAATGACAGCATCCTGATTTGGGGATAGTCTGAACCAGTACACCTTAATCCTGAAGAACTCACTCTAGTCAGGGGTAGCCTTACACAGTGCCTTCTGGTTTCTCTGCAGGAGCCAGAGCCCACAGGATGGGCATTAGGACATGCTGATCTCCCCTAGAGACAGGTAAGTGGCCTGGGCTTGGCCTGAGCATATCTATTTCCCACATAGAACAGCATAGTGTCTTGCTGGACCTGGCCAGTGTGGTCAGTGGAGAATGGATGGTGACCTCAGGCACTGTGTGCTCCTGGTCATCTTCATCTTGGTTGAGCTTTATAACCTTTACTATAAAGGCTGGATATGGCAACCTTCTGCTACCCCTGCTGGATTTCCTAATGGTCCCAGTTGTGGGCAGCAATACCAGTTTGATGTCTAACTTGAGGACAAGCCCCTGGTGGACCCAGCCTACCAGATTGCTGGTAAATGATGATCAGGACATTAATTGGTTCTGATCCCCATCCACTTTGTCTTGAACACCAGCCCTTGCAGTGTCTGGTGTCAGTACAGCCTGCCCAGCCTGGTGTTCAGCTCACAGTAGCTCCTGGGAGACTGAAGCACCTGACTGGTACAGCTTTTCAGGTCTGTGGTCTCTGTCACAACCATACTACTCTGCCATTATAAAGCAAGAACAACTGAAGACAACTCTAGCAAATGATATTCTTTTTTTATTTTTTTATCTTTTGGTACCAGGGACTGAATCCAAAGACACTGAGCCACACCCCTAACTCTAGCAAATGATATTCTGCTTTTAGCACAGCTAGAGGTTACATGTGCTAGCCCCTGCCAGTGGTGTTATCAGTGTTTTGTGTTCATCTGTTAATAATAGCTGCCACACTTCACTGAGATGTGGGATTGGGCAGGTGTAAATGGGTTGGGAGGCCGAGGGATAACTGTGTTCCCCCAATACCCTTCAAATGAAAGGGACACCCTGATGGCATCTAATACCCTGTGAAGATACTACTGTGATGGTTACTGTTAGGTAGAGTGGGTGATGGCTACAAAGAGTGTACCTAGTTATTCTTCAGTTATTCTCCAGTATAGATGCCCAGTTCCCAGTCAGCTGTCTGCCCATTTCCCTACCAGGAATGGGAGGGAGGCTCAACTGATGACAGCCCTTTGGATTCTTAGTGACACTTATCACTCAGTAATACTGTGCTTGGGAGAAGTGGTGGCAGCAGACCAAGGAACCCCCAGGTCTTTGGGTGTCTTTGGGTGCCTGAGTGTTCTGTACAAAGGGATGTAGGGGAAGGAACAGAGAGGCCTGGTTTCTTGTTCCTTGTTCTCAAGAACCTTGGGTATGGGAAGCTGCTGACCAGGCCAGTCTAGGTCAGCCTGGTGGGAGCTAAGTCTGTTGCTGACTGCTGTGTGGGAGAACCAATATCTGGCCAAGTATCTCAGTACTCAGGTCATTGAACCATGCAGGGGATTCTGGGAAGATGAGGCTCAGGCTGTCCAGGGCTTACTGGGACAGAGTGTCCAGGACTTGGAACATGACATTGCTTGTGGCACAAGGTAATAGTGTCTGGGGACAACAATGTGAAGAGGGTCTGTCCCCTATCCCCCTTAACTTCTTTGGGAGGCCAGGTTAGCCAGACATCAGATGTCAACTCTAGTAACAATGTCTGTAGGAGGGTGGTGGGATAAACACATCCAAGGCTACCTGGCCCTGATCACCTGCTCATCACTCCTTTCCTTTCCAATTCCTGGTCTTTTCCTCATAGCTAGCTCGCTCGCTCTCTCTCTCTCTCTCTCTCTCTCTCTCTCTCTCTCCCTCTCTCCCTCTCTCCCTCTCTCCCTCTATCTCTCTATCTCTCTATCTCTATCTCTCATACACAGACACACAGACACACTTTTTCTCCTTCCTCCTTCCTTACCTCTGTTGTGCTTATGGAGTGTTTGATTATTCATGTCTGACCTAGGCATTACATGAATGGGTGATGGCATTTGTGGTGGACCTCATTTCACAGACTGGCATGTAGAACCCAGACCCATACTTATTGGTTCCCTGTCTTTGGGCCCTGGGGTATAGCTCTGCCCATAACTAGGAAGGAGATCTCAAAGCTAAGTTGGGACAGAGTCTGATATAAGCAACCATATGTGTCCTACACTCAGCTTTGGTAACAGCTCCCACTCACTGAGCCCCATGCCCAACATTGGGCATTGCAGCCACACCAGGCCCAGCCCTGCCCTTGAGGAGCTTCCAGTCTGACTGAGGAGATGGACAATAAACAGAGAAGCAGTGACTAACTGTGGGTTTGTGAGATGGTGAATGGTGGGGCTTCCTGGGGATGGGGAACTAGAGGCCATGTGATGGGAAGGCATATGCAGATGCCAGGCCCAAGTGACAAGGGCTGGTGAGAGCCAGCCCTCCTATGCTCTCTCAGAAACAGGCACCAGATCAGCCTTTCTCTGTACTGGGTTTCCCTTGGAGTTTTGATGAGTTTCTCAGCCCTGGATATAAGCCTTTCTGTATTAAAGATTATTAATTATTTGCTCATCTCCCTGCCTGCTGCACATTTTTCTCATCTTTTTAAATTTTTGTTTTTGACAGTTTTTGATATTCAGAAATTTTTCATACTTTGTGGCAAAATGTTGAATTTTTTCCCTTTTTTTAATTGTTCCTCCTCAGCATATAGCCAGATAAATACATGTCTGTCTTCTCTTCTAGATGTACGTACTTTAGTTTTTAACACTCAGTGTTTAATCCATCCAGAATTTTTTTGACATAAACATCAAGTGAGGGCTTAACTTAGTTTTTCCTTTGCAACTGAACCATTTCTTGCCTAATGTCTTATGTCACTAGAAATTAGAAATGTTATGATGTCCTCATGTCCTCAGGTTTGCTATCACTGGTGTGGGGCAGTCAGTCCCCGGCTAGTGTTTGCTACTTCAGTTAAAAAGACCAAGTAAGAGAAACTTCATGGCATCAGTCTTTGTTCTCAGAGTCTTGGTTATTCTGCAGGTGTGTTTCTATGACTGTGTGTTGAACTGCTGCAGGCTGCTCTCCCTGAGATCTCTGTGGTACTCCCTTGAAGTCCATGCTGCTTGAGCAGACTGGCCCTCCTTGCATGGGTTGTGGTATACTTGGGACCCATTGACCAAGAGCAGAGGGCTTGGTCCCTGCTGTGGTAGGACCCTCCCTAGAACCCCAGAATGCAACCTATACCTCTTTGTAGGTGTCCAGCCTTTAGATGCCACATTCTGGCTACAGCTGGAGTCATTGCAGGGTCCCCATAGCCCCCAGTTCCTGATCCACTCTGCAGTGAAGAGCTTGAGGCTCCTGGTATCAGCTTGTATGACCTTTCACCTGGGGACACCCTTGACCAAGGAGCTTTGTCATGCTGTGGAGGGGTTAAGCCAATTGGCCTCATCCTCAAGGTTCACCAGCTTTTGCATCTCATGATTCAAGGTAGAGGCACTTCCAAGCGAAGCCCTCATACATGTCCTATTTGTGTCCCAGCTACAGGGGCTGGTGGACAATTCATAGTTAGTTGCTCTGGCTGCCACACAAGTACCTTGCCTACATAACTGGAAAGCTTAATACAGTTTAGTCAGCTATATTTACCATGCCATCGCTTGCTCAGGATGATTTGTGACTAGCGGTATAGCCTATGCAGTGCCGAGGACCCTAGCTGTGTTCTGCCTGAGGGCTCTCCTGGGCAGTCTTCACATGTTGTTACCAGGTGGCTATTTTGGTGCCCTCAACCCCCACTTCCATGTTTACAGACCCCCAACCTCATTGCTGTCTTCTCCAGCGCTTTCCCTATTCCTCATGCCCTTCCCCTGGTGCCTCATACTGTCACTCTGACTATAGTCACTTTCTAGCTATTCCCTACCTGGGTTGTCCTTGGGGAACTGTTCATGAAGGCCCCTGGACTCAGGCTGCGTGAGGGGCCTCACTTCCTCCAAGTCTGGGTGCCCCTGTCCTGGCCTGACCCTCAGCTGGGGGGCCAGCAGTCATCAGCTCAGCCCTATGTGGTAGGGACACCCCTGTGGAATGCTCCTCAGTAGCTCAAACTTGGAGATTCTGAGTCCCAGCGTTTTTTGGCCCAGAACTGACCTGAAAGGACAGCTGTCCCTTGTTGGGGTTGGAAAGATGTAGAATGGGGCATGCAGTGGCTTATCTTGGTCATCTTGACTTTGCAGTTGATGAGTTGGGTATTTAAAATATGTCTTTAGTTAAACTTTTTATATTCAAAATACTTTCACTCCCCTTCAAATTCATATTAGGCCATTCAGGAGTCTGAATGTACTTGCTGCCCTCTGCATTTTGTGAGATAATGAGGCTGCACAGATGGCTCCCAGCTGTGTCTTCCCTGGGGCTGTCCTTTGTGCCCTGGAAGGAGGTGCTGCATGCCCCCAGGGCCCATCCCAGCTGGTCAGGATCTTGGCCACAGTCCCTAGAGGGGTTTGAGTATACAGATGGAAAAATTGATGCCTGGGCCCACTGAGGAGTCTAGAATTATACAGGCAGAGGAATATCAGACCCAGGCAAGGCCCAACCTTCACAAAGCAGGTTTCCCTTTTCAAATAATCCATCTCCAACACCAGGCCCTGAGTCAAGGCCATGGTCTCGTGATGCCAAGATGTGCCTTCTATGTCCACATCCAGGTGGACTAGGCTTCCCTGGGTATGCCCAAGAGACAATGAGGCCAACTAGCAGAGACCAAGTCTGAGGTGCCAGCATCCCTCTTTTTGCCTTTAATTTTTAATAGATCATTATGTGCTAGAAAATGTTGAAAATACAGAAAGGAGGAAAAAGAAATCATACTTGTCATACCTCCACATTCCAGCACTGCCTGTCCTTTACCATGTGGTTTTTATTTTTATTTTATTTTGTTTATTTTATAGTTTGTTTATTTTAATTTGTTTATTTTATAGGGAATCAAACAATCTTATGCGTGCTAGGCAGTTACTTTACCACTGAGCCATATACTCTGCTATTTGGTTTTTGTTGTTGTTTTGTTGGTTGGTTGGTTGGTACTAGAGATTGAACCCAGGGTGCTTAACCGCTGAGTGACATTTCCAGCCCTTTTAATTTTTTAAATTTTGAAATGGTATCTCACTAAGTTGCTTAGGGCCTTGCTGTATTGCTTAGAAGACTGTCTTCAAATTTGCGATCCTTCTGCCTCAGTCTCCCAAGTCACTGGGACTACAAGCATGCGCCACCTCTGACATATGGTTTTTAAGCATGATGTGGGTTGTGGTCCTAGTTCCCCAGTGTTCCCTCATTGGCATCTCCTATTGCTAATGTCTCGATGAGTGGCAAATGTGAGTGGGAAGAGGATGGGCTCCCTCTTTCCACCCACATGCCTCAGGGTGCTGGACCTGCCTCTCCTTAACATACCTGACTTGTTCCCCCTTGTCCCTTGCACTTTCCCCAGAGGGCTTGGAAAATTTGTCCTTTATCCCATCATGGACATTCAAAATATTTCCATTTCTTCTCCATCCTAAGGGATGCTGCAATAAACATTTCGTGCTCCAAGCCACTTTTCTGTATTTGAACAACTTGTGCTTGACCTTGAGGTCCTGGCAGGGCAGGGAGGATCACACACCAATAAAGCCTAGGAGAATAGCCTGTGACCCCGTGTCAGCCCTTCTTACAAGAAATAGCCAGGTCCACCTCTGCAGATAGAACCTATTCTGGGACCTGCACAGAGGATGGGTCTCTCTGGGAAAGCAGTCTAGAGAGCCACACTGCCAGCTAGGAACCCTCTCCCCACCCATTGTTCCTCATCTATAGAATGGGAGCCTAGATCCCCTGGTAAGCATGGATGAGGAGACAACACTCCCAGTACTATATCAAGATACCCAGGCTTCCCTGAACCTGAGACTGATTCCTACCAAGTGTGTCAGGCACCACACACAGTAGGTCTTGAGGAATGCAGCCTGTTTTGGGCCTGGGCCAGGGCGTGGTCCCAGTCCCTATGGAGTCTGCCTCAAGTGCCACACATGGTAGGTCTTCAGGAACCTGGGCTATCCTGGGTCTGGGGCTGGTCCCCACAGAACCTGCCATAGGCATAGTGTTGGGTAGGTGCTGGGACCTTCCTCTCTGCTTATGAACCTCACCACCTGGTCTCCCAGTCATGGACCCTTCCTCACCCCAGCACAGTCCCCACGGGGCTCAGCAGTCTGGTGGTGCCAGCATTCCTGCATATGACCACCTCCCAGATGAGTCATTGATAGACCCTGGCAGTAAGGGTGGCAGCCCTACAGCTAAATCTCCTGTATACATATCTAGAGGCCCTCAGCTCTTCTCATCCCCTTGCAGAGGCCCATTTTAGGATAGGGGCTCCAGGGCTCTGCTCAGGGGCGTTACTGTACCCCTCAAAACATGCCATGGACTACATGGTCTGTTCACCATGAGTGAGAGTCGGTTGCTGGAGACTCTGTCCAGATATCTGATAGAGTGAGGAGGAAGCAAGAATGGGGGCAGAGTCGGGTACAGTCAAGGAAAGGATCGGAATATAGGGTAAGGAGGGATGGAGGGGGAAGTGAGGGGATAGGGAGATATGGGATATGGGGGTGGGGGACAGAAATGCCAGAGGAGGTAGATAGGGAGGCAAGCAGATGGTTGGAGGCCAGGCCCCTGGCACAAGGACAGGAAGGAGGAAGATGCTAAGCACCCTGGGCCACACACTGTGCCTTCTGAGGATAACAGGGATTACCGGAGAGGGGACCCTGCTGAACACACTGTGGGATGGCAGTCCCTTAGCCCTGGGCTTCCCAGGACCCCTGGCCAAGTGGGTATAGACTATAAGTTTCACCTTGTCCTTCCCACCTAGGGAAGATTGGCCAGGGGGGAAATCATTGCTATTCAGGGAGGCAGTCCATCTCTCTAGAGCCCTGGAGAAGATGAATGTGCCAAAATACTACCTCCCCTCTGCTGGGGCTTCCACCCAGCTATCCTGACCACTGCAGGATAGCTTGGGCCAGGGCTTTATGTGAGACTAAGACCATCTTCCCTCTTGGGGCCTCACAGTATGTGGGAGGGGAGCATCTTACATTGGAGATACCAAAGCTCTGCCAGCAGAGCAGGTGTCCCTGCCAGACCAGCCCCAAGCAAGTATATCATCCTTTTCCAGTCTTCACAGTGACATTTCTTTGGCATTTGCCCATCTACCAGGAGCTGTTGTGTGTGAAGAAACTAATTCACCGAGTATTTATGCTTGGAGAAATAATTCCAGATGTTTATTTACCAAAACCATGAAACAGGCATTGGTTAATTTTAAATTAAGCCTTCGTAGTCACAGACTTTTATCTTTTCAGATCCAGGGATTTCCAGAGTAGCTAGGCATGATGTAGAGGAGGAGGCTATTTGTGATAGTAGCCCAGGCAGACAGCCTGTGCCCTGGAAGAGCCCTGGGCCATGAGCCTTGGGGTTTTTTTGTGTCTTGTTCCTGGTGACTTGTCTCCAGCCTACTCAGAGGCTCCCCACCTGCACTGATGGTGGAGACCTCCCAGAGCCACCACTACCCTGGTAGGTGAGGACAGCAGGCTTGAGCAGGGTTGGGTGGGTAGAAGAAAACTAGGTGGGAGTGAAGGAAGTGTCCCCTATCCCCTTCCTTGAAGCTGGTGGGGTCTGCTTCTGCTGGAGCCACAGAAGTTCCTGCATTGGACCTGATTGTTTTGACCACTCTTTCAGCAAATATTTCTCTGATCTTCCCTTTTACCACCATCATGAGGTTCCCCATTGCCTTCAGTATAAAAACTATGCAGGTCTTTGTGACACTGCCAATCTCACTTTTTATCTAAACCCACCTCAATCAGTTCTCTAGACTACCTGGGTGACAACCCCTCCCCCAGCTTTCTAAATGTAGAGATCCCAAGGCAGCACCTTCTGAGCCCCTGCTGCACAGCCTTTCTCCTGATATTTCTGGAGTTTTTTACAAAATTCCATGTCAGTGCAGGATAGAAACTCTGGTTCTTGAGCACAGGAACTGCACTACTCTGCTGGACTGGGCACTATTTGCTGACTTATCCCTGCTTCCTTGGTGCAGCAGAAATAAATTGAGCACCTACTATGTGCCAGCTGCTGCCTAGCTGTGGCCTAAATTCAATAGAGGCCAAGATGGTCTTGTTTCCTCCAGCTAGTCCTTCATTCTAGATGGTAGCCAAGAAAGATTTAGATTTTTTTTCTTTTTTTGCAGTACTGGGGACTGAACCCAGGGGTACTTTAGCACAGAGCTACATTCCCCAGCCCTTTCTAAAATTTTTTGAGACAGGGGCTCACTAAGTTGCTGAGGCTGACGTTGAACTCATGATCCTCCTGCCTCAGCCTCCTAAATAGGTGGAACTGTAGGCATGCAACACTGTGTGCAGTTCACAGTTGTGCTTCAATTATTTGTGGTCAGCCTTGTTCTGAAAATATTAAATGGAAAGTTCCAGAAGTAAACAATTCATAAGTTTTAAATTGCACACCATTTTAAGTATGTCTTTCACCTCACTTCTCCTCATCATGTAGGCATTGTATCAGTTCATATTCTCACAAGAAAGGTGAATATGGTACAGTAAGATATTTTGAGAGAGACCACATTGACGTAAATTTTATTACAGAGTAATTGCTCAGTGCTATCAGTTATTGTTATTCTCCTACTGTGACTATTTTATGTTAAATACTACTGATACACATATAAACTTAGTAAAAAAAAAAAAAAAAAAAGAAATAGGGTCCAACCCCAACTACTCTCTGTGGTTTCAGGCATTCACTGGGGTCTTGGAATGCATTCCACACAGATAAGGGAGGACTACTGTGTTCAAGTTTTTCTATTTCTTCACGATTCAGTCTTGGTAGGTTGTGTTTCTAAGAATATATTGGGCTGGGAACATAGCTCAGTTGGTAGAGTGCTTGCCTTGTAAGCACAAGGCCCTGGGCTCAATCCCCAGCACCATAAAAAAAAAAAAAAATTATTCATTTTATCTAGGCTATCTAATTTTTTGGTGTATAATTGTTTTGTAATATTCTCTTACCAACCTTTTATTTTAAAATCCAAAGAAAAAGAATATCAAAATGAGAGTTTTTTTGTTTTTCTTTGTTGTTTGGTTATTATTTGACTTGGTTGGACCTTGTTTTATGTTTCTTGGATTCACACCTAATGTGTTTCAGTCATCACCTCACAGATCCTTGATTTCCTAAGACAGTAAAAATGCTGACGTGGACTGTTGACAGAGACCTGTTCCAGACAACTGGAGCTGTCTTGATGAATTCGAAATAGTAGGACCTTGCAGGAAGAACCAGTCCCGTGTCTCAGCAGTTGTTCCCTCAAAGAATGTTGCCTTCATGCCCAAGCTGTGTGCTTCTTACCACCTCGTGGTGGTGGCCACCCCCAGATTTAAATTCCAGCAGCACAAGCACAGGATCCCTTGGTTTTTTCAGGCCTTACAGATCTTTGAGTTTTTCCTCTTCTTTGGTTCTTAAAGCAAAACTGCTTCCTTAAGAGTCCAGGGTTCCTGGTGAGACGTGTTCACTGCCTCCAGATAGAAAGCCATTGACTATGGGAACGATAGAATCGTGACCCTGAAAATCCAGAAACTTCATCATGCTGTTTCATTAAAGAATTTCGGAGCTAGGTTAAAGACATCAAGGTATTAGCTGGTGCCGTGGCACACACCTGTAGCCCCAGCTACTTGGAAGGCTAAAATAAAAGGATCACTTGAATCCAGGGATTTGAAGCCAGCCTGAGTAATATACCTCTCAAAAACGGAGGGAAAAAAAAAAAAGAAGATTTAACAAAGCCATCAGTTCTTCCTTACCATAAAAGAGCATCTGAGATGTAAGCCAGGCAGTGGGAAGCATCCTGAAGCTGACATGGGTGGGCAGTGTCTGGCTCCTCCAGGGCTATGGACATCCTGGCAAAAAGAGTGACCCAGACCTCAGTGAGGTTGGCAGATCAGGACCTGGCAAACCTTCTTTCTACATCATGAAGCAGACACATCACAGAAATGTGACTGTATCAGATTGAATTATAAAATTCTGGAGAAAGATATGCCCATGATTTCCTCAGCTTATGTTTATGTCCTCCAAAATTCATGTTGAACCAGTCATGGTGGTACACACCTGTAATCCCAGAGGCTCAGGAGGCTGAAACAGGAGGATCAGGGCCAACCTCAGCAACTTGTGAGGCTGTAAGCAACTTAGTGAGACCCCATTTCTAAAAAATAAAAAAGGTCTGGGAATGTAGCTCAGTGGTAAATTTTGCTCCTGGGTTAAACCCCCAGTATCCAAAATAAATAAGTAAATAAATTTTGTGTTGAAATTTATTTGTGAAATACTAAAAAGTGGGACCAGGTAGGACCTTTTAAGAGGTGATTAGGGCTCTGCCCTTATGAATGGATTAATCTAATCATGATTAGTGCTTTAATGAATTAATGAGGTATCTTAAGAGTGAGTCAGCTATAAAAAACTAGTTTGGCTGCTTGCTCTCTTGTATTCTCTGCATCTTGCCATATGATGTCCTGTGCCTCAGGACCCTGCCAAGAAGGCCATCATCAGATATGACCCCTCAATCTTAGACCAGAATCATGGGCCAAGGTAAACCTCTTCATAACTTACCCCATCTGCTGTTATTAGCAACAGCAGAAATGGGTGGAGACACCTTTTCTGAACAAAAAGCTCACTTTAACTCAGGGTCCAACCCCAACATGTTGAGGGACCCCCTTTCTGTGACCCCCTTGCCATGTTTCTGTGGTCAGTAGAACCTTGTCAGCTTATCCTTACTCTGGGAATTCATGTTACATCTTCTGCCATCCCCCTTTTGTCATCTGTGTCATTTTCTGCTAGCTTTAAAAGGCCATCTTGATTTGTCACCTTCTGCCCCACATTGTGTGCTGGTGTTCTACAGCATCCTCTCTGCAATTTGCTGCCTCTGTCTTGTTTTTCTATAAATCTCCATGGGCTCCTGACTATGATGACTCCTTTTCATTATGGTCAGTTCTTATTTCATTGAACACTGTGTTTAACCATTTGAGGGGTGCATACCTGCAACTCCCCAAATCTGTGCTAGTTATTGTACTCAATGTGATTCAGCAAGAGACAGCTTTCTTAGTCCTCCTACAACAAGAGGGTCTTCAAAGCACTGGATACTGCTATTTGTTTGCTTCTCCCTGTGCACACTCAGTGTCCATGGGCCCAGCCACCCCTGTCTGTCACTGAGGGCCCTCAGGCAGGGATCAGAGGCTGAGGTTCTTTGCAGACTGTGGTGCTGAGGACAGTCTTGGTTGGGCAAAAGGCACCCTTGCCCATTGTTCAGAACAGCAACAGAGGTCTGCCCAGAACTTCAACCCTCAGCAAGAGCTGTCATGGCCAAGCCCTGGTCCTCCCCTCCACACCAAAAAAGACTGTCAGGACTTTCAGATCATCTACCACCCATTTTCACATGGAGTAGACAGGGCCACATGGGTACAAATGGGTGTGAATTCCTGTGCATGGGAGTTGTACCTGTGAGGGCACCTGTGTGTCCCTGTGGATGGGCATGCTCTGTGTGTTTGTGTGTTGTGTGCAGCATGACGGTGCGGATGGTTGTCCGCATGTGGTTAGCTTTGAAAAGGTCTCCAGACTTGATAGTCGATAGTATTTCTTGCTGCAGTGTTTCTGCCTTTTTCTTTTTGTACTGGGGATTGAACCCAGGGGTGCTTAACCAGTGAGTCATATCCTCAGTGAGACAGTGTCTCACTAAGTTGCTTTAAGATCTCACTAAGTTTCTGAGGCTGTCCTTGAACTTGTAATCCTCCTGCCTCAGCCTCCCAAGTTGCTGGGATTACAGGCATGTGCTACCATGCCTGGCTTCCTGCCTTTTTTTTGACAGGTGCTGGACACAGACAAATCCAGGTACCAGAAAGCTCTCTTGGTATGTGTGAGGGAGGGATCCAGAAGGGGGCACTGCAGGGCTTGAAGTTTGCCCTGGGTGGTGGGTGGAGAGAGCTCCCTGCCCGTTCCCACTTTCTCGTTTGCATATTAAAGGCAGTACTTTGTTCATTTGCTGGCAATTGGACCTGTTGCCATGGGCACTCTGAGCTAAACTGGTTCCAGAGCAGGGGAGACAGGACTGTAAGCAGCATGGAAACATCTACCTCAGGTTTTAGAAAGGAAATGCTATCCTCCTGGGGCCCTGGCAGCAGCTACCACAGGACATACACAGGACCCTGGGCAAGGGCAGAGTATTGGGACCCAGGTCTTTGGTGCCTGGAACCACCCTGCCCAGGATAGGATGAACTACCATTACTGGACTGGGTCAAGTCTTGTTGACCTGACTGCTACCCTGATTTGCTGAGCTGCAAGGGCTTAGTGAGAAGCACCTTTTCTCTGAGGATCTTTGGACTTTCAGGTGGACAGGTCACTTACCCAAATGATGGCAGCTCTGCCACCTTCCTGAAACTGAGCTCTCAGTGCTGTCCTAGTTTCTGTCCCTTCCAAAGCCGTAACAGCTGATGGCATGGAAAGTAATGCCATTTCTTTGTTCTAAAAGATGTTAAGGGGAGGCCTCTTAAGAGGTAGTGCTGATTTTTGGGTTGGATTGTTTTGTTTTGACCACTGGATATTGAATCCAGACCTTGTGCATGACTTGCAGGCCAGTACTCCCCAACCCTTTTTAAAAATTTTTTGTTTTGTTTTGTTGGGTTTTTTGTTTATTCGTTTTTTGGTACCAGGGATTGAACCCAGGGGCTCTTAACCACTGAACCACATCCCCAGCCCTTTTTTATATTTTAAGACAGGGTCTCACTAAGTTGCTGAGGGTTTTGCTAAGTTGCTGAGGCTGGCTTTGAACTCATGATCCTCCTGCCTCAGCCTCCCAAGTTGCTGGGGTTACAGGTATGCACCACAACATTCAGCCATGGTGCTATGTTTTTTGTAGTTGTTTGGTTTGTTTATTTGTTTTCCGCACCTCATTATCTCAGAGCCGACAGTGGTTCTCTGTCTCCAGCCTTAATCTCTGTCCTGGAACCTCCTATATCCAGTGGGCCCTTGACTTGTCTAGCCTAACACATCTCCACATGCACTCTGTAGTGCAGGGTCTGGGCTCCTTCCCTCCAGCTGTCCAGGTCCAAACCTCTGTTGTCAGCCTGAACCCTCCATTTAGTTACCCACTCGAACCTCCCATACGTCTACAACTAGTTGTTCGTACTTCCACCACAGCAGCCTCTGCCATGGCAGCAGGAAGTCAGAGGTGCTATCCCCAGGTCCCTCCATGCTGTTCCCAAATCTGACCAAATTTGCCTGTGGTTCCTGTACAGGCAGGGCCAGGAAAGGGGGAGTCCCACTACTTGGACCCCGAGGAATTTTTTGGCCCCAAGGAATTTTTTTTGTACTGGTGATAGAACCCAGGGGCCCTTTACCTCTGAATTACATCCTCAGTCCTATTTTTTTTTTCTTTATTTTTGAAACAGGGTTTCACTAAATTGCAAAGGCTGGCCTCAAACTTGAAGTCCTCCTGCCTCAACCTCCTGAGCCACTGGAGTTAGGCCTCTGTGCCTGTGCCTGACATCCCCACACCTCATTCTTACCAAGCAACTACCTTTCGAAGGATGTTGACAGTCCCGCCTAGACTCCCATCTTCCCTGGGAGATCAGACTCCTAACTGGGAGTGATCAGAGCACCCCCAACACTTTGTCTTGTGTGAGCCTGCACAGTCTGGCTGTGCTCACATGACTGTGGGGAGGATTGATGAGGTGTTATTGAAGAGTGGGTCTCCACAGTCACGTCCTGGTGTCTGCAGGCATCAGCAGATAGCACAAATGCCAATGGGGAAAGCAAGACAGGAGGGATGAGGTGGTGGCCTCTGTGAGAGCTGGAGAGAGTACTTGCTGACTCAGAGGCATTGCTGGGTTGGGGTGGCCCATTGACCCTGCTCCCCAGGGCCCATGTACATTTGCTCACAAAGGGACAGATCTTTCCTGGGGCCAGTGCCACCTCCTGCTGCCACTAGGACCTGTGACCCACACCAGGAGCTTAGTTAGCAAAGCTGTTGTGGGTCAGACTGAGGTCACTTGGTGAGGGCCTCCCGGGCATGGAGCCCAGCATGTAGGGCACTGCCAACTGCCTGGTCAGCAGCAGTCAGGGTAAGTAGGGACCCTTAGACCAGGACAGGGAAGGGCTTCAGACTAGGGGTCTACTGAAATGTGACCTAGCCACCCCTTGCCTCCACTGTGGAGTGGGAATGCAGACAGGGCTGCCATGCTGAGATCTTTCCTGGGGCACTGGTCCTTCTCACTGTGCCCAGGACCTATATTGTCCCCAGGGTTCTGTTTTTCTAACCCTGGATCAAGCCAATCCATGGTGAGATTCCTTTTTGTCCAAACTTGTCCTGGGGTTGTGGCTCTAGCAAGTTTGCTTCAGGCAGCACAGCTGGATGGACCATGTTCTCCCCAGGGCAGGCCAGCCAAGCCAGGGATCCCTATAGCAGGGGGAGCCAAGACCAGAGAAGACGACAGCGAGCTGGGGTGGGGCCCAGATGCCATAACCAATCCCAAAAGACCTGGAGACCTCCCTCCATCCTACCTGCAAGTCTTGTGGCCCCTACCTGCAACAACTTCCTACACTCCAGTTCCCACTGGGCCTCCAGCCTATCACTGTCCCTGTAACCAATCCTGAATGTTTTCCATCAAGCACAAGTTCCCCCTGCAAAGGTTTTTCTGACCATCTAGGCAGAAAACATTCCTTGTTAAAAGAATGTGGAAGAAAGTGAGGAGGCCCACAGCCTTTGCTGTGTCTCCTGGGCTGTGAGGTCCATGCAACCCAGGAACCTTTTTATGGCCAACTGGAGCAAATGGTACCTGATCCCAGCTCCTAGTCATCAGGCATTCCCACCATGGCTTCTTTGGTTTTGCAACCCAGGGAAGAGAGTCTGGGCCAGGACAGCCTCCCTTGTCCCCAGAGACTTTCTGGTCATAGGCTTCTAGGGGCTGCACCCCCACCACCTCTCAAAGAGGCTTTGTGTCACCACAAAGACGCTCTGTCCCTCCAGAGAAGCCTGGGTGTTGCCATGGTGATGGAGGGGCCTGGCAGAAAGGGTCCACCTACTGTCTGTGTGTGTATGTGGAGGGGGGTGGGTTCCAGGCCTAGGACACTGTGCACATAGGCTGGCAGCCAACATGGTAACTGCTGCACCTGCCTAGCTATAGCCCCTCTGCCTGACAGGATACTTGTCACTAACTGGGTCTCAGTGAGACCATCAGGATATTAGTAGGAATGGGGATCCCAAGCCCTGTGCTTGTTTGTGATTAGTCCCAGCCTTACTGTGAATTTCTGACCCCTCCTCAGGAATGCATTTGTCTCTACCCCACCCCAGAGTGCAGAAGGGTGGGACTCAGCTGTATACATGGGAACTCATAATCCCCTACACTACTCCTTTCTCCCTGAGATGTGGAGATGACCCATATAGGGCATCTTGCAGACTGAGTACCTGTCAAGGGAGGGAGTAGAGGCAATGGACTGCCCCAACCACCATGCCTGACTCTACTTGATGGGACATCTTGGGGTACCAGTTCCTTCCCACTTCCGTGGACTTTGTTGTCATGGATGAAGTGGGTAGGCTTAATATGTAGGGAGAGGACACTATATGCTGGTAGCCCCCACAGCCTCTGTGCCTGGAGCTCCCAGCCCTGGGGCCTTAGGGCCTTGGAGTTGTCCCAGACCAACTGCTGCAGAGACCCCAGAGGATATGGGTTCTCATTTCCTATAGATCTACCTGCAGTACCCTTGGGTGCAGCTAAAGTCTGGATCAGGCACAGAAGGGGCTGGGATGGGAGCTGCACTAAATCCCAGCCTAGGGTCTGGGGAACTCCTGTCCACCCTTTTTCCCTGATCTCATGGAGATGCTGCTAGTCCCAAGGAACAACATAGACTCAAAGGGCACAGGGGTCAGGTATCTGTGGCATGCCTGAGGGGGAATCTTAGGCCCAGGGATCCAAAGGTGGCCCCTGTGACTCAGGCCTCCCATGGAGGAGGACAATCACTGGAATACAGGCTTCATCTGCATGCCTGCCTTGTCCCCAGGTTGTCCATCTTCTGACACTCCAAAAGCCCAGTCCATGTTCCAGACCTCAGGCTACCAAGTTTCGAGCTCTCTAGCCACAGTGTGTCTCTGCCTTCATCTGACCCCCAGCCTCCTGTGTCAGCCCTCCCATGCCCCTTAATACTCCTGGACCTCCTGCTCAGAAGCCACCTGGTCTGGGGCTGACCAATCCTGCCTTGCTCCTGGCCTACCCTTGGCCCAGGGTGCCTATTAATACAGAACAAGAACCCACAAAGGGTTTGCCTTTTTTAGGAGCCCTTTCACATGTGATCAGTAGATGCTACTAGGTAACTACTGCAAGGGCTCTCCCCTCACCCCACCCCCACTGTGGTCCAGTGTGGCATTCTTCCTCTGCTTGGGAAATCTAATTTCCGTGCTGAATCTGATTATGGATTTCCTGGCTGCCTGAAAATCCTTCTGCATCCCCCAAGCTACAGGCTGTGGGCACCACCCTCGCCCCTGGGGAGCTTAATTCCCTGGCCTCCGTGCTCTGTGGTCATTTTTCCCCCTCTTTCTTTTTTCTTTTTCCTTTCTTTCTTTTTTTCTTTTCTTTTCTTTTCTTTTTTTTTTTTTTTTTTGGTACCTGAATTAAACCCAGGGGCACTTAACCACTGAGCTACATCCCCAGCCCTTTTATTTTGAGACGGGGCCTCACTATGTTGCTTGGGCCTCACTATGCCCCTCACTAAGGGGCATGGGAGGGCTGACACAGTTGACTAGGGGTCAGATTAAGGCAGGGACACACTGTGCCAGGGAGCTGGAAACTTGGTAGCCTGAGGTCTGGAACTTAGGCTGGCCTTTTGGAGTGTCAGAGGATGGACAACCTAAGGATAAGGCAGGCAAGCAGATGAAGCCTGTGAGTATTCTAGCACTTGTTAAATTGCTGAGGCTAGCCTTAAACTTGTGATCTTCCTGCCTCAACCTCCCAAGTTGCTGGGATTACAGACCTGTGCCTCCACACTCAGCCTCCTTTCTTGTTTTTTTTTTTTTTTTAATTTTTTAATAAAGTACTTTTTGACAACAATTCTTAAGAAAAGCCAATAAAGGGCTGGGGATATAGCTCAGTTCATAGAGTGCTTGCCTGTCAAGCACAAGGCCCTGGGTTCAATCCCCAGTACCACAAAAAAAAAAAAAAAAAAAAAGATTTGGTGATGTGACTCAGTGGTTAAAAACCTCTGGGTTCAATCCCATATATATATATATATATATATATATATATATATATATATGAACAATAAAAAAAAAATATCCCTCAGGGCTGGAGTTGTGGCTCAGTGGTAGAGCATTTGCCTGGAAAATGTAAGGCACTGACTGGGTTCAGTCCTTAGCACCACATTAAAAATAAAGTTATTGAGTCCATCTACAACTAAAAATATTTTTTTTAAAAAATCCCTCTCTGCCCAATAGAGTCAGACACATGGATATCAAGATTCCACCAATTTTGGTGTAAGCGACATGTGGTCTTAATAGGATGAGCCCTGTGAATTGAACTCCCTGCTCTCACTTGCACAGATTTTGCTTCCCAAAGGAAAGAGAAGATGGAGTAACCTCTCTGCAGGTAGGAGGAACCCACAAAGGAAGGACCTTAGCTGAGCCAAACAGGAGCTGGGTGAGAGGGTGAGCACAATCCAAGCCAGATCCTCAGGGATATTCTAGTAAAAATACTTCTCCCTGGAAGCCAAGTGATGGGACCTGACCACTCTTCCTATTCTACAATGAAGACTGTTAAAGAGAGGCTCTTCCTATCTCCTGGCCCCCTACACCTTCACTTTTGCAAGCTCTCTTGACTACTTTGCACATTTTACATGACTGCAGTCACTGGGCACATGCCATTCGGTGCCACCTTTAGGGGAGTCTCCAGGGTGGCTCAGCCATCATCTTGGCCATATATACCCGCTGGCAGAAGTCCCATCAATGAAGCACAACCCACCCATTAGTGGTGGGTAGGGGCTCTTTCAAGAGGAGTGGTTACCAAGAGCTCTGCAACCTCTTTTCTTAGACTCCAATTATAACCATAGATCATGTTCTTTGTAGACACAGGAATGTACAGAACTGTGTGAGTGCCATGGAGCAACCCCAGTACAGGGGACACCCTAGCTACCACTCTGGCCTCAAGATGCAGATCTTTATAGTCCTTTCCTGTGTATGCATGTGCATGTGTGAATCTTACCTCCAATTGCATTATGTCTTCTTCACCACTTTCAGTTGGATTTTTTTTCCTTGCTGATTTATTAGAGCATCTTTCAGAGTAAGGATATTACTTTATTGCCAGATGTTAAAAAAATACTTCATGTTAACATGTTAATTATTTTATTTTATTTTATTTTTGCATGTGTATGTGTGTGGTAGTGGTGGTGGTGGTGGTGCTGGGAATTGAACCCAGGGCCTTGTGCAGTTGAGGCAAGCACTCTACCAACTGAGCTCAATTATGTTTTGATATTCTGTATGGCTTTCTTATCCTTCTTTCTTTCTTCTCTCTCTTTTGAGATGGGACCTTGTTATGTTGACCCAAGCTAGCCTCAAACTCCTGAGCTCAAGTGATCCTCTTGCCTCAGCCTTCCAAGAAGCTGGGACTACAGACTTGTGCCACTACACTTTACTTTCTTCTGACTTCTACTATGGAAAAT
The DNA here is from genome assembly GCF_902686445.1 of Sciurus carolinensis. NCBI lineage: Eukaryota > Metazoa > Chordata > Mammalia > Rodentia > Sciuridae > Sciurus > Sciurus carolinensis. The sequence continues at coordinate 123,363,675 of NC_062220.1, read as the reverse complement.
TATAAAGGCACTGAAGTAGAAAGAAGGGTGCAGTGGGTCCCACATATCCCACACCAGCCTCCACTGTGCTGAAGTCACAGTCTAAAAGTAAATCCAAGGCCTTTTATTCCAACTGAAATATGTTGTTCTTAGTGGTGTCACTCCTTAAAAAATGACCATACTATGCAGTGCCTTTTTTTGGGGGGGCAGGATGTACAGAAATCTTTTATTATAAGTCCTGCTGGTTCCTTTTTCCTTGGCAGTTTCTTCCACTGCTGAGAGTCTGAGAACAGCCATCCCCTATCCCTGCCAGACACCCCAAGGCCTGCACTGACTGCCAGAGACCTTGTAGTCCTGGCCTCTGTCATGAGTGGACTCTGCCCTGTGTGAACCCTTTACCCAAGTCTGCACTCCTCTGCCTTCCTAGATTGGGCACAGTGCCTATCCTTGGTGGATTGGCCAGAAACTATCCCTGAAACTTGGGGCACCATCTGATCCCAGTAGGGGCAATGATGGATCCCTAGAAGGCCTGGCCAACCAATTAGGGAACAAATCTCCTGTTGGGGGGTGGGGAGACAGAGCCCCAACAATGTCCTCCTAGGAAGAGAATATGGACTTTGTCATCACTGGACTTGAGTTTGACTACAACCAGTTTACTTTCTGGTACCATGTCCTCCTCCTCAGATTGGCAGAGTGTAGAGTGGGGAGTGGAAGAAGGCTTGATGTCACCAGTTCCCTCCTGGGTTCTGATAGGTGACTGGCAAGAGCTGCTGCCTGCTCTCCTGCTGGCCTGACCCTTAGGAAATTCCTCTAATTCCTCAACCCAGCTTGGACAGGGGCCCCATAATTTGATTTTCCAGAGCAGTGCTTTGGCTGGACTCCTTCTAAGGAGGAATGTCTGGGTCAGCAAGAAGATGTCAAATATCACGCTTTGGTTTCAGGGGAAGCATTCAGCTCCTACCTGCAAGTTCCTCTGATGATGCCTTCACTTTCCCAGCAAAACTACATTGACCCCATTGCCCCAGAGCATGCTCTATCCATTTGATTAACTATTCACTTATTCCTTCATCCCCCATCTATCTAGCCTCTAATCAGCCCATCTTGTCTTGTCTTCTTACTCATCTTTTTATCCATCTATCCACCTGCTCATCTAACTGTCCATCCTCCCTTCACCCTTCCATGGAGCTCTCATCTTCTCATATAATCATCTCCTTATCCTCCTATGCACACACCTGTTCTTTCATTTATTCCCTTTGCTATCCATCCTCCTATTCTTCCATCCCTCTTTCTAACCACCCACTCATCCATCCATTTAACAATCCATCCACCCGTCAAAACCTTCCACCCATCCTCTCATCCATTCATCCACAAACCCACTATTACCTTATGTACCCATCTATCCATTCACCCATCTGTCAAACCATCATTCCTCACCTGCCCATCCATTCCTCCATTCACCCACCAGTTTGACATTCTTTATACTCACCCACCTACCAATCCATCCATTTATCCATTTGTCCATTCCCCATATTCACCTATCTATCCTTCCATTCATCCATCTATCTCCCACCATCCCCTATCTTCCCATCCATTTACCCATTTGTCTATCCATCCTCCTACATACCCATCTGTGATTTGCTCTTCCTCTAGGCTCCCACTTCCTGCTCATGTGTCCTGGGGCCACTTATTTTTCCATCCAAGCTTCTCTCCTGTGCAACTCCTTGTCCAGCAGTGTTCTGTGAGACCATGGAGGGATGCTCTCAGCTCAATACTAAACACTCAAGCCAGTGTGCTTCTTTTACAGTTAAGTTTTTCAACATTTAATGTCAGTCCTGACCTTACCAACCCACCTCCAAGATTTCTAATGTTTTCTGGTCTGGATATTCATGTTCTCATGTGGTCCTGATGTATGGTCACTCCTGGGGTGCCCACTGTTGTTCCTGTCTTATTTCTAATTCAACTTTATGGGTAGGCACATTTGGCAGGAAGTAGCCTCCTGTTTGGGAAACTGGTTATGGGGTCTTATGGAATCCATGCTGCAGGCAGTGCTGGGCTTTTCCAGGTGAGGGGAGGCCTTGAGGGAGGAGAGTTAGGATCAACCAAGGCCCCACAGCATCACTCCTCCTACCTGTCCTTGAGGACCTCCCTGGACCCTAGCAAAAGCATACCTGATGCCATCCCCACCCAGGATCTACATCTTGGTGCCCCAATCCCCTGATGGAATTTATCTTTGAAACCTCTGTGGTCAGTTTAAAAATTCATTTACATTTTACTTTCCATAACACCACATTTGTTGTTTTAATATAAAAATAGCATTTTGAGTTACTTTGGGGTGCTGGGTCACCTGTGTCTACATGCACTTCTGTGCATGGACCCATGGAGGCCTGCATGTGTGGGATGCTGGACCTCTCTTTTCTACATAGGTGCCCACAACTATCAGGGTTCAGCAGAGAGAAAGTGTGCACACAGGCTTAGGCAGATAGTTGTGACTCAGCATCCAGTCCTCTCCTCTCCTGTGGGCATTACTAGGACTCTCTACCCCTAATATGGCCAGTGTTTAGGTATGTTACCCAGGAGATACATCATCATTTCACTCTAAGTGATCTGAATTGGGCAAAGGGAAAGCCAGTGTAGGGTTTGGCCACCTTTTCACTGTAGCCTCAGAATTCTGGGCCCCCAGCCAGCCCTCAACTGGAGTCAGCAGGCCCCTTTCAGTATGGGTCTGCTTGGACTCCAGAGCTGGGGTATGGTTGGAGGGTGAGGTTAGGGTAGGGAAACTGTCCCCAAGTGTCTGTAACCCAGGCCTGGACCTGCTAGATGGGACTTGGGAAGTGGTAGGATAAAACTAGAGGTCAGGCAGGAGTCTTTCTCTGCACAAAGAAAGAAGGAAGCTGCCTTCTGCCCACAAAGCCAGCAGTTGTCCCATGGATCCTGATCATTACCGCCTACAGGTCCCTTCTGCCTCTTGGTTCTAAGTTTCAGCCGAGATGGGCAAATAAGACATGGCTGAAAACTTGAGTTGTCTGTCTCCTCCCAGGCAGGAAGACCTCATACTCTGTACCACCAGGCTCAGTCCATACCATAAGACCTTGGCTGGGCTTGGGTGCTGGCAGATGTGCACAGGAGGACAGAGTGTCCCTTCTGTGCTTGTGCTGTGCTTTTTGGTGGCCAGAGAACCCAGGCTTTGCCTCACTTGTGACCCCCCTCCATCCAGTGAGGCTACCACCTCTCCTCCCTACAATGTCGTTCATTCTCAGGCTATAGCTGATTTAACAGCTCTTCTTCCCACACGGGCATCCCTGCAAGATCACATTGACCATTTTATTTATGTGACAGGAGCTGGGGAAATGAAGAGTAGATGTTGGGGCTTATGCTGGTTTCTTGCCCTCATTGGACCTTGGTTTCCCTTGCTGTCATGGTGGACTGGGCCCCAGAGTGTCATTTCACCTCTGAAGTATGCTATGTCCTTGACCCAACCAGCACTAATGTGGCCCAGCCCAGCAGTGACTCTTCCTCTCTGGGGGCTCTGTCCTTGCAGCTGGCCCCATCTCAGGCCAGTGAGCAGCAGAGCTGGCCCTCTATTTGTGTCAGTCATTGCGTGTGACATTCCTACACAGGGGCCTACCCTTTCTAAGCCCAGGTTCACTGTTGGTGCAGGGGTAAACAGTTCTAGCAGAATTGTCCTCAGTGGGCCAGTGTGGGATCAGCCAGGAGTAGACCCCAAACAACACTGGGCATCAAGCCACACACCAAGCTCTAGGCACTGTGGCCACATGGCTGTACCCTGCCTGTGGCTCTGAGCCAGGGTTTGAGCTCTGCATACTTGGCCTGCTTCTTGTTGCCCATGAAAAACAAACACTGGTCATCCAGGGAACAAGCAGCAGGGAAAAGTGCTGGCTCGTCACTGCAAATGCCAACTCTCCACTGCTCCTAGCCTGTTCCCCTGGGGCTCTGGGCCCCCTGGGGGCAGTGCTGAGCCAGGAGCTGGGTGGGCCTGACCTCCCTAAGTACTGGGCCTCAGATGCTTGGACCCCTGCCCTCTCACAACATGGCCCACTTGCGGGCAGAGGGACTCTAAACTTTATGTAGCCCTAGCCAGAACCTCAGCCAGGCTTTTAATAAGCTTTCACTTAGCTGTGTGAAACAGATACTGCCTCTGTTTTAGGCTGGAATGGCTGTAAATGGATGTTGGACCACTGTCCTTGGGCTAGTGTTGCTGGGAGCTGAGGCAGTGGTCACCCAACACCTGTGTAGGTGTTCCAGGCACCTGACAGCAGTAGACTGGCTTCTTACTCCCTGCCCATTGGCCACACCAGCTCTGGCACACTAACTGTGTGGCTACAGATGGTCTTGGCCTTGCCCACTGTTATAAGGTGGGGCTGGGATAGTCCCATGAAATAGAGATGAACTGGTATATGCTGTGGGCCTAGGAAATAATGGACACTCATCACACCAGCTCTTCCTGCCCTGCCCAGCAGGCTCTAAGACACTCACAGTCCATGGTTCTGCTATGACCTGGCAGGAAACAAAGCCTGGGTTAGAACCCCAGGCCTCACTGGGAATGAGCCAGCTGCTTCTGGCCAGCCTGGGATTAATGACTTTTAATTTAGAATTTAATCAATGCAACCTCCCTCCAGAGAGCTGAATGCTCTGGTCTGGGACTGAGTTGTATGATGTGTGAGTGGGATGGGCAAGAGGCCTATGGTGGCCTTATCAGGCCACTGCTCCACCCTACCCTTAGCTTGCTCTGCTTTGCCTGCAGCTAGCTGGCACCCTATCATGGAGGACTGCAATGTGCACTCAGCTGCCAGCATCTTGGCCTCAGTGAAGGAGCAGGAGGCCCGTTTCGAGCGACTGACACGGGCGCTGGAGCAGGAACGGCGCCATGTTGCCCTGCAGCTGGAGCGTGCCCAGCAGCCTGGAGTAGGCAGCGGTGGTATGGGCAGTGGGCAGCCCCTACCAATGGCCTGGCAACAGCTGGTCCTGCAGGTAACAGCCCAGTGAATGGGAGGGGGTAAAAACAACCAACTGGGGAATCAATCTAAGGGTCTTAGAACACCACAAATGAGTGTACAATGGCTTGTTATAAGACCTGTTGAGGCTTTTAGAGAGGGAAGAAAAGATCCCAAGGGGATTGGATATCCACTTAGGTATGCTAGGCACTATATGAAGGATGTTCATGATACAACTTGACCCTGAGATCAGCACACTCCACTGAGGGAGCTCTCAGGGCTCACTGAACAGGTTCTGATCTGAACAGCTCCTTGGACAGCCTGGTGACCTGGTTTTGCCTGTTCTGGAGTCTCCCTGCCATGATATTCTTCTTCATTGCATGGTAGGTCAGCTCCAGGGGAAGGCTTGATCAAGATTCCAGGCTCTGTCTACAGCTCAGAGTGTGACATGGGAGCCTCAGTTTCCCCACTGTCTATTGCCCTCAGACTATGCTTTAGGCACCTGCTCATCCCCAGGAGGTGTGGCACCCTGCCTATTCCTAACCAGTGGAACAACAAGGGCTCCACAGAAGTCAGACTGCCTAGGTCTTCCCAACATCCTCCTTCCCTCCATGGGTCATGAGGGTAGAGTGGGGAAGTTCACGGAGCCTGAAGTCTGGTGAATATCTGCCTATGTCAGGCTGAGGAATTTTGGGCAAGTGATCACTCCTGAGCCTGGCCTTGCCTAACAGTGGCCAGGTGATGGTTCTTTTGTCCACTCATGAAACTACTTATAGAATGTATGACCCTGTACAAGTACACAGTCAGAATCAAATTATTGTCTTCAGAATGCCCCTAACTCACTGGGGAACTCTCTTTCTAAGCATCTGGGTCTGAGTGGTCTCAGGCACGTGGCATAACCAGCCACAGAAGCCTGGAACTGAGGGGAGTCAGTGCAAGGGATACCTCCAAAACCTCCAGGCACCAGGAGTTCCAAAGAGTGAGGCCTATACCCCTAAACTCTAGCAGGGGAAGTAGAATAGCCTAGATGAGCAACATGGGGACAATGGCAGCCAGTGACCTTGAGACTGCTCCTCAGGCTCCAGGCACTCAGTCCAGCCCTACCAGCCCGGAATAGGCCCTGTTCTGCAGCCCACAGATAAGTAGTGTGGGAGGACAGAGGGCATTTAGAGGGTCGATGCCCTGGTAAAAAGATGTTCCCACAGTCTAGAGTTACCTTTCCCTCCTGGGGATTAAGCCTGAATGACCTTAGGCCATGACCCCTCCTCTACCCTGCCCTTTTTATCTTAGGCTGGAATCAGAGACAGCATGTGTTCCCAGGGCTGAAGCTGGACTAGGGAGGCATTGGGTTAGCCAGACCCAACTGCCTCCATGCCAAACCTACTTCTCAGATTAATCCCAGCAAGAGGTACTGGGTGACCTGCCATTGAACCTGAGGAACAGAGCTGAAATCTAGAGCCAGCAAGGCAGGTAGCTGGGGGCCAAGACTGTGGAACCAGAGCTAGAAATTACTGCTGTCCTGGTCCCCTTGGCTTCTTCCACGGTCTTGGCTGCCTGCCTTTCCGACACTTAGCCAGAGCAGGGCTGATCCTCACCTAGTGGGGAAGGGCATCATGAGGGCCTGGCCAGATGAGCCATTGGACCTGCCTTGGGCTCAGCCAAATGGGCATGTAGCTGGGGCAATAGCAGCTGGTGCAGTTGGGGAGAAGACCAAACCAGCTTTAATTCAGGATTGGGACCACATTCCCTCAAGGCAGTGTGTACTACTCTTCCCTGGCCTGGGCAGCCAAAAAAGGAGGATGCAGGAGACCAGTGGTCAAATAAACTCACTCCTGTCCAAGTGGGGAAACTGGGGTTCAAAAGGGCACATAGTGGACACCCAAAGTGCTCGATCATGCTGGCAGTGTAACCTCTGTACATGGCATATCCTGGAAGCCAGGACTGGCCGCAAGACAGGTTGTTTTCAGAACAGGGGCAAGGGAAAAGTACCCATAAGGCAGGAAGCCCAGGCCTATGCCCCCTTTTTTGCTGTACCCACAAAGCCTCATTGGGCTGGCCCCAGCTCTGTTAATATCAGAACCTGTTTTCTCATACACGATGAAGGAGCCATTGTCTTGCCTCTGTGGCAAGTGACCCAAGAAGGTCACCCTCACTGACCCTTTCCTGAATTTCCTTTCCCCATATAGAGTCAGACTTCTTAGGTGTGGCTGCTGGGGGACTTCATGAGATAAAGAACCCCTAATTGGCAATTCTGATCCCCCCACTTCAGCCACCACTTCCCAGTAGATCAGAAACATAGAAGAGAGAGGGTCTGAGGCCAGCTTAGCCCCTTGAACTTTTTCTGAGGATCCAAGATCAAAAAGATTAAGATTTTTTTTGTTTCTGTTTTTTGTTTTTTGTTTTTGTTTTTGTTTTTGTTTGTTATTTGGTTTTGGTACTGGGGATTGAACCCAGGGGCACCTAACCACTGAGCCACATCCCCAGCCTTTTTAATTTTTTATTTAACTCAGTAAGTTGCTGAGGCTGGCTTTGAACTTGCAGTCCTACTGCCTCAGCCTCCCCAGTCGCTGGAATTCTGGGATACAGACTTATGCCACCACACTTGGCAAAGTGATTAAGATTCTTACCCAAGCTCACTCAAGAGTTGCTCACTTAGGGCTGGGGAGATAGCTCAGCTGGTAGAGTGCTTGCTTCACAAGCACAAGGCCCTGAGTTCAATCCCCAGTACCACAAAAAAAAAAGAGTTGTTAACTTGCCCCAATGTTTGACCCACTCTGACAACCTCTAAGGGTGGGAAGACACTGGGTTTCTTGATGGAGAGAACTCAAAACACAAAATGGGCCTCTGGAAGGACCATTCACCAGGTCTTCATTGAGCTCTATGGGGGCCCTTCCTTGGAGGCCTGTGCTGGGTGGGGGCTAAGCACAGGGCTGGGACTAGATCTGAGAATTGTTGCAGCGCTAACAATGCTATATAACTACTGTCTCCATTAGCCTAGAACGAGAAAATGGAGTCATAACCAGGATAAGTGGATTATATCAATGAGGATGTCCTTGCACCCTCTCCCAAGTAGGGGCTGGCTTTTGACCTGTGGGAATTCAGTTTCTTAACTGTACAGGCCGAAGGGTGTATGTGTTCATTTACTGACGGCAAACCGAAGCCTGGGAAGTACTTGGCTAAACTCACTGGATGGAATATGCCACCCCCTATGGGAGGGACATGAAGTCCGATCAGCTGCCAGGAACGATCAGCTGCCAGGGACGTGTGGACCACCCGGGCCTAGCCTGGCTGCAGAGCCCCGCCCCCCGACGGTAGAATTCCTAACCTCGCCCCACTCCAGTGGCTCCCGCCCCGCCCCGCCTGGGCGCGGCCCCGCCCGATTGGCTGCTCGCCCTGACCGCCGCCAGATCCGCCCAGCGGGGAGCGAGTCCGCCGAGCCCAAGCGGCCGAGGCGCCGGAGCCGAGCCTGGTCCATCTGCCGCTGCCCCCGCCGGCCCGCGCCCCAGAGCCCCGGCCCAATGCCGGCCGAACTCAGACAGGTTGGAGGGAATTCGGTTCCGGGCGGGGACCAAGGGCATGGTCCCAGGGCTGGCGCCGGAGGGCGGGGCGCCGGACTTCCCCGGGAAGGACCCGCTTTTGTTAACGAGGAGCTGCTGGCCCAGGGCAGCTATTGTCTGCTTTCCTGGCTGGGCTGCGCGGGACCCTGGGCCAGGCGGGGTGGCAAGAGTGAGCGCACTACCCTGGGTTTGTGCAGAGTGGGTTGAGGCCACCGAGTCTCCGGAACCGGCGCGCGGGGTTCCAACGTGGGCAATCCTGCATTCAGAAGGAGCCAGGACCTGGGTTGGTGCACCTTAGCCAGCGCACAGGACAGGTGGCGAGGTACCGGGGTAGGGGGCCAGGACTTTCCTGAGTATCCCTGTTCTGTGCGGAGGGAGGCTGAATCTGCAGGGGAAAGTCCGAGAAGGCCTCCTATTCCCTGGGCTCCTTCCCTTCCTTTCCCCTCCCTTTTATAGCCCTGCGCGGGCTCCTACTCCGGGGACCTGCGAAGGAGATTCTGGAGCTTTAATGGAAGCTCTGCCTCAGCAGCAGCACATGAGGGGAGGGGTGGAGGCTGGTCCTGCCCACGTGTGGAGACAGGAGGGGTCTCAGAGGAAAACGGGGCTGGCCGCCTCCCAGTATTGGGTGGAGTGGAAGGCAGTTGACAACCTGTACTCTGCTCAGGAAGAGTAGGGTTCAATAATAGTCGAGAATACAAACTGAATAGAGGAGCAACCCCATGTAAGACCCTTTTATGGTAGGAGGGGTGTCTCCCATAGCCAGATTCCTGCCTGTTACACATTTCTAGCTCCAGAGATCTGGCTACTGACTGATCCAGAGACGGAGGGACCAGGGGCAAATTTGTGAACACATTGTGGCTGAGGTCTGGGCTTTGGGAAACTGGGTTAGGTGATGGCTTGCTCTCCCAGCCTGCTGGACACTGTATTTCCTTGGTCTTTCAGCACACTTGTCTGGGGCCACACCCTGGCAGGCATACTGCTACTGTGGAAGGTTGATTTCCCACCCCGCAGGCACTGGGCAGAGGCCATGGGCACTAAGGGAGAGGGTGCTTTGTGGTGGCCAAGGTCTGGCTGCCTGGTGGGAGATGCCAGCCAGTCTGACTTGTGCTGCACTCCACCTGGGAGGGTCATTTTGAGGGATTCAGAACTGTTTGAATTCTCCATCCTTTTGTCCATTCAGGGGTAGCCATTGCTTGCCCTCTGGAGACTTAGCCCAGGTGTCGTTGTCTCCAAGTGTGCATTCTCACCTTAACCTATGTTTGCTAGGAGACCTTGCATTGGATGGGACACCCACCCCTATAGTCTGTTCTTCACTATACAGACTTATCTGTAAAGTGCATAGGCCTTTGAGCATTGATCTACATCTTGCTTTTCTATTCTCCATTGCATTTGGCTACATAGGTAGGACTGGCAACCTGTGCCCTTTCCATTTCTAAATGAGGAAAACAAACCCCAAGTGTCTGCTTGATGGGACCCAGGGCTCTTGTGCTGTACTTAGTTCTGTGTCTGCAGGGATCCTGTTGAGAGAAGTGGTGAGTAGGTCTGCCTCATCAGCCACTCTCTAGCCCTTCCTACAGGCCCAAGGAAGCTCATGGGAAACCCCAGAACTGAACTGCAGCCCCTCTCCAAGTCAGGCCCAGGGGCTATAGACCTGCTCCACCACAGATGTGAGAGCCCCAGGATGAATGTGAGCCCCACAGGACATGGTCCTTTTATGAGGCAAAAGGATAAGGCCAGGACCAAGGAGGGGGTGACAGTAAATCATTGGCAGAACACAGGGAATGGGGGAGGACAAGGCTATTATGTCCAGGATGGTGCCTATGTCTGGGGTGTAGAGGGGAACAGCCCAGAATCAGGACTAGGACATAGGTAATGTGGGACTGCAGGGCCAGGGTTCCTTGAGAGTGGGCAGGTGGATGTGAATCATGAAACCTCAGAATAGGACACTGGGGCCAGACAGGGATCCAAGCACCCCAGTCAAGTGTATTCTAGTCATTAGCCCACCATTCCATAGGTCTCCCATAAAGATGTTACAGAGCCCTAAAGCCATGGAGTTAACCTGGGCATCCCTGTACTATAAGCTTCAATTTCCCTATTTGCTGCCCGCTCTGAGACCCCCATAGTGGATGCCTGAATGGCTTGGTCCCTGCATGTTGAAAGCACATCTCAAGGCCCCACATGGGTAAGGGTTTGGATAAGACAGTGGAAGACATGACAATACAGGTATTCTAGCATATGCCTCTGAGAGCAGTAAGTACTGTGCATTTTGGGTGTGCTTAGGAGATGCCACAAATTGATATATTCAGAACTGTGAGCTAGGCTGAGTGCTCACATTCTTGTGGACATGCACATGTTCCTACTGGAGAAATCAGGTACACGTGTCTGTGTGTGTTTCCAGATCCTTGTCTGTGTGTGCCTAGGCATGTGTAGCAGGACTGGGCTTTTCCATTAGCGCCAGCTGACTCATGCTTCCGCCTGCCTGGGTGAAGTCATTGCCCATTTTTAGCTCCCTGAGGTCATTTGCCAGCAGGGACTCTTGGGTCCTTGGAATCCCACTGCCTTGCTGCTGGTCCCTGATTTAGTGGTGATACTGCAGAATTGCCAGTAACTACTAGGGGCCCTGGCTTTCCTAACCACCCCAACTCTGCACTTTTAAACCATCACCATAGCCAGTGTGGGAGGAGGGAGATGGGCCACAAATTGGTAATGAGGTACCACAGTGTCCTTTCCCAACCCCAACTATGGGGGTCTCAGAGCTGGCAGCAAATAGGGAAACTGAAGCTTATGGTAGAGGAATGCCCAAGTCTATTCTGTGGCCCAGGCCTCTGGAACATCTTTCTGGTGGGTCTGTGGGTTGGTGGGCTGATGAACAGCATGTAATTGACAGAGTGAACTGATTGGTATGGGCCGAGTACCCTGCCACCTAGCTAGTATGGACTCTTTTTGTGTTTAATCTATGAAAATCTAAGGGGCCATATCCCACTGGCAGTGTCCTGGGCAACAGTCTCCTCAGTCTTGCTCTTCCCTTCTACCTCGTCTCCAGGAAGGCAGCCCTTCTTGGTTGGCTCCCACACTAGAGCTGTCCCAGGGCCCTGCAGAGAGAGTTTGAAGCCTGACACACAGTTACCAGATATACATGGAGCAGCCCAGGCCCTAGTAGGGATGGCTGCCCTGTGCCTACTTTCTACTCTAGAACCTTTCCAGCTCCCATTGCCCTTGGAGAAAAGTTCAGGCCTCCCTGCTTGGCATTCTACCAATTGTTCCCATCTTGGACCTCAGTCTCTCTTCTCTGGGAATGGGGTCTTTTCTTTCTGGCCAGGTCCCAGCAGACTTTCCACCAAGACTGGACTGGTGGCCATCAAGACCTTATCCTCAAGAGGTAAAGTGCCACTCAGAGGATTCCTTATCAGACAAGTGCCTGAAATCCCCTGGCTAACAGTAGTGAAGTAAACTCCCTCCCCTCTGTCAGACTTGTTCCCTATCTATAATTTTATCTCTTACCTTCTGAGGACCTGCTTCTAGGGGAGCGGGGAAAGCATTCTATGCTACTGTTCTCCTCTTTCACTTGATCCTGAGGGATGCACTGTCCTAACATGTTGGTGCAGGCCCCTACCCAGACCTCTGTTCTGCATGCATTAGGGCCCCCAGGACAGGGACAGATTCCTGTGCTGAAGATCTCAGGAGGCAGTCCCAGAGGGCAGCCCTGGGCAGCTTGCCTAGAGTACCTCCCACCACCAGAGAAGGGTAGAGTGTGACTCTGGAGCCAGGCAGATGCAGTATGTGTTGTATCCCTCCCTGGGCCTCTGTTCAGTTTCTGTGCAGGCCTCAGGGGGCCAAGGCAGGGAGCACATTCTGTGAGTCATGAGGCCTAGACTATAGATTAAGGCATGTTCTCCTACTGAACTGTCCCTGGCTGCCCAGGAATGTGCTCCCCCTTTGCCCACCCACCACAGTTTGGGTTTCAGCCCCTGCCCATCCTGGCAGATGCCAATCCCTAGATGTAACCATAGCGGGGCCTGGGGTACATATGCCCAAAGGCAGATTGGCTTAAGTCCCCATGCCACTCCGCAGAGCAGGACTGATCTGTCCTCTTTCAGCTTCAGCTTCCCCACTGGCAAGTCAGCTAGTAGGCACATGAGTCTCAGAAGGGCATAAGTCTAGAGATGTCTTGCCTAGAATTTCAGTGTCCCCAACCCCACCCCCTAGAGGGTGATGGCAAGGTGACTTGCACTGCAAATCCACTATCTCTAGTCTCTGATATGACATCCCGGTCTCTGTCAGCAGGGGGCACCAGACATAGGCCTGACTGAGGTGAGGCCAGGCCTTGCCCTCAAGAGTGTCTGAATTGGAAGGAGCAAGAATATTTTGGTGCTTTGGGTACACAGTGCATTCTGGGATCTGGGTATTTCAGTCCTGCGAGGGTGTCTGACTGGACTTGGCAGGAGACTGGAAGGGGCCACAGGAGTCAGTGAGTGCCATTGAAACTGTGACCCAAGGTTTATCATTCCAGTCTTCTGGAGTGCAATAGGGAGGAGACTCCAGAACACCTTGAGGGCCCAGCCAAGAGTGACAGGTGATGTCAGGAGGATGTCCTGCATGTCCCACCTAGGACCTCTTCAGGCCTGGAAAGACTTGCAGTAGCCAAGGCCTTGCAGCTCAGAGAGGCACAAGCCTCTATTTATTTGAACCCAAGGAGGCCCTAGGATGGAGAATCAGGCACCTATACACCAGGGACATGTGAGCAGCAGGTCCTGCCCCCTGATATGTGCCTCTTTTCCCCCAGGAACAGAGCCCAGGGAGCCAGGCATCACTGGCCACAATGCCGGAGGCACCTGAGGTGCTAGAGGAGACAGTGACAGTGGAGGAAGACCCTGGTACACCCACCTCCCATGTGTCCATTGTCACATCTGAAGATGGCACAACCCGGCGCACTGAAACCAAGGTACAGCTGGGCAGAGGCGGTAAGAAAACAAGCCAGGAATCCTGTAGTTGTCCCTCTGTGGTGTGGGCATGTGAGTCAACCCCCCAGGGGCTACCCGTTTGGGTGGAAAATTGTGGCCACCATGGCTTTGCTAGGGTACTGTCCAGGCCTCTTGGACTGCCCAGCCCACCCACTATCGGCCTATCCACCAGGTCACCAAGACTGTCAAGACAGTGACCACGAGGACAGTACGCCAGGTGCCTTTGGGTCCAGATGGACTACCCCTGCTGGATGGTGGCCCTCCACTTGGCCCTTTTGCTGATGGCCCTCTGGATCGGCATTTCCTACTGCGTGGTGGTGGCCCAGCAGCCACACTCTCCCGAGCCTACCTCAGTAGTGGGAGTGGCTTTCCTGATGGTCTTGAGCTCCGTGATGGCCCCAGCTATGGCAGCCTGTCTCGAGGTCTAGGGGTACGGCCCGCACGCACTGGCCCCCTTGGCCCAGGACCTGGTGATGGCTGCTTCACACTGCCTGGCCGCCGGGAGGCCTTCCCTATGGGTCCTGAGCCTGGACCATCAAGTGGCCGTTCCCTGCCCGAGCGCTTCCAGGCAGAGCCCTATGGCTTGGAGGATGACACACGCAGCCTGGCTGCTGATGATGAGGGTGGCCCTGAGCTGGAGCCCGATTATGGCACAGCCACACGGAGAAGAGCTGAGTGTGGGCGGGGCCTTCGTGCCAGGTGAGCACCCTGTTCCCTGTGGCTGCTTCCTTTGGAAGTCCACTTTCTCTTCCCAAACCACAGAATACTCCACAGTTAGTCAAGCTGCCAGGGCTGAGTTAGTCATGCTCAAGTTAGTTTGAATCAGCCTTGGCTCTTCTCAAGGACAGCAGCAAGGACAAATCCTGGGATGGTAGATATTAGTCTGGATGGAAGAGAAGCTGGTGACACCTGCTTTGTTCCAAACAGATGGCTGTTAATACCCAAACATAAGAGATTCAGTGTGTTTTGGTCTGAGCTCAAAGCCCCAGACTATCCCTGTGCTTCAGTCTCTCCCAGGCACCAAAATAATCAGAACCCATTATCCCTAGTCCTTCCTGTCACAGCCCCTGGATCTGTCCATATGCCCTATATCTGCAGAGTGGGAACATAACCACAGCCTGAGTCTGGATTTGCTATGTGACCTTAGGCGAGTCACTTGACCCTCCTAGCTTCAGTCCCTACTCTGGGAAGTGAGTTTGATGACAACAACCCATTGGACTACTGAGAGCCAAGGACATCTCATATTCTGAAGGGCTAGTAGCCTGAATGCTCTTCAGATGGTCTTACTAGAATGACCACATGAAGGGAAAGTCACTTATTTCCCTTACATCCTGGCACTAGCCAGATGATCTTATGAAAGTGGGTGAGATTCCTCACCCCCTATCACAGAAAGATGTTGCATGGAAACACATTTAGTGCAGGATTGGTGATAGGAGTGAGCAAACTCCCCATCCTGGGAAGGATTCAAGTCCCAGTGGCCTTTGGCTGGGATTTGCCTTTGTCATTGGCTATGAGTCAATTCTTGCTGGGTTGGAGCATGACTCTTGGCCTCCACTCCATGCTTGGGACTAAGATGTAGATTCTCTTAGCCCAGCCCTGCTCCAGGCATTTATAGTCTCCTGGATAATGTGATGGGCAGCTCAGGGCAGGGCTGGCAGCTGCTGTGAAGGTGTTCATTTGCCCTGCTCGCCTGCACAGGGCCTATGAGGATGTAGCAGATGATGCTGGTGAACTGACTGATGAGCGGCCTCTGTACCCAGCAGCGACAGCACCACTGGCCCAGCCAGAGCGTGGCAGTCTAGGCAGCCTGGACCGGGTGGTGCGGCGCTCACCCTCAGTGGACAGTGCCCACAAGGAGCCACGTTGGCGGGACCCTGAGCTACCTGAAGTGCTGGCCATGCTCCGGCACCCTGTGGACCCTGTGAAGGCCAATGCAGCTGCCTACCTGCAGCACCTGTGCTTCGAGAATGAGGGTGTCAAGAGACGCGTGCGACAGCTGCGCGGGCTGCCTCTGCTTGTGGCACTGCTAGACCACCCTCGGGCTGAAGTGCGTCGCAGGGCCTGCGGAGCCCTGCGCAACCTTTCCTATGGCCGTGACACCGACAATAAGGCTGCAATCCGGGATTGTGGCGGTGTGCCTGCTCTGGTGCGCCTGCTACGGGCAGCCCGTGACAACGAGGTCCGTGAGCTGGTCACTGGTGAGTGGGACCTGGTCATGCCTGCTTCCCCCTGGAAGAGAGGAGAGCAAAGCTCAGCCTGGAAGGGGTGAGGCCACCTGGGAGAAAGCACCCAGGAGGTCAGGAATTCCACCTGCTGGTACTGTTTGCCCTGGGAGTAGACATCCAGCCCAGATGCTGTGACAGATCCCCAGTCTCTTTTACCATAGGCAGGGGTGCTGGCACCAGGACCCACCTCCCTGGTTCCCACCCCATGACGGTAGGGTAGAAGGGCTTCTGTCTTGTAGGACCTGAAGGGCAGGCAGGGTCATATGATCATCTCTTTGCATAGCTTGGTGGCCTCAGGAACCTTAGTACCACCTACCCACATAGCAGGAATGGGTTGGAGGAGATGGCACCTGCCATTCCCCTCCTCTGCACCCCAGCTCTTCTGTCCCATCTGGAAGCCACCTTTGGATTCTGCCTGCACGTCTTGCTCCGGCCAGGATGGTCTCCCACAACCTCTCCTGACTTTTTACTATTTTCTAACTTTCTGTGCAAGCTGGAGTATAGATCAATGGTAGTGTGCTTGCCTAGCATGTGCTAAGGCCATGGTTCAATCTCAGTCCATAAAAAGAAAAAAAAAAAAAAAAACTATACTGACTGACTATGTGGAGCTGGGTGCTTTGACTTATGCCAGCTATTTGGGAGGTTGAGACAGGATTGCAAGTTCAGGACTAGCTTCTGCAACTTAGGGGAACCTAGGGGAACCATGTCTCAAAAATTTTAAGAAAGATGTAGGGCTGTAGCTCAGTGGTAAGTGCCCCTGGGTTCAATTTCCAGTACCAAATAAAACAAAACAAAAAATTCCTTTATGGACTGGGGAATGAGGGTGGGGGCAGGTCCTGAGCATAGTCCTTTGGGGGGGCAGGGTCAAGTAGTCAGCATGGTTGGTCGGCGGCGCCCTGCAGGCACACTCTGGAACCTGTCATCCTACGAACCCCTGAAGATGGTCATCATTGACCATGGCCTGCAGACACTGACCCATGAGGTCATCGTGCCCCACTCGGGCTGGGAACGAGAGCCCAACGAGGACTCCAAGCCCCGGGATGCTGAGTGGACGACTGTCTTCAAGAACACATCAGGCTGCTTGAGGTGTGGGTAGGGGCTGGGCTTAGGCTGTTTCCACAGGATGACTGGGTGCTCCATCAGGGAGGCAGAAGCAGGTGCCAGAGCCTGCATGTACACTTGGGCCCTATGCTGGGGGGCTGCCATGTTCTCAGAGTCCCAGAGAGCATGGAAGACAGTGAACCACCTGGATCTTAGGAGTTTCAGAGCCGCATCATAAGTCCTGTGAATGGGAAGTGGGACTGATGGGGGATATCCTCACTCCTGAGGGCAACCTTGTCCACCTTTCCTACAGTGTCCAACCACTCCAGCTCTGCCCATCCTCCCATTACCATGATAGCCAGGGAGCGGGAGCAGAATCCTCATCTCCATTCTGCCTGAGTCTTGTCCTTCCACCTTAATGACCCTTTCCCTCCCGCTCCCATCTCTGGGAGGCCTTGCATAGACTCCACAGGCAGATTCCTTAGACCCCATGGTCATCCCTATCCATCAGGTCATGCCCCCATGGCCCTGTAGGGTCCAGACCTCTCAGTGTATTGGAGCCCAGTGCTGCTGCTGGGTTGAGGGGGCAGAATTACCATGAACGGATGGATTCAAGCCTCCTTAGGTCCATCTTTGACCCTTCCTAATTCAACTGGGAGTCAAGGAAGACCCCTCATGCCCTACAGATATGCTGAGCTAAAGCCAACCTGGAGTTGAAGTAGTCAGGACTTCCTGCTCCTCCTTCACTGTGCTTCAGGCTGTTGTATCCTATCCCAGTGGGTCTGTTGTGGCAGCAGCAGGGCCAATTGTGCAGATGAAGACAAGCCCCTGGGGCCAGGGTTGGGGCTGGAGAAGTTCTTGTGGGGGTTAGGGGTCACCAGACCTGCTCTCTGGCAATACAGGAATGTGAGCTCAGATGGCGCTGAGGCCAGGAGACGACTCCGGGAATGTGAAGGGCTGGTGGATGCACTCCTGCATGCCCTGCAGTCAGCTGTGGGCAGAAAGGACACAGACAACAAGGTGGGCAGGGCAGGGACAGTCTTGCAGCCTCCTTCCAGGGGTCTGGAACTGTCTGGGGTGGCCCAAAGGGCCATGGGTATGGATCTGGACATGGCCCACCTGGTAGCGGCCACAGTGGGAATGGGGCATGGTCCTACAGTTGGCAATTTCTTCCTAAGAGAGGGGCTTTCTCTTGTAGCCCCTCTTTGGCACACTGACTGCGGCCAGTCTTTCCTGAAGGCTGCCTCCATGCACAGGGTCCTGGGATGGTTAGCAGCCCCCAGACCCGTGGCCCTGCCCCACCAGGTCACCTCTTCCCACAGTCAGTGGAGAACTGCGTGTGCATCATGCGGAACCTGTCCTACCATGTGCACAAGGAGGTACCTGGGGCTGACAGGTACCAGGAGGCTGAGCCTGGGCCCCCAGGCAGTGCTGCAGGCTCCCAGCGCCGGAGGAGGGATGACGCCAGCTGCTTTGGTGGCAAGAAAGCCAAAGGTGGGTGGGTGAGACTGGGATGCTCCTCTAGACTTTCCCTGGGCTAAAGGCTCTCCATATCTATGACACACCACCACAGAGGCTGGAGAACATCTGGTCTTCCCTCCATGGGCAGGCAGGGAAGCAGGGAACTGAGGAAGATATACTGCCATGGGTCACACAGCTAACAGGGGCCAGGGTTCAAACCCTAGCCTGGGCTTCACCCTGTACTGTGGGCCCCCCAGGGCAGTATCCATGTGTCTATACACTGCCCAGACTCTGTCCCTTAACTCTAGGGAAGGTTTCTGTGGGCCTGTGAATTTGGAAAGTGCTACAGGTGATACCCCCTGGCTATTTACAGAGCACCTACACGTCCTGACAAACCCTGCAGGTATACCCAACTCTAGTTGGTCTAGGCCCCTGCTGCACACTGTCCCCCTTAATTACCTGTGGGGTACAGGTTCCAGGAACCTGCATCCCCCAGCAGCAGTTGCATTAGAACAGTGTACCTCCTTCATCGCCCTGCTGATCCCAGGCCTCACCTTGCCTGTCCCCCTGGTGAGTTCTCTGCCTCAAAGAGTAATTGGGGGCAAGGTTCCTTCTTGGCCCAGGGTATACAGTAGGAACATTAAGGGCATGGGGAGGGTGCTACCTGCTGAGGCTCATCTCCTCTCTCCTGTGCTTCCTCCGGCTGCCCAGAGGAGTGGTTCCATCAAGGTAAGTTCCTGTTTGTCCTGCTGTCCAGGCCTGGCAGGTGCCTGTCCCCATGGTTCAGATATTTTTTTTCCATGACATCTGCAGGGCAGTGGGTACAGTGGACTTCTGGGATGCCTTCCAGCCTTAAGGCCCTGTCCCACCCCAGTCCCATGAAAAGGCAGCCATCTCCATGACAACTACATGGACATGACAAAGGCAGGAATGTGAGCACTGGACTTGTGGGAGTCTGAGAGGGAGGGACTACCCTCTGAAACAGACTCAGTTACCTAAGCAGGGCCAGGGCAGAGCAGAAAGTGGGCAAGGCCTGGGGTATGTTCATTACCCAGAAGGCAGAATGTGCCCCTATGATGTGGCTCAGATATATCCCTCATGGGATGCACATAGGTCCCAGGAGGATGGGCAGGGCAGGAACCCCAGGTCGTTTGAGCTTGGCTTCTTGCCTTCCAAGAGGAAGGCAACATCTTCCTGAGAAAAGGAAGATGGCTAGAGACAGCAAGTTTATTGTCCTGGAGGTGTGCAAGCCAGGACTGCACAAGAATCTGATGGGAAATGAGGCCTAGGTGCCCAGGGCTACTATAGGAACCCAGCCTGGGTATGGGGGGTTCTGATTGGTAGAGGCTGTGTTCCTGTTCCGGCCCCTAACTGGGGGAATTTTCCCCTTGGATGGGACTTGGCCCTAGTCCTGTCTCTGCATGATCCCAGCAAGTCTCTTGTCCCTGTCAGTTTCTCTGCTTGTACCTTACTACCACTCAGCCTGAGCTCCTGTTTCCCTTAGTTCACAAGGGAGTCACAAGGGAGCTATGAAAAGGTTCATGGTACATTCTCAGAATCTGATGGGAAATGAGGCCTAGGTGCCCAGGGCAGTGCTGGAATGTCCTTAGTCCCCACTTTCCTATCCCGGACTAAAATCTCAGAACAAGTGCTTCATACCCAGGGCCTCTCAGTTCTCAGGCTTGGACATTAAAGGTGCTCTTTGAGCTTTTGGCAGGGGAGGACTATACCTAACCCTCCTGGTATACTCTTGTCCCCCATGAAGTCTGCCTCACCTCACACTGCTTTTCCATTTCAGGAAAGAAGGATGGTGAGATGGACCGGAACTTTGACACATTGGACCTGCCCAAGCGAAATGAGGCTGCAAAAGGTAAGTAGGCAGAGGCAGAGTCAGGAGTGGCCATGAGCATTTGATAAAGCCTTATGCCATCAAGCAGGCCTAAATAAATTAGATGGGGAAATGGGCCCAATATGTATGGGATTTCATGGAAGGGTCCAGTGCCTGAGCACTTTACAAGGATTCAGAATCAGGATCAATACCACAGGTTATTTCAGGTTATTTCAGGTAGTGTAGCTGAGAAGATACAGGCCAGGCTCTTGATCATTCACTCAGGAGGTAAAATAGGCCAGTCACAGGGAAGCCCCCAATGAAGGCAGAGCTTTCAGTATCACTCCTTGAGAGCTGAGAGCCAGGAGGGCACAGACCAGAGGTCTTAGGCACAAGAATGCTCCACTCGTGGACTCAGACAGGGGCAGGGCTATTCACCCTTCATGTCCTCTGTCTGCTGGATTCCTGTATATATACTGGCATTGTGCTCTGTACTCAGAACTAGCCTGTGTAAAAGAATATATTGCCCTGATTGGGCCCAGCCAGCCCTGCAAACTAGAAGAACCCAGATGCCCCCAAGTGGGGTAGAAGGATGGGTGGGTATGTGGGGAACCATGCCAGGCAGAGCAACAGAGCCTCAGAAGAAAATATGCTTGGCAACTTTGGGGAGTAGTAAGCCCAGCTAGAGTAGAGGGAGTGTAAGACTTGAGGACAGGGGAGTGGTGATGAAATGTGAGAGGATAGGGGAAAGGGAAGTAATGTCCTGACCCAGACAGAGGCCAATGTGGAGACAGGCAGGCTTGGAATGCTGCCTCCACCCCTGACTCTGGATCCCTGTGCAGAATACCATCTTGGAACAGCCATGCTGCCAGGCTAAGACATTAATTACTGGAGCTCTTAGAGTGGTTGGGTGGGAGGGCAGGCCCTGTTGCTAGGGACAGACCCCTTGTTCACAGCTTCAGTCACATTTGTGGTGAGGATGGGGGGAGGGTCCTGTTCCTAGGGAGGGTGGCCAGGAACCCTGGCCTGGATGCACAAGAAGGTTGTCCCTATTGCCAGGAATGTTAAGCCCAGTTGCTAGGATCACTGGTGTGGTTGCTCGACTTCAGTTACTTGCTGGAGAAGGTGGGGCCTATTTGCTAGTCTCATGTCCTGGTTGTCACTTCCTTGCCCACACAAGTCCCCTGGTATGCTCAGGCTGCCAGGCAGATACAGTCCCATTTCTTTGGCAGCAGGGTTGAAGAAGAAGTGTCCTCACCCAAACCTATCACCTCCTGACTAAACCCATTTGCCTCTCTATGAAATGGGAACGTTTTTCCCTTGTGGCTGTAGGGTTCAATACATTGATAGAAAACATGTCCTGACTCCTCTACACCCATCCCTGGCCCCAGTTTACCACAGCTCTGGGAGTATGGGTTGGGGGTTCTGGGTGACTATGGGCTATGGTTGCCCTTGTATCCAGGCTTTGAGCTGCTATACCAGCCAGAAGTGGTACGTCTCTACCTCTCCCTCCTCACGGAGAGTCGGAATTTCAACACCCTGGAGGCTGCAGCAGGCGCCCTACAAAACCTCAGTGCTGGCAACTGGATGGTGAGGGGCCAGTTCTGGCAGGGAGGGCAAAACCTGGACAGAAAGGGAATTTCCCCAATCCCTGCCCAAGATGGTGGGGTGTGGGGGGATACAGAGACTCCCCAAGATCTGGGAAGTTCAGGGTACACACCCTGGGTGCTAGAGGTGTATTGAGCTATTGGGACAGGGCTTTGTGAGGAACAACTTCTCACTGAGCAGCGCACCTCCCTACCCGCACCACTACAGTGGGCCACATACATCCGCACCATGGTGCGCAAGGAGCGTGGGCTGCCAGTGCTGGTGGAGCTGCTGCAGTCTGAGACTGACAAGGTGGTGCGTGCTGTAGCCATTGCATTACGCAACCTCTCGCTGGACCGGCGCAACAAAGACCTCATTGGTGAGCCACACATAGAACCAGGCAGACTATTTACTTCTGGTCACTTGGTTTGGGGGTGGGTAGTTCAGGGATCCAGGACCACCTTGTATCTTAGGCTGGTCCCAGCTACAGGAGCTTGCTGTCTTCCTGGCCCATTCCCTGAAGCTCAGCCTTCTGCTTCCAGGGGTCTTTGTGGCATCCTGTGGGTTTTCCCGGCAATGTCCCTTACCTCAACCCTGCTCCTTCCCACATGGTTGGGCAGAGATGTGTCCTAACATCTGACCCTGACTCTTAGGGAGCTATGCCATGGCAGAACTAGTGCGGAACGTGCGCAATGCACAGGCTCCAGCCCACCCCGGGGCCCGCCTGGAAGAAGACACAGTGGTGGCAGTTCTCAACACCATCCATGAGATTGTGTCCGATAGCCTGGATAATGCGCGCTCACTCCTGCAGGCCCGTGGAGTGCCCGCACTGGTGGCTTTAGGGGCGGCCAGGTGGGTGGGGTCAGGGCCAGGAGGTGGGGTTGGGGGACTGTAAAGGGGGGAAGACTTCTGATCCCACCTCTGATCCTGCTGCAGCCAGTCAGTGCGGGAGGCAAAAGCAGCATCACATGTACTACAGACTGTGTGGAGTTACAAGGAGCTACGGGGCGCCCTACAGAAGGATGGTTGGACCAAGGCTCGCTTTCAGGTGTGGTCCACCCTGGCCTTACCTCTCTCATTTTACCATGTCAGGTTTCCAAGGGCACTGCATCCCACCTCACCCCCTGTTTTGTGTCTCTTTAAGTCGGCTGCTGTAGCAGCCAAAGCACCCAAGGCAGCTTCTAGTCCCGGAGGTTTCGATGACAGCACACTGCCTCTGGTAGACAAGAGTCTTGGTGAGTACAGACCAGAGGAAAAGGTGGATGGTACAAGAGCCCATCCCTGTAGCTCAAGAGTACTCCCCACCTGCATTGGTTGTGACAGGGTTGGGTGGGAAAGGAAGTCAGGTCTTCTCCCACTAAGATGGCTCCATATTTGGTGGCCCCTTTCCCTGCTCTCATCCTCTTGGGTATTCCCTGTCCATGCTGTCTTCATTGGTACCAGGCTGGGTAGTAGGTGCCAGCAGGCAGAGGCTGGGCAGAATGTCAAGACATTAGTGGCAACAGTACTCAAGGTCATTGAGGTCAGTCCTGTCATGGGCTTGTCTGCCTGGTCATCTCCCCAACCCTGGCTGCCTATCCTTTTCTTGTAACCAGTCATCTGTTTATGCCTTCCAGATAGTGAGAAACCAGGCAGCCGGGATGTGATCCCCATGGAGGCACTTGGCCCAGGTGAGGGCAGGTGCTGCAAACTTGTTTCCTCCTCAGGGAGAAGGGAGGGCCCTGAGACAGTCCTGCTGGTTTTTCGGGGTAAGTGTGCTTAGTGCTGGGAAGGACTTCCATGGAGCTGCTCCCTGAAGAAGGTTTGGTTCAGGGATGCCCAGGGACTATAATGCAGGTGCTGGTGAGAGCTAGCACCAGGATGGGTCTCCAAGGATCTGGTAGATGGGGATCCTCTGCAAAAGCTCCCTGTCCCTGGGGTCTCCTGTGTTTGGCCTGAGACCAAGATCACTTTTTCCTAGAGTGGGCCTCTCAGAGCCCCCCTCATGCCCCTCCACCTTAACCCACTTCACAGATGGATACTCCACCGTGGACCAAAGGGAGCAGAGGACACTGGGCAGTGACTCTGTAGGGGAGACTTCAGAGAAGGAACCATTGAAAGTAAGTGGCTATGGGAAGGTGACCAGCTGTATGTCTAGGGCTTGCCCAAGGGGCTGCTAGATAGTACTAAGTTTGATCTGGTCCCTGGGGCATGGCTAGGGTAACACTCATCCGTAGACAGCTGGGCAGTGGAACCAAGTCTGGGAAGCAGCCCTTCATATCAGTCAGCCTTTGAGTGTTGGGTTTAGAGCTTCACCTGCTGGGAGGGAGGAGGCAGGAGATAGAGCTCTGCCTAGTCACACACTGCACTGGACTGAAGCCTGAAAAAGTGAGTCTGCATCCTTCTCTGCATGCGTGTGGTCCATGCTGTGGTCCAGTGGAGAGAGCAGCACCGATCACCTGCTCTGTGCCAGTCCCCTGGCTTTTTGTGAAGGCCTTTGTGTGTGTCCACATGCCACCCCAAGCCTATGTGAGCCATGCCAGCTGAGCTCCTCCATGCTGCCTTGGCAGACCCGTCCTCACACTGCCCTGGCCCTGACCCCACTGGCCAGCTGAGCCCCACCCTTCAGCTGCAACTAACAGTGCTTTGTTCTGCCTCTGCCACCCTCCTATCCATCCACCCATCTGTGTGCTGCAGCTTGACCCCTGCAGGAAGGCCCCTCTTCCCGGGCCCAGCAGGCCCTCTGTCAGGCTGGTGGACGCCGTGGGGGACACTAAACCTCAGCCTGTTGACTCCTGGGTCTAGCTTGCATGCCTGGTATGTTCTCTCATCTGGTTGTTTGTCCAACTGTTTTCCCATCCTCTGGGCAGGGCTTCTTGTTAATCTCTGTTGGCCGCATGCTCTGCTCTCCCTGTTGCTCCCTGGCAAGACCCCAGCTGCCAGTAAGCAAAACAGGCCCAAATGCCCACCCTAGGAAAAGCCAGACTGAGGTCTGAGCAAGGGTTCTCCAAGGGCCCATAGACCCATCCCAGGCACTGTGAAATCAAGATCCTGAGGAGATGGATCCAGGGCAGGGATGATCCCCCATAGCCTTAAACTCCTCTAACACAGGGCTCCACCAGATCCAACAAGTCAGGATTGGTCCTAGTGTCAAGTCTCTGGGGGTTGGCCCCTACCTCCTGATCCATAGCAGCTGCTTTTGTCCACATCTGCATCCACACGGCCAGTGGAGGCAGCTATTCTGTCCAGAGGTTGTACATTGCCCTGTACCATTTAATCGGTCCTGACCACTTACTTGTGCTACTGGTTGCAGCGTCTTTCTTCGCTCTACAGGGCCTGGACCCAACCATTTGTTCTTAGGGATCACCAGAAGGGCCATCCTGAGCAGACTCTTGTCATGGAGCTTGGAGCCCTCTGGCATCAAGGGTTGACTGAGACTCTCACTGGAGCCAGGGCCTGACCTTCTGGACACCCCTCCTGACCCACCCTGTCCATTCTTCCCTCTGCTCTCCTGACCTAATTCCTTAGGCCCAAGTTAGCTGTTTACTGACATGGTGCTGTGTGTGAGCGTGAGTGGGAGAAGGCGGGGGTGGGGCCCAGTGAAGTGGCAGGGGAGGGTAGCTGGTTTTCCTTTGGCAGAATAGGAAAGCACTGTGCCCAGTGTCCCAGAGAAGCAATATGGATCTGAGGCACAGCTCCTGGGGACAGGCAGCCAAGCAGGGAGGGAGAGACTTGGGAAAAGAAGTTGGGCCATGGAGAGTGGAGGCCCTCCCCTGATCCAAGTCCTATCCTCCTTGGAAGGCACACTGTAGGTGTGGGGCTGCTCCAAGAGGGCTGACCCAGGCAGAGGGTTAGTTAGATGGAGGTCAGGCTCTACTTGCCCCTCCACCGCCCTCTGAGACCTGTGGATGTGTGAGACGCCCATATAGTGGAACCCTTCCCTGAGCTGCCTCTAGCTGAGGCTGCCATGACTGCCACATCTGCATCTGCCCAGAACCTCAAATAACCTCCGGGACTGACCTCTGGCAGCAGCCCCTGAGGGAATGCTGTTCAGTGCCTGCTGTTTGTGACTTTTAAACAGAAGAAAAACACTGATGAAAAGCATTAAAAACGAAACCAAAATACGACTGTATTGGTAAACATCTAAATTTTTGTAAGAAAATTAAAAATTAAAAAAAGCAACAAAGGGACTCTCTGTCTTGTGTGGCTCAGCTCCCTTGTCCCAAGCCACTGGCTTCTCCCTCAGCCCTGAGTGGGTACAGGCTGATCAGTGCAAGGTCTGCTCCTGCCTTTTGGGTATTTCTCTATATCCATTCAACCTGTCTCCTTGCTAATCCCTTTTCTTTATGCTCAGAGGAGTGGGCTGGCTTATGGGTGGTTAGCTGGCCCTGAAACCAGGAATTGGCACAGGTGAGCTCAGCCCAGACAGGGTTTATCTTTGTATCCAGTATAGGAACTGGGACCCTGCTGGGTGGCCAGTTATCTGATCACTTGGGGGAATTGGGGCCTCAGAGCCACGTTGGGGGCTGGAGCAGCTCTGTATTTAGGGAAATACAAATTAACTGCTTCACCCCTTTGTAGCTGGGCAACCAGCAGAAATGCCTGGCTAGGCTGAGTCTGCCTTCCTTTACATTAAATCAAGCTGAGTGGGACTAGGAAGGGAGGTACTTACACTCAGTGCCACATGTGGGTCCAGGGGGTCAGGCGCTTTGCACAGCCCTGTGTTCACCTCTACCCAGGACCTGCTTAGAGATGGATGAAGGCTGGCCAATTTCTCTCTTGTTTTTTTGGGCAGGCAGATGGCATTGTAGGGCTACTAGGTGCCCATGACTTGGCTAGGAGGAGCAATACTGAGCAGGGCTGGTTCCCCCTCCACTGCTGTGGCCAGGGGTCCCCAGGCTGGGGACCCAGGACCCAGCCAGCCATGAGCCCAGCCTGTAGCATAAGCATTTCATCAAGAAGAACTTGGCATGTTTGGTGTTAAAGCTGAGGGTACTGGGAAAGAGGGAGCAGTGTGGCAGTTGAGAACAATACTCAGTTATCTTGTATCTAAATATTTAAACTTTAATTTCTATTTTATCTTTTAAACATGATTTTAGTATAAGATTATTGCAGCTAGCCAATTTTAGTAAAGCAGTTATGATTCATTCTTAAAAAGAACGTGAAAATTCAGCAGTCAGAAGTGTGATGTGAGTTGTTAGTTGTGGTAGTTACTAAGGCATTGCTGCCACCTGGTGACAGCAAGCCTTGAGAACATCCTGAGTGCAAGGCACAGCAGTTTCCAGATATTTTCCACATCCCTTCCTGGGAAGTGTCAATGCCTGAGGATGATGTAGAAACCCTAAAGGATTTTATTTGTTTATTTTTATATGGTGCTGTGGATTGAACCCAGTGCCTCACACGTGCTAGGCAAGCACATTACCACTAAGCCACAACCCCAGCCCCGAATTCCACTTGCTGGTCAGTGACACCATCAAAGATGCCACCTGCCCCAATCTGGTCTCTGTGTGTGTCTGTGTGTGTGTTGCTAGGGATGGAATCCAGGGCTTCATGTACACTAGGCAAATGCTCTAAGCTATATCCTTACTTCCCTCAATTTAGCTTTATCAGCAGTATTTTCACACAATGAACCTATTACAGAGAGGTCACTATGTGCAAGGCCCAGGCCTCACAGGCCTAAAGTATGCTTTGGATTTGAGGACAGTTCCCAGAATCATAGAAATGGTGTTAGCAAAAGTTTGTCTATCTTGCCCTTTGGAGGACCAGGCTTGGCAGGGGAGCCCAGAGCAGGGTAAGTAATCAAGGCTGCACTGGGCTGCCTGGGCCCTTGTATATAGCCTTCTCAAGGCCATCCACCACGTTCATGTATTCCAGGTATGAGCTATAATGTGTGCACTCATAGCTGCTGCTCCCACGCACATGTGCCAGGAATTCAGGTGTTCCTGGGACGATGACATTGTCAGCCAGAAGTACTGTCCCCTTCCGCAGCAGGCCACATTCCTACAGGGGACAGACAGATGAAGTAATGTCAGGAGTGCCTGGCAAACCACCCCAAACCAGGTGTCCTTCCCAGCATACTGCTTCATGCCCAGTCTATGCCTCACCTTGGGGACCAGGTCTCTGATTCCCTCATTTTCTCTCCAGAGCAACTAGTGTCAGAAATGGTTGTTCTAGGTCCTAGTCCTGTCTCTGGAATATCAGTGTTTTGAGATGATGGTGGCATCTCCTTTCCTTTTTTTTTTTTTCTTTCTTTCTTTTTGGTAGTACTAGGGCCTTACATATGCTAGACAAATGCTCTACCAATGAACCACATCTCCACCCTTCCATTCACTCTTATGTCCACCTTTAGCCCCTAGAACAACGTGTGGCACACAGCAGACACTCAATAAATGTTTGTTGGATGAGGAGGTAGAAGAAATGCTAGAACCAGAGCATGCTCCTGAGATAACTAGTTCCAGGAACACAGGCCCCTACAAGGGAGAAGTGCCCCAGGCAGCTTGGGCTGCTGGTACAGTCACGACAGACAAGACCCAGTGACTGCAGGATTCGGGGGGGCAAGCTGATATTGCCACTGATAAGCCTGCCCACTGGGGGGGGTCTTCTCTGGATATCCCCAGTTTCCTGCCTTTACAGATCTCTATTCTCCACCAGTACTGGGAATGTGGGACGATAACAAGGCTGTCTGCAGGATGAAGGAGTCATTACTGAACATGCTGCCACAGGTAGTGGCCCCCCCCAGAATTTGCTGTCAGAAAAGAAACTCCATAAAATGTTTTGTATAAGCTGAGAGGTGAATCTGCACACATAATAAAAATAAATATATAAATATTTATAAATAATAAAAGAGAAAACTGAGTGGAAGTGTACCCTGGTGGGGGAGTAACAGTGCAAAAGGACCCACAGACACAACTTGGGAGTTGAGTTTGGAAGCATGGAGAGTTGTTGGTTGTTTTTTTCCCCCCCCTACATAATTACAAAACAAAAATTAAAAAGCAGCTTTAAACATTGAAAGTGAAAACAAGCAACCCAGACTGGGGTATAGCCCAGGCCCTGGGTTTGATCCCTTGTACTGCAAAACAAACAACAAAGCCAGCACAATGGGCACACACCAATAATTCCAGTGACTTGGAAGGCCTAGGCAGTAGGATCACAAGTTTGAGGCTAGCCTGGGAAACTTAGCAAGACAATTTCAAAAAATAAAAAGGGCTGGGAATGTAGCTCAGTGGTGGAGCACTTGCCTAGCATGGGTAAAGCTCTGGGTTCAATCCCAGTATTGCCAAAACAACAACAAAGACAAGTGACCTTGGGTATCTCAAATCACAGGCAGGAGAGGGAGGTCTCTGATTAAAAATGGATGGATGTCACTCTGGACCTCAGCAGGGATGTGCCCTATGTTCAGCAGTCACACGGCAATCTCAGCTGCTGTGGTGGTGGTAGTGGTGGTGGGTAATCTTTTTCAGCCTGTTGGCTGTGGAAGAAAGCTGAGGACCACCCAGTCTAGAGTACTAGAAAGCAGCTGTAAGGTCAGTTAGGCCAGGGGACAACCCCATGACCTGGAATTTGCACAGAAAGTACCACTATGAATCAAGATATATTTCCTCTTAGGAAAAAGAAAAAAGGAATGTCCTAGCAGAGTAAGCTGAAAATATCTAGAACAAAGAACTACTCAGGAGAGCACCTGTGCTCAGGCTCCAAGAAGGAGCAGGAAATAGTACAACATGAGCAGGTTGCCTGGGCCCCTAGAGTTTTAGGGTCAGCCAAAGACTCAGGTGTCAGCTTCAAGAGATACAAGATGAACTTTAGTAAGACCAATGACATCAGTGATACTAAAATTTCATGAGTTCATCATGTCATAAAGGAAGAGTGAAGTTTTGGTCACCTTTGGAGGTGTTAGGGGCCCAATGTCTTTTAGGAAACTGGTCCAAAAAAAAAAAAAGTGAGACTGGGGTTGCAGCTCAGTGGTAGCATATGTGAGGCACTGGGTTCAATCCTCAGCCCCACATAAAAATAAATAAAAGATATTGAGTCCATCTACAACTTGAGAAAAAAAAAAAAAGTGCCTTGGCTTCCTCTGTGTGCTCCCCACCTCCCACCCCCATCTAGCTCTATCTATGTCTCTCACTGTCTGATTTCTGGCTCTAGAGAAAGCCAGTCATCATGTTGTGGGGATGCTCAACCAGCCCTATGGAGACACCCATGTTACAAGGGCCTGTGACCTCCTCCTCAAAGCAGTCACCTGATTTTGAATCGCCACTTGTCCCTGAGCCCCTTGTCTCTTATTCCTATGTTGCTTACAGAACCAACCAAGTAGAGGGGATGGCTGGGCCTCCACATGCCAGGAAGCCAGACAGCCCCAACTGCAGGTCTGCTGCATGCTTACAAAGTGCAGCTGTTCCCAATTCATGCTTTCTCTTCTTTTGTGATAATTACCAGCTTTGAACAGCAGCACTGAGAAAACTATTAGTTTCCCAGCTACTAAATTGCAATATTCACTATTTTTCTAAAAGCAGGCCCCTGTAATTAATCACACACTAAGTACTGCTGAAATCCATTCACTGTAATGCAGACTTCCCTGTGGCATGCTCTCACCCAAATGAGGCCCCTCTGATTGGTTGCCTGCTCTCTGCCCTCAGTACCCAATTTCTATGATCACACCCCTTTGCCACAGGTGGGCCTCCTATGCCCAGATGAAATCCCTGCAGGTGCCCTATCCTGGCCTGCAGGTCCCTTCCTGCTCCCCACTGCTTGCCCCCTTTGCAGGTCCTCTGGTCCATATTCCAGGAACTTCCTGCCCTCTTCAATTACAGGGCTTGGAACTTCCAAAATGACTTTGGGAGGGGGGGGGTCTCTGAAATGCCCTTCCCAATGTCACCCCTCTTCACAGGGCCAACAAGGATCCTTCCAGATGCTCAAAGCCCTCCATGCCGTTAACTCTTCTCACTGCCAGAACATTCTGTGCCCTTTTACCTAATAAGCCTCTGCTAGTGTTGGTCCCTTCCCATCTGTGTCCAGGTCACAATGGCTCTGCCCTGCTAGAGCTTGACCAAGCCCCTCACACTCAGGGTCCTAGTGCACAAAGCAGGGTGTCCAACTGCTGGGACAGCTGCAGAAGGACAACCCTATGCTGGTTATACCAGGCAGGGAGGCCAGTGAAGGGCATAATGCTGGGAGGAGTCTGGGAGGAGTTGGAGGGAATGAGGGACTGCACAATAGAAACCTCAAGAGAGATTTTAAGGACACACTGGCTTCCCCTGAGCCATTACTAGCAGCAGATACTCAATCAGGAAAGTTGCTGTGGTCACTAGAGCTGTTCTCCCTATTTCCTCAGTCCTGTGCCCTTTTGGCCCCGAATTTCTGGGTCCTGGTGCTCACGCTCCTACCTGATGGAACCTTTTCCCAATGCGGGCAACCTGACACCCATGCTCCCAACAGGTTACTTTACCTGATCTCTGACCCAGCAACCCCTTTCCTCCCATCTCCACTTGCCTCAGGGCCTCCACCGTCCTCTGCTTTCCCTGACCTTAGGTAGCACCTTGGCTGGAGTTCAATGCCTATTATAGTTTGGATATGGAATGTCCCCAAAGGCTTATGTGTTGAAAGTTTGTTCCCCAAATGGTGGCGCTACTGGGAGGTGGTAGAAACTTTAGGAGGTGGGGCCTAACTGGAGGAAGCAGATAACTGGGGGTGTGTCCTTGAACAAAATATCTTTCCCCAGCCCCTTCTCCCCTTCTCTCTTTCTTTCCCACTCTACTTCCTATGAGGTGAGCATCTTTGTTCACCAAAATGCTTCCCTCTATGATGTTCTACCTCACCACAGGCCCAGAATCAACAGTCAAGTGACCATGGACTGACCTCTGAAACTGTGAGCCAAAATAAAATCTTTCCTCCTCTAAGTTGATTTTCCCAGGTATTTTGTCACAGTGCTGGAAAGCTGACTGACCCAGTACCCAAGGCTGTCCCCAGGGCCCACCTATGCCCACTGGGCTGCCCTCGGCAGGATTTGTTCAGGGTACATGGCTCTTCAGAGAGACAGAGGTCCACCAACCTGGGTGGTCCCAGAAGTCCCTGCAGCAACAGCCAGCATAGGAGTTTGTTCTGTTGAGGTAGGTGTAACTCACCTCCAAGAGGAGTGTGTCTGGTAGGTATCGGTCCTTCCAGTGGTCAAGAAAGACCATGTCCAATGTGTCCACATCATACTTCTTCTTCAGCTGGGGGATGAGGTCATGAGATGCCCCAACCAGAACAGTGACCTAGAACAGTAAGTTGGTGCTATGCCCTCGGAACACACAGGAGCCCCCTATCATGCTCCCTGCAACCACCCCACCAGGCACCCACACACTGTCCCCATTAGTTTTATTTTGAGTTCTGGGATTCTGCCCACTCCCTCCTGGGGCAGCCTTGGGAATTTCCAGGCAAAACCACATTTCCCAAGCTCCTGGGGGTTCCTTTCATGACCCCAGACCTGGAAAGCAGCAAGAGACCCAGCCAAAGCTTCAACAATGCTTCAAAATTGTTCAATGCTTGCAACAATTTTGGGTGTGCCCTAGGCCCTCCCTACCTGCCCTCCCCTCTGGGTCCACATCTGTCACTTGCATCAGGCATGCCGCACCTTGTCCTGCAGACCTGCAAAATCTACCATCTGCTGAGTGATAGCAGCAAAGTCAGGGTTCATCTCCATGGTGAGTAGCCGTGCACCAGGTGGCAGCAGGCGGGCCATGCGTACAGCTGAGTAGCCACAGTAGGCCCCCAGTTCCAACACGAGGGAGGGGTTGTGCTCCCGAATCACAGCATCCATAATCTGGCCTGTGGGACAGTTGGGGAATATGTGAGGTGGGTAGACAAAGGGGAACTTAATTCCTAGACATAGGTCCCACCTTTCTCCAGACCAAGCAACAGCTCCCTCTTTCTTCCCCATCCTCCCTAACCACTGCTGGACAGGGTCTTTAACTTCCTCAAAGTCCCCAGCTCCGAGGACCTAGTCCTCACTGCACACATTCTTAGAACTCCCACAGTTCTCCAGACTTCCATGCCTTTGCACACACCAGTCCCTCTTTTTTCCACCCTCCCTGGCTTCCTCAAGAGTTATACAATCTGAGAGGGCTGGACAGGGGCTATGAAGTCTTGTCCTCAGGGCTCAGTTCCAGGTGAGGCAGAACATACACTGTGCCCTGGGCCACAGTTTAAGGCCAGGGGAAGTGCCTGGGGGAGGTGCCTGGAGAAGCTGACTCAGAACCTGACTGGTTCCTAGGCAGGTCCCATGACACTGTGGGACAGAGGTCAAGGGAAGCTGTACCACCCTTATACCCTGAGAATGTGGGGTCCTGAATGAAATCCCTCCTGTGGCCTCCTTAAGTAGTAGGGTCATGAGAAGTCACCAGGGACCAGTATCTATGGAGACATTCATGGTAGGGACTTTGCAGAACCTGACTCCCACCCCCAGGTGGGACCCCTGGAAAATGACCTTCCCTGGCTGGATCTCTCCTTACAAAGCACATTTTGTGAAAAATATCTCTCCCCCCTGGGGCAAGGGTCTGGGTACAAAGTCCTGCAATGGATGTCCAGGTCTCTGAACAATCTTTGCCCCAGAAGGGGGAGCAACAAGTTGGGTCCTGTGACTCGGGATCCTGAGGAGTCTCCAGTTCCCACCTAACCATGTCCCAAAGCTCCCAAACCACCCACCCGCTTAAGAGGATTCTTCTGTACAGGCAGTGCTGCCTGACCAGGGTTCCCCATTTCCATGTTTAAAGCCTGCTGAAGAGGTCACCTACCCTTCTTATCACCCACATTCATGGCCCATTCCTTCTGCGTACAGTAAGTATCAATGGCCTTCAGCACACTCTGGGGGTCCCCAGGTTTTGCATTCTGCTGCACGTGGCGTAGGATACGCTGCTCCTTAGTGTCACCCATGATCAGGTTGCGGATTGGCTGGAGGACCCGCTCAGTCCAGATGATGGCTAATAATCCCCAGCACCACCGGTGTCTCAGCAATAGCTGCAGGGATAGCAGCACTAGACCCAATGAAGCAACTGCGAACAGCAGAGGTAGGGCTCCCAGCATCTGCAAAGGCGGGGTGTGGTGAGGGGAGGGGCATCTTGATTATCAAGATTACTCCACCCAAAAGGTTCCAAACAGGGAGTTGTTAATTAATGCCTCCTGGGCTGCTTCCTGCCTGGATCACTCCATTTGGCCCTTCCCCCTGCCCATCTGCTTCTTACCTTTTGGCCATCCCACTGGCATTGCCTGAGCCACATACAAAGGAACAAGAGAGGTAAGAGGGAAGAGAGCAGGAGAACAAAGAAAGTAAAAGTCTATATAAAAGGGGCAGGGAGCTCTCAATTCTTGGGATACCAGAATACCAGCTATGACCCCCTTCTCCCTCCCGTTTGAAGTCTGTGACTACCTTATAAATAAAACCTGCTTTCTACATTTGCCTCAGCATGTTTCTCTAATGTTCCAACTTCAACATTTGAGGAAGCAGAACTCCTTACTATTAACAGGTGGTACTATCAGCCAAATTATCTTCAAAGCTGCTTCAAAGTCGGGCTCCTAATTCTCATGGCTGTGGAAAGGGTCTAGACTTGAATTCTCTAAGCTTAGGAGCCAAGCAAATATTTGTGTGGAATTCAGTTTTGTTTCTGGATAATCATTAACAAAAACCTTAATCTGGAAATGATCAAGGTTCAATTATCTAAGCCACTTCCCCATAGGCCAGCCTTGCCCAGGTTTTCCCCATCTGGCTGAAGGTAACAATTCACCTTTCCAGCCTCAGAAGAGATAGTTGAAAGCCTCAGAGATGTAATGGTAGAGTGTCGAGTGACACTGGGGAAGTCTCCATGGTCCTCATCTGCACTGCCCTGTAAGTTATGGTAGCACATGAACCTGAACCTTAAGAAAAGAAGGAAAAAGGAACCATTTTGTTCAGGCCATATTTCCCCCAGGAGAGCCAGTGATAAAACTTGGGAATGATATATATGATAGAGTGCTAGTAACAAAGATACATGTAAAATCAATAAGAAAGAGATGATCTAAGAGAACAGTGGGCCAATATGAGCAACCCATAGCTTACAGGAAAATGCTCAGAGGTCAGAAACCTGGAACAATCAAGGCAAACCAGATGCAGGTCTTACAGACCACCTGGGGTTGGCCCTGGGTCATGCCCACTCATGAGGAAGTATGAATAATGCCATCCTGGGTATCAGAGGACACTGTGCAGTCATTGGTCATTGCCTAGAGTTTTTAATTGCTCAGGAGTTCTGGGCAGGAGGGTGGGACAGGCCTATACAGATTACAACTACAACTACTTCTTCCCCACTCTCCCTCTCTCCTCCTTCTTCTCCCTGTCCTCCGTGTGTGTTTCTGTGTGTGTTACTGAGGACTGAACCCAGAGGCATTCATCACCAAGCTATATCCCCAGCCTTTTTATTTTATTTTGAGACACAATCTCGCTAAATTGTCTAGGCTGGACTTGAATTTACAATCCTCTTGCCTCAGTCTCCCTAGTCACTGGGATTAATAGATGTGCACCACTGAATCTGGTTCCAGATTACACCTTTGGTTGATCACAAGAGCATGAAAAATGCAGAAGGGCATGGCACAGTGTAATCCCAGCTACTGGAGAGGCTGAGGTAAAACAGACTGAATTTGTCCCATCCCCCACCCCACACCAAGGCCTGTTTACACATAAGCTTTCTGAACTGTTAATCCCAACCAATCCAGAAGCAACAAGCACTTCTCTTTATAAACTATCTTATCCTAATACTTTGCCTCCTTTGAGTTATCCTGCCCTTTTCATCTATAGCACCCCCCCCCCCGCCCCTCCACCCCGAGTTCATGGGAAAAAAGTTCTTAGCTCTTATCTGACAGACATTTTCAACTGCTACCTGGTCCCAATGCTGAGTTGGGGGAATGTGTCCCAGGACTAATCCTTTCCTTTTCTGGCTAGCATCTATCACAGGTCAATAAACCCTATTATTTCATAGATTCCTTGGTCTCAAAAATTTTGGTTTAATGTGTCAACGAGTTGTACACTTAGTTAAAACAGTTAAAATGGTTAAAATAGTAAATTATAAGTCCATTATATTTTACCAAGATAAATATAAAAGCAAAACAACCATACATGATGATGCATGACTATAATCCCAGTTACTTGGGAAGTTGAGACAGGGGGTTCAAAAATTCAAAGCCAGCTTGGGTGACTTAGCAAGACCCTGTCTCAAAATAAAATTTTAAAAGAGGGCTGGGGATGTAGCTCAGTGAAAGAGTGCTTGCCTGCCATGCACAAGGTTCTGAATTCATTCCCAGCACAGCAAAAAAAAAAAAAAAGGAAGAAGAAAGGAGGGGACTGGGCTTGTGGCTTAGTTATAGAACATTTGCCTAGCATGTGTGAGGCACTGGGTTCGATTCTCAGCACCACCACATATAAATAAATGAATAAAATAGAGGTCTATCAACATCTAAAAAATATTTAAAAAAAAAAAAGGAAGAGGAGGGGGAGGGAAGGGGGAGGGGAGAGGAAGGAGGAAGAAGAAGAAAGAAAATGAAAGAAAAACACTGCAGGAGAATAAAATTTTTAAAAACAAATCCTGCTCCAAGCCCTCCTTGTTCAAAAAAGGAAAATGGACATACCATTCCCCATAAGGAAGCAAGACCA
The DNA here is from genome assembly GCF_902686445.1 of Sciurus carolinensis. Classification (NCBI taxonomy): domain Eukaryota; kingdom Metazoa; phylum Chordata; class Mammalia; order Rodentia; family Sciuridae; genus Sciurus; species Sciurus carolinensis. The sequence goes on along the minus strand of NC_062220.1, from coordinate 123,327,455 downwards.
AGAAAAACAATTACAGCTTCCAGTTCCCCAGAGAACTCAGTCATTCAGGAGGACCTCTCTCTGCCATCCAGATCATCTTGGCTGCCTAAAAACTGCAGTCCACACCAGTTGTGCCTGATGGTAGAGTATGCCCCTTGGAAAGATGCCATCTTCCTTCTTGGAGGCAGGGGAAGAGGCTATTTTTATCACAGCAAGAATCTGTCCATCCCAAGGTCTACCTTGCCATGGGCCCTTAAAATGTGCATCAACAGCCTTCAGGGATTAGCCACATCCCTTTCTGCATAAATGGCATATGCACCTGAGCAAGGGGCAGGTCCTCCTTCCCAAAGCAGCAAGAAGAACACCCAAGCTGCGGGTATGGTGGCAAACACCTGTAATCCCGGCAGCTGGAGAGGCTGAGGCAGAAGAATCAGGAGGATCAGGAGTTCGAAGCCAGCCTCAGCAATGGCAAGGTGCTCTACATAAAATACAAAATAGGGCTGGGGATGTGGCTCAGTGGTTGAGTGCCCTTGAGTTCAATCCCGGGTACCAAAAAAAGAACAGAAAAAAAAAGGAACACCCAAACATCCCCTAAAAACCTCATAAGCCGGGGCTGGGGAGATAGCTCAGTCGGTAGAGTGCTTGCCTTGCAAACACAAGGCGCTGGGTTTGATCCCCAGCACCGCCAAAAAAAAAAAAAAAAAAATCCTCATAAGCCTGGTTAGGTAGTATCCCTGCAAGAACAAACTGTGAACCCTCATCAACTCCCATCACTATCTGTCCTCCCAGAGACCTGAAGAGGGCAATTAAGATGCCTGGGGACAGTTAGAAAGCCATAGTGGTGTATCCCTGTAGTCCTACTCACTTGCAGGGTGGAGGCAGGTGGATCATTTAAGCCCAGGAGTTCAAGGCCAGTTTAAGCAACATAAAAGATCCCGTACTTTGAGGGAGAGGGTGCTTGGCAGTTACCCTTGGGTCAAGATAGGCTACTGACCCTCAGAGTCAACAGCTCTGCAAATAGTTGTGGCAGTGTTTCACTTTCAGTCTGGCACAAACATCTGCACTTGGGTGAGATGGGGGAACTCTATTAGACCCTGTTCCATTCTCACCCAAGTGCATGTCCAGCAGCTCTAGTAGCTCCCAAGAATCAGGAAATTGGGCAACTCCACTTCTGAAGACAATCCAAAGGATTTTACAGTTACCCACAATGAGGCCCACAGTTGATATGGGACAGATGGCAGATGATTTTCACTATCATGGCCTTTTCCTAAACAGACATGGACAGGACAGGACAAACACTCAATGTGAAGCTGTCTGGGGTGATGAGTTCAAGGGGCTTGAGTCACCGTTTCCACATGTCCATGTGCTCCCAGACTTTCCAGATCTGTGCCATCCCATGCCCCAACCCCCAACAGACACACAGAGGTTCCAGGTTTGTCTACGTAGCAGCCACCTCCCCCTAGAACAGCCTCTCAATATCTCTGCTGAGTGCCCACCTTCTAAGTGCCTTCAGCTGCCGCCTTAAGGGGAAGAAATTGCAGGAAGAGAGCCAAGATGTTGTGCCTGCAAACAAAACTTGTACTTTTTCTGCATAGGTCATTTTCAGTCAGGCTACTGTTGTCTCTTGCAGTCAAAGGGTCCTTTAGGTTTGGATGCAAGCTTTCCCAGGGTTCTGCTGCACTGGATACCCTCTGCCCTCACTCACTAGCTCCTGTGCTTTGTTTCCTCCAAGGTCAATGTTGCCCTTGCAGACTGAGCAATCTGTGGAAAAGAAGGCTGAGAGGGGAGGCTCAGAGGCCACCTTGGAGGTAGGGCAGCCACAAGCCCAGTCTTAAGGGTAGTACCATAGGATTCAGCACATCCTCCCACAGTCAAGCCTATTTCTTCCTCTGTAAAATGGGTAATTGTCCCAGGTCTCCAGGATGATGGAGGACAAGAACAATAAGAGTCCTCACAGTGTGGCTGGGGGTGTGGCTCAGTGATGGAGCACTTGCTTGGCAAGTGTGAGGCATTAGGTTCAATATCACACACACACCAAAAAAGTCCACACAGTGCCTAGCACCTGCCTGACATAAGTATGTGTGTGAGAAACACAAGATGTCCATCCGAGATGTGTGAAGCTGGCCTCATGATGCAGCCTTCAGGACAACATTGGCAAGCCCTGTGCCCAACCCAGAAACCCCATGCCCAGCACACGAAGTAGGTCCTGGAGCCCAGAATGGCAGCCCATGCTTTTCTGTGTTTCTCTTTGTGCTTCATAGCCAGACAGTTCATCACTTGTTAGCTGGTTAGTATTTTCTTTCATCTTTAACATCCCTAGATGATTCTCTCTTTTTTTTAAATTTACTTATTTAATTACTGCCATGCTGGGGATTGAAGCCAGGCCCTCATATCTGCTAGGCAAGGCTCTACCACTGAGCTATACATCTTCTGTCTTTCCTTAAAGAGATGTAAACATTTTTCACAAATATACTGCAAGGAAGCACCAACAGAATCAAAAGTCCTTTAAAATACAACAAATGTATGTTGTTGTATGTATGTATATGTAAATGACCTGGTTTATAGGTTCATTTTTAAAAATTCATGAACAATAACTCAAAGTGACTTTGGCTCATTTGGAAAGATCTGAAATCTGCTACTTATGCTGCATCCCGCCACACCCCAGTTTGAAGAGCAGCAAACACACCAGTCTCTGCTCATTCATGTCCTTCTGATTCAGAACTTCAAGGAGGGATGAGGTGGTGCTTGGGCATGCAGCTACCAAAGGCAACAGGAAGAAAAGTCTCAGCCATGCACAGGTGACCTCAGGCAGTTTCCAGGAAGGGTCATAGTCAGCCTCCCTGAGAATGAACTCAAAGGGCTATATGTTCCCCGTTTTCCACAGCAGGTCAACACATGGATGCAATGGGTCTTTTTTCAGCAGCACTTGCCATTTGAAAAGTATTTTACATTCCTGAACACAACCAATGACAGCACCCTGAGAACAGCTGCTGCTTGGGCATGCCTTGTCCTACCCTCATGGGAATGACAGCCCAGCATTTAGACAGGTATAGAGCCACAGGTGTGATGACAAGCAGAACAGTAGCAGGGAAAGGGGTGAAGCATGAGCACTGAAAGAGAGAAGTTGCCCCACTCTGCGTACAGATCCTCCATGGAAGCTGGGGAGAGCCTTGCCTGAAGATTGCTGAACAGGGCTAGAAACTCACAGCAAAATATGGAGCAGGTATGAGAGCCCTGAACTTGAGGGGCTGGTCCTGTAAGATAAAAGTGGACTAAGGCAGGGGTCAGTAATCCCAGGAGAGCTACTATAGGTTTGTTTGTCTGTTTTGGTAATGGGGATTGAACCCTGGGGTATTCTACCATTGAGCTATACCCCCAAGTCCTTTCTGTGGACCAGGGGCTGACCCCTTAACTCCACTTGGGCTCAGACTATCTAAGGAAGAGACTAGAAGTAAAAAGGCTACAAAATACCCTATTAGATCCAGATTGTGGCACGGTCTCCAGGCCTCTGTAGCAGGGAGCCTGGCCTCTCTCTTTTGTAGAACTCTGGACAATGACCCCTTCCATCACTGTCTCACACCTTCCACTAAGGAAGATGAGGAAGTCAGAGAACTCAGCCTCTTTGTCACCTGAGTAAAGCCCTATGGGAGCAGAATGTAGCTCACTCATTCATGTGTTGTCAATGGCTTGTTCTTACAAGTCACAGCAGAGGTAAGCTGTTGCAAGAGAGACCATAACCTGTCTAAGGAAATAAGAGCTGGATCTCCATAGGTTAGAACGGAACAAGAATGGTCAGACCTGTATCATGGTCTAACATGCCCTTCCATCCTTCACAGGCATTCTTCAATCACACCTGATCCTGCCTTGGCACCTGCTTCTCGGGAGAACCCCACAATAGAGCCAACCACTCTGGTCAAGACTCATGTACTAGGAACATGGCTGTCTTCTTGGCACCCAGCAAGGCACAGGCCTTAGGTTGGAGGATCCATACGTGGAAAGGAAAGAGAGAATAGGGGTCTTTCTAAGGTGAGGACAAAAAATAGCCTGGATAAATGTACTGGGGTGATGATCAGGTCAGCCACCTGCCCCATAGGCCAGTCTCAACAGACCAACAACAGATGCTTGCTCTGATTTGGCATCTCCTGAGCACTTTGAACAATGCTCCAGCAGCTACCCTGGGCTCTGGGCTGGACTGGAAGTAGTCCACTAAATTCTGATTCTGACATCTTTATTCCATTTTTCAAAGAATGGATGGTTCTGTCACATCTACCAGCGAGGCCCCATCATTGCAGTAGCCTTGACAAACATTTTCTCCCTTAGCAAACTTCTTCCAGATTCCTCAACATTGAACCCTCAACATTGGCCCATGCAGATCTGAACAAACCTGAACAGAATTTCTAACAGCTCAAAGTCACGTTCCTAGGATGATTCTAGGCCTCCTCAAAGTGACTACCTGAGAAAAGGTTGCAAACAAATTTCCAGTCTGTTGCAGCTACACCTGAAGTCAGAGCTCCCTGTTTCCCAGCTTCTGTGGGAGTGTAGGAGTCTTGCTTTTCTTTTCTTATCTTATCTTATTTATTTATTTATTTATTTTTTGCAATGATGGGGATTCAGCCCAGGGTCTCACATAATGCTAAGCAAGTACTCTACCACTTAGCTACATCCCCACCCAGGAGCGTAAACTTCATAAATTAGAGTAGCAAACCCAGATGTGTTTCCCATAGACCGACCTGAAAAAAACAAAAAAATAAACAAAATAAAAATAAGCCCCCCTTTTTTCTTTTTCTTCCTCTTTTTATTTTGGGTGTGGTATTGTTATTGTTTGAATGTGAGGTGTCCCCCAAAAGCTCATGTGAAAGACAATGCAAGAAGGTTTAGAGGAGAAATGATTAGGTTATGATAGCCTTAACTCAATCAGTGAATTAATCCCCTGAGGGAGGTGGGTCATTGGGGCATGCCTTTGGGGTATATATTTTGTATCTGGCAAGTAGAGTCTCTCTCTGCTTCCTGATCATCATGTGTGCCACTTCCCTCTGCCAAACTCTTCTACCATGATGTTCTGCCTCACCTCAAGCCCCAAGGAATGGAGCCAGCCTTCTATGGATTGAGACCTCTGAAACCATGAGCCCCCAAATAAACTTTTCCTACTCTAAAATTGTTCTTAGCTCTTTTAGTCAGCAAAAAAATAGCAGCAAAAAAAATTGACTATAACAGGGATTGAACCTACTGAGCTATATACTCCCAGCCCTTTTTTATTTTTAGACAGGGTCTCATAAATTGCCCAGGCTGGCCTCAAACTTGTAATCCTTGTGCCTCAGCCTCCTAAGTGGCTGGGATTATAGTTGTGTGCCACTGTGCTTTGTCATCCTTCCCTTCTTTCGTCAATTTCCGCTTCTCTTCAAGCCCCTCCTTCCTACTCCTTAATTCTCTCTTTAAAATGTCAGGTGCTTCTGTTCAAGTCAGAATGAAGCCTAGCTCTTTCCCCTACCATCAGCAGTCACGAAATATTTTCTGTCCTTACTACTTTAACCAGACCACATTTCTGATCTGGATTAGGACCACTGGGTCTCTGAGCATGCTCAAAAACTTATGTGCCACCACAGGTTTGCTTGCTCAACTGGGCAGTCCATGGTGAACCCCCCTCCTAGTCCAAGGTGCCAAACAAATGTCTGATGCCATATGGCTGAGAACAACTGCTCGCTCTTTCTTTCTTTCTTTCTTTCTTTCTTTCTTTCTTTCTTTCTTTCTTTCTCTCTCTCTCTCCTCTCTCTCTCTCTCTCTCTCTCTCTCCTCTCTCTCTTCTCTCTCTCTCCCCTCTCTCTTTCTCCTCTCGCTCTTTCTCTCTCTCTCTCTCTCTCTCTCTCTCTCTCTCTCCCTCCCTCCCTCCTCTCTCTCTCTCTCCTCTCTCTCCTCTCTCTCTCCTCTCTCCTCTCTCCTCTCTTCTCTCTTCTCTCTTCTCCCCCCCCCCCAGGGGTTGAACCTAGGGGCACACTACCACTGAGCTACACATCCCCAGCTGTTTTTTTTTGTTGTTGTTTTTAATTTTGAGACAGGGTCTCACTGAGTCACTTAGGGCCTTACTAAATTACTGAGGCTGGCCTTGGACTTGTGATCCTCCTGCTTCAGTCTCCAAAGGGGCTAGGATTACAGATGTGCACCACCTCAGTGGCTGAGTGGAGGCTTTTTGCTAAGCACCTTTGGGGTTGAAAAGTCTTCTGGCTCTGTTTCAAGTGATGATTCATCCAGGGCTGGAAGATCCTCCCTCCACGATCCTTGGAAGCCCCTAGTTCTCCTTATTTCTTCCTGCTCCTCCCATGGGAACTTCTTGGTCAACTACACACTCCTACTTGAGCTTCTGTACACTCTGTCACTACTTCTACTCAATGTATGAAAATAAAACTACCAAAAATAACTCTGTCCTCTCCGTGCTGACATGACTACCAAGGTTAATTTGGAACATCAATGGCTTTTTTGGGAAATTTAAGATTTCCCCTAGCTGGCTCCTCCTTTTCCATTACTCATGCACCCCCGTCCCAATCCTTTTTTTTTTTTTTTTTTTTTTTTTTTAGGGAGAAGGGGCAGGGATTGAACTGAGGGTCTCATACATGCTCTACCACTGAACTATATCCCCAGCCCCCTCCTTCCTCCTTCTACCATCTTCTATCTTCCTTTTGGCTTCCTTACATCATTCGATATATCCTCTTTCAAGCCCCCATCTCTTCTACCCCTCTGTCCCAATCTTTCATTTCCCATCCCAGTTCTTCAACTCTGGACAGTCTCTGAAACTTTAAGCCCCTTTCCCCAACAGGGGCTCTCAAGGGACACAGGGTTCCCTAAAAGCAACCACTTGAAGCTGAACAAGAAGAAGGAAAAAACTCCCTGGAAGGGTAGCAATGTAACTCAGTGGTAGACTGCATGCTTAGCATGTCTAAAGTCATAGGTTCAATCCCCAGCACAAAAAAAAAAAAAAAAAAAAAAATTGAAAAACCTAATTGGAAATAGATATTTAGACCATGACCTCTGTAAGATCATATATCAGGGCAAAAAAGTTTTTCTCCATAAATACTGGTGGAAAGCTTTAGCCTCACAATGAGCAGATAACCCTTAATTTGTCAGAAACACATGGCCACAGTGGCACATGCCTGTAATTCCAGTGACTTAGGGGGCTAAGGCAAGAAGATCCCAAGCTTGAGGTCAGCTTCGGCAACTTAGTGAGACACTGTCTCATAATAAAAAATAAAAATGGTTGGGGATGCAGCTCAGTGGCAAAGCATACCTGGATTCAATACCCTGGACCCCTCCAAAAAAAGAAAAAGTCAAAATAAAAATATAAATGGAGAAGAGAGAACAATTTCTCATATAAATTGTATTTTGTGAATTATGTCTTATGTCTGCCTAAAAAGTTTCCAAAAATCTTTTTCATAACTTGTAACCTGTGTTATGCTAAGATAGTTACATAATAGATATTCATTGAATAGCTAAATAATTTCTTTTTTGGGGGGCTGGGGATTAACCCAGGGCTTTCTGCATGCTAAGCACTTGCTCTACTACTGAGTCACACCTCCACTGCTTAAATAATTTCTTTCTTTCTTTCTTACTTTTTCTTTTTTTGGCAGTACAGGAGATTGAACCCAGGGGCATTCTACCACTGAGCTACATCCTTAGCCCTTTTCTTTTTTCTTTTTTTTTTTTTTTTTAATTTTAAGACAGTTCTCACTAAACTGCTGAGGCTGGTCTTGAACTCACAATCTTCCTGCTCAGCCTCCCAAATCACTGGGATTACAGGCATGTGCCACTGCACCCAGCCCTAAATAATTCCTAAAAGAAGACAAAGTGCTGAAACACTCATTATTAAGCCTAAGTTTATATGCTTTTGGCTTTTTCTGCTCCATGGAAACCAGGGAAAGCATTCTACCACTGAGCTCCACCCCCAGTCCTGGCTTCTTATTGTTATATGATACAGAGAAGTTAGATATTTGGGTTAGTTAATAAGTTCAAGAAGAAATAATGTTCTTTCTACATTAAAAAAAAAAAAATGCCTACAGACCAGTGTTGCACACCTGTTATTCCAGCTACTGAGGAGGCTGAGGCAGGAGGAATACAAGTTTGAAGCCAATCTTGTCAACTTTGAGAGACTCTGTCTCAAAATTAAAAAAGAAAATAAAAGGACTGGGGGTTCTCCTGGGTTTAATTCCCAGGACCATGAATACAAAAAAATTATACTATAAAAAGCAATGCCTCTAGCTGTTATAAGATAGTGTATTTGTAACAGTCCCTTTCATGTATTGTGGGTCCACTTCGTGCTTTGAATATGAACTTTGTTGTTTGAGAGGGTAGTTTATTTTAAAACTGAGATTTTTTTTCTTCCTCTTCCCCCTAACTTCAGGGAAAGCAAGATTAAAAGTCCTCCTATCCTACACCAAGTTATCTGTCCTTCCTTTGGTTCACTGACCACAGGAATGAAGAAATTCAGACTAGGGAGCTGGTACCAGGGGATCTAAGAAACAGTTATCTCTCAAGGCTACCATTTGGATATGAATTATGAGTGCTGATACGCACATATGAACTCAGCCTTTGTATCCCCTGTTTAAAAGCCCTATGCTCCCCCTGATAGAATTGCAATCACCTCTGAGACAAGAGTCTGCTGCCTTCTCATTTGCTAGCAAATCAATAAAACTTCTTTTTCCTTTTTCTCAAAACCTTGTCCTAATTACTAGGGACAAGAACTGTGTTTTCAGTCTCTTATTCATAAAATGTGCTAATCTACTACTGATACTGGTGTATAATAAATTCGCAATTGTCCACTTCCTTGTTTTCTCTGTAAGGTACAAGTTACTAATGGTCAAAAATTATGGGCTGGGGGTATATAGTTCAGTGGTAGAGTGCTTGCCTAGGTCCTGGGTTTCATCCCAGCACTACCACTGGGAAAAAAATATACATCATTTTATATATATAATGACAAAACTACTAAAAATAAGAGTAAAAGCAGGGCTGAGGTTGTAGCTTAGTGGTAGGCACTGGGTTCAATCTTCAGCACCACAAAATAAAATAAAATAAAGGTATAAAAATATATAGAGAAAAAAAGTAAAGGCAAACAATTGTGCAAACAAAACAGGATGTGTTCTAACATGAAAACTTTGCCAAGAATGTAGAATGTGTTTTTGTTAAGGGGAGGAGAGAAATTTTATCTAAAAGTGAAATAAGAAAGAGGGAAAGTACAAGAAAAATCCTGAGTGGATATAGAAAGTTGTAGGTTTGCAGAAAAGGGATTTTATGTTTCAAGCTCAAAGTTGGCTAGGATTAAGTGGATTTGCATATAAAGTTTTTTTTTTTTTTTTAAGATGAGTTTTACTATCAACCGTGTACTGATGTAAAAAACTAGAGTTTGTTTTTCTCTTTGTTAAAACAACAAACTTGCTGGGCACAGTGGCACATGCCTGTAACCCAGAGACTCAGGAGGCCAAGACAGGAGGAACACAAGTTCCAGGACAGTATCAGCAACTTAGTGAGAATTTATCTCAAAAAAATTTAAAAGGGCTGGGGATGTAGTCCAGTGGTAAAGTGTCTCTGTGTACAATCCCCAGTACCAAAACAAAACAAAACATTCCCTGAATTATTGGCCTGCTTTTTTTTAAACCATGCTAGGAACTGAATTCAGGAACTTAACCAAGCTAGGCAAGTATTCTACCCTAAACTATACCCCCATTTGTCTCCAGTCCCTAGCACCTACTGTTTTTTGTTTTTATTTTGGTACTGGGATTGAACTCAGGGGCACTCCACCACTGAACCACATCCCCAGCTCTATTTTGTATTTTATTTAGAGACAGGGTCTCACTGAGTTGCTAAGCACCTCACTTTTTTGCTGAAGCTGGCTTTGAACTCCTAATCCTCCTGCCTCAGCCTCCCGAGCTGCTGGATTAAGGTGTGCATCACTGAGCCCGCTTGTTTTGTTTTTGAGATAGGGTCTGTGCTAATTTGCTGAGGCTGGCCTTGAATTTGAGACCCTCCTGTCCAGTCTCCTAAGTCACTGGGATTACAGGCAGGCACCACTGTGCTCAGTTTTTTTTTTTTTTTTACTTTTTGAACAATCTGCCTAGGGTATAAATGGATTCTTTATCATATCAAAATAAGTTCCTGTGTTTCATGCAATCATTATCCTATCCTGATTACCTAAGTCTTCTCAACAGTCTTCTCGATATTAAGAGAGTTAGTCTTTCTCATTCAGGTTATTGTTTACATTTACTTTTATCTTTTAATTATGTCATAATCTTTTGTTAGTATGGTAGATTGAAAACCCCACCTCGGTTCATGTCAGTCAAGCTCTACAACTAAGCTACATTCTCCATCCCTGTCATAATGATCTCAATGATTTTTCATTGTCATTTCAATAAAATAGGTAACCAAGTTAGGACTGGGGATATAGTGCAATGGTAGAGTTTATGAGGCCATAAGTTAAATCCTCAGCACTGCAAAAAGAAAAAAAAAAATGTTGTTTAACCTTTCCCAGGTTATATTTGTATGGGAAAAAATTAATTTAAGGACCTCGGAAGTTGGATAAAGTCCCAAGAAATTTGTGAATGCTCCTTATATGTCCTCATATAATGTTAGCAGTCATATGTCATAATTCCAATTATTATTTAAAATATTGGGCTGGGGAGATAGCTCAGTTGGTAGAGTGCTTGCCTCGCAAGCACAAGGCCCTGGGTTCAATCCCCAGCACCGCAAAAAAATATATATAAATAAAATATTGAGGGTCACAAACACAATTTTGTGTTATTTTGTACAGAACTGTTATTAAATCTTTAATCACCTCATATTCAGTCTTTAATCATCACAAATAGCTGTTTTAGTCTGATGCTTTCTTAAAAGCTCTTATGATCAACTACAGGCCAAAGTGTTTCATCTCCAATACATGGAAAGGTCTATGAAGGCTACTCTGAGGCACAGGCTTCTGAAGGCATTGCTTAAATACCTTTTTTTTTTTTTTTTTTTGGGTGCTGGGGATTGAACCCAAGACCTTGTGCTTACAAGGCAAGCACTCTACCGACTGAGCTATCTCCCCAGCCCCGCTTAAATACCTTTGAGACCATGCCACTGGGCTAGGCCAGGTTCTCCAGAATTCCAGTTGAGAATTTCATGGGTTCGTGACACTTGGGGTCAAAACAAAAATTAGGTATAGGGGCTGGGGGTGTAGCTCAGCAGAAAAGTGCATGCAGAAGATGAGCATGCATGAGACTGTGACTCTTCAGCACCAGCAAAAAACAACAACAACGACAACAACAAAAAGCCCTTCTCTAGGGCTGGGGGTTTAGCTCAGTGGCAGAACACTTGTCTAGCATGTTCAAGGACCTGGGTTCAAACCCCAGTACAGGGGGGAAAAATTGTGCTTTTGATTATCTTTGCTCAAAGAGAGATTATTTTTATGTTTTGATGGAGAAGTATAATACACCGTTATGGGTTATCAGATTGTGATCTTTTTCAATATCTTTGAAGGTTTATGATCTACCTGTAAATTGGGTTGGATCTTAACTTCTTATACTTTTTTTCCTCTGTGCCAGGGATTGAACCTAGGTCTTTGGGCAAGAGAGGCACTCTACCAATTGAGCTATATCCCCAGCCCTTCTTATGCATTTTGTTGGCCTTTAAATACTCAGTTACACTTTCCTTCAATGTCTGGCTACAGGTCTCCAAAATATTGTTTTCGATTTTTCTCCTTCCGTCCTGACTTGGTGTTACTGAGAACAAAAACCTGACAATCAGGATCCTTATTGGGACTCAAGTTGTATTGCAGCTGTGCTGCCCCATCAGAATCTGAAAAAGCACTGCAGGCTAAGACATCAGACAATTCGATATAAACTTCAAAGAACTCACTGCCACACTAAATAGTCTATGTGCAACCTTCATGCCTGGAGCTGTGCCACATGAGCCACACAGAAGTCCTCTCCAACTCCTGCAAGTTCCATGCTCTGCTCCAAGAAATAACTATAATGCTGACACTGATGTCTATGCCTTCACCACATACACTCAGACTACAAAACCTGGGCAATCCATCAAGTTGCTACTGCTGTCAACATTCTACCACTTAAAAGACACTTAAGAGTTAGACACCTAGAAATCTCAACACACTGCTAGTCAAAAAGCTGGATTTGGGCACATGCCTATAATCCCAGCATGGGGAAGGATGACAAGTTCAAAGCCAGTCTCAGCAACTTAGTGAGGCCCTAAGTAACTTAGCAAGACCCTGTCTTAAAAAATTAAAAAAAGGCTACGGTTGTGGCTCAGTGGTTAAGTATCCCTGACTTCAATCCCTGGTACCAAAAAAAAAAAAAAAAAAGCTGGGTTTATAGGTCAACTGTAACCATTAATCTTTATTTTTCTATTTTCACAGAAATGCCCTTATTAAATACCTGATCACTTGTCATCTAGCAAATATCTTCATCCTCCTTCAGCTAGTCCTTCACAAACAAAAGGTTATGGAACATTCTGTTTCTTTAACAAGAGGAGCACTGACAAGATCCTCTTTGTCCAAACTCCAAACATTTAGGCTCCTTCTAAATACTAAGTTTCTAATAGCCATGCCTACATCCCTAGGATAGCCCTAACCCCCTCAAAGTGCCTGCCTGAGAAAAGTCAAGAATGCTAAACAAATTTCCTGTTCGTTATAGCCAACAGCTAAAGACAGGGACCTTCTCCCAGCTTCTATGGGAAGACAGGCATCTAACTTCCATTTCCCAGCAGCAAACCCAGATGGCTTCCCCAGGGACCAATCTTTCTTCCCTGATATTTGTCAATACTTAAGTATTTACAAATACTTAAGTCCCTGACCCTATTGCAGCCCACACTCCCCCTAACCCCTGAGAAACACTCAGTCACCTCTGCACAAATAAGAATGGAGCTCAACTTTTTCCCCTACTATTACTAGTTTCTGAGTAAATTATGTTTTTTGCCATTAACTCCTGTCTTCTTGTATTTCTCTGTGATATGCTGTCCTCTTCATTGAGCCTTGCAGAGTCCCCCAGAGTCCCTCCAGGGGGCAGCAAGTACTGAGGTATGGAAAAATCATATTTAATAAATACAACAGGGCACCAAAACCCCTGGCTGGAAAAATCTGAAATACTGATCGGCTAGCAGGGCAGGTGTGGGGAGGCTCCTGCATGACACACAGATTCAGCCTTCGTGGATCCTGTTCTCCAGTGGGCCCCTTTCAAGTTAGGAAGTCCTTTGCTTGCATGGAAAGGCCATGGGGGTGGGGGGGTCCCCAAGGCCTCCAAGTGGTCATCTATTGAGAAGATCACTGTGCTCTTCCTGGTTCCCTAAAACTCTGCTCTGAGGTTCTGATCCCTAAGGACCAAGTGGGACCCTCCAAAGGATCAGGCCCTGGCCTTGCCACATCATCAGGTCAAGACCTGCTCCAGGGACAGGCCCCATCCTTTCAGTCTGGAGGTCTTGATCCCCAACCATGGTAGAACTGATTTCCTGCCCTTGACTCGGGCCTCCAACTCCAGCACAGAACTTCAAATACCCACTTCCCTCCTACACACACACACAAACACACACACACATACACACATGCACATACACACGGAGTCTGGCACCCAGTCCCTGTCCAGAGACCCCCACCCAATATTAGGTCCCTTAACGGCTATCTAAATTTCCCATTCATCCCAAACTCCCCACCTTAAATATATCTTCCAACCCAGGTCCGTAGACCCACGCCCAAGAGCAGATTCCTACACCCCGGCCCAAATTCCCCAGTTCAGGTTGGAATCCCCAACCCAGGTCCGGAGACCCCCGCCACCACAACGCAAGATCCGACCCCTTCACCGCGGGCCGAATCCCCCACCCACAAGGCCATCCCTTAGCTCACCAGCTTACTCACCTCGCACAAGGCTGCGCGCCCTGGACTGCCAGACGCGCCGCGCGCAGGCAACGCGGAGGGCAGCCCCGGCAGCTGAGAGGTCCCGAAATGATGGCGGCGATGGCGGCGGCGCTGCGGGGTCCTGGCCGGCGCTTCCGGTGGCGGACGCAGGCCTTGGCGGGAGGGGCTCGGGGTGCGGCTCGGGGCGCGGCAGGTAGGGTGGGTCTGGGGGCGACAGAGGCTCAGAGGCTGGGGGCGGGGGAGTCCACGTGGCTGTGTCCGCGTGACCGGGAACAGGGTGTCGTGCATCGGTGTCTACTCGGTGTCTACTTGGGGATGTCCCCGCGGGGGGCGGGCGTTCCAGCCCTGACCACGGGTAGTGTATGTGTCCACATGGGAGTATTACCGTCGTGGGGAAGGGGTATCCGTACTGGGGGTGTTGATGTGGGGGTGTCAGCGCACGCCTGGGAGGAGCACAGGATAGGAGTGAGACTTACCCATGATCCATGAGTAGGTCACACAGGGTAGAAGTCAGACTTGCTCAGATGGGGAAGCTGAGGTTGGTGGGCTTGCCGGCAGTTCTCCTGTGCTAGCTGTACCTGCAACCTCCAAGAGCCTTGGGGAAGGACTGAGCCTCGTTGACCAAGTTAATGATTATTTATTAACTTCAGGTGGCCCGAAATCTAGATCCTTATTGGGACTTGAGTTGTCTTGCAGCTGTCCTGCCCCATCAGAATCTGAAAAAGCACTGCAGGCTAAAAGCAGACAATTTGATATAAACTTAAAAGAACTCACCACCACAATAAGTCTATGTGCAGAGGATGGACACCACGTCACTCAGAACAGTTCACACTGCACCCTACAGAACTGGCAACAGTTCCACCACATCTGGGATGGTAATGCCAATCCCAAGCATGAACCTGCACAGTTACACCCCCACCCCCACCCCACCCACTGCCCCAGCACTGCCTCTTGGACTCCAGTGACAGAGCTCAACTCTCCCCACTGGTAGTGAGTATTTGGGGGTGTGAGTAAGGACACGTTATGGCATTGTTACAGAAATGGCTGCCTGGGAAGCAGAGTGGCTGCTTCTTGGCCAGCAGTTAATTCAGGAGGAATTGCAGTTGACTGCATATATGAATGGGCAGAGCTGTTAGTGTTGGGACCTTGGGATGCCTTGGGACTGAAGGTGAAGGTGTCCCCACAGAGCCCCAGGAGGTGTTCACCACCTACCTCCTGAGGTAAAAACCTGGAGGAACCTGAGGGACCTAGGACTGCTCTTGCAGGTTACCTTTGCTAACTCCTGTAACTTTGGAAAGGGCTGTGTGTCTTTTAGAGCCTTCTTGTTGCATATGTCAGGTAGGAACACTCATGGATTAAATGCACTAGTATTAAGTTACCACCCTGTTTGGTGGCGTTAAACGATCATTAATAGGAGCTGTGCTTGTGGTCACACACCCAGGGCTCTTCAGGCTGCTAGGTAACTGTGGCCTTGGGGCAGGGCATTTCATTTCCAGCTGGTCAGGAGGCACTGCTGCCCTGAGAATTCTGTTCCTGGAGCCCAGGGAATTCTGGCAGTAGTTGGAAGCCACCAGGGCCTTTTGTAGTCATAAACTAGGCCCGAGAAGGTGCCAACCCCCCATGATGACTCCAGAGTCCTATCTTGAGTCTCCTCCATTTCAGCCTCACAGCTTCTCCTTTTAGAGAAGGAACATCTGCTGTTTTGAGCTTGAGGGGATGACTGATATAACTCCTAAATGGGAACTAGAATGACAACACTGCTGGAGTCACCTGTCCCCAACACCTACTGACAGGAAAGAGCTTGAAGCAGGAAGAACAGCTGCACAGGAACCTCCTGGAAGTCTTCCTACCCTTGTTGGAGAATTGCACCACTTGGTCTTTGCCACACTCACTGGGCTCCTGTTCTTTGCTGGCCCAGTACCAGGCACTGGATCCAGAAAGGGGCAGAAAACTAAAGAATAATGTGGTCAGAAAGTAGAGATGAGGCAAACACACATTCTGGGGTCAAGCCCTGTGGGCAGGGAGGTAGTACTTGGTCCAAGTGGATGAAGGCCAGGATGTAAGTTTTCCCATCAGGTAATACCTGCTGCCCAGTCCCACCCCATCCACCTTTGGAGTCCTTGCCCTCAGCAGGTTACTCAAAGCCTCCCAAGTACTTAAAGATAGATTATCTTGCACTTGCAAACTGCTTTCCTGCAGGGCCTCTTTCAAGTGCTAATCAGGCTGAGAAGTACGCACAGGGAAATAGCAAATGACCCAAGATAAGTCCACAGTTCACAGCAGCCAGTCCTGTCTGCTGGCTGATAGTGGGCAGGCAGAGGACTTTAGGGCAGGACAACTCTGGACAACTTGCTCTGGTTACAGGAAGGACAGGTATTTGCAATGGAAAGTAGGACCCTCCAAGGCAAAGCCTTGCTGCCCCCACCCTCAACCCTTTAAGACCTCCACACCCACCCCTGCAGCAACCCCATACCAAGCAGCAGGAGAGGAGAGAGACCCTGACCTGTATTTTCGTGCTTCCTAGAGCCCTGTGGCTTCCACCACCAGTTGTCCTTGGTTCTCTTGGCTCATACCAAAGCCATCAGAATAATTTACAACCTGTTAGACCTTTTCAGGATCCTTGAACATGGATGGAATTGGGTGTGCTTTCTACTGGCTGCTTGAATTAGCTGTGACTCCTTTGTGTACACACATTCAAATGCTGGCTGCTGAACAGAACCTCGAGTGGGTCTAGTTGTAGGGCAGGCTGGTTGCAAGCCTCCAGTTCTGTATTCCTGTAAGAACACAGGCCCTGTTAGCACAGTCAGGGACCATGAGGGGCATGGGAGCCCCAGCATATCCTCTGTATCCTTGCCAGACCAAGAGGTCTGGTGACTGCGAAGACAGGTGCAACTTTCTCCCCACAGATGCTAGGTTTTGATGCTGGTGGGGAAAGATGCCCTAACCTTGAGTGGCAGGCACTTTGGTCATGGGACCACTGGTCCTTGCCGGGGAACAGTGGCCAAATCTTCAGGATGGCATTTCAGGCAGGCTCATGTCTGCAGAGGGGCTGAAGGCACTGTTTGTTTATATTCTACCCTGGTCACCATTCCCACAATGCCCTTACCCTGGTACTTTTCTGTTATTCCTTCCTTGATAAAGGAGTGGCCTGATACCTAGTGCTGGGTATCCCCAATTTCAGGCTCATGTTAGAGTTCTTCTCCCTTCTCCTTCCTCCTCTCCATCCTTCATCTCTACCCACCCACTTTGGCTGTTTCTTGCCTGCATTTCATACAGCAGCTTGCAGAGTGCAGGGATGGGAGGGCCAACAGGTCAGAAAGGCTCTGAGCAGCCCTCTGTGCTGTGAGTGAGCTGTGGTGTAGGCTTCCTCTGAGGCCACATTGGGCAAACCCAAAAGGAATCCCAGGGAGGAAGCCTGAGCTCAGGCAGCTGTACTGGTGCCCAGGGTCCTTTCCCTCCCAGACCTCAGCATGCAGTCTGGCACACTGAGATACCTCTGTGTATCCCGGACTTCCCTGTGGTGGGGACTATACTTTTCTTCTTGCTAACTTCTAACAAAGGATCACCTTTACAATTGAAATGAACATGAACTCAAGGAAAATATTTTAGTTCTGTTTGACTCAGAACACTGAAGGATAAGTTTTGAGAAGTGCTGTCAGGGTGTGTGTGGTGGTGGTGTTAGGGGGAGTGGTCTGCAAAGGTGTTCATGCACACCTGCTGCCAACTTTGCCTCGCATTGCTTAGATTCTGGCTTTGTGCAGAAGACATGTATGGAGTCACTTCTGCTCTGATTTGTGATGCTGATGTGTTGTGCTGATAAAATAAATTCTGTACCATGTTTAACCAGAGCTTTTTGCCCTTCAGAGATCATGGGGGCTCTTTTGGTTCTGGTTTCTTTCCTTCTCATCTCTCATTCCTTCCCCAGCAGGGCAGCAGGACTATGATCTTCTGGTGATTGGTGGGGGATCTGGTGGCTTGGCTTGTGCCAAGGAAGGTATGTATGTTGGGTCTTATGTCCCCACTGGCACGGCAGGGCATTGAAGCTTTCAGGTTCCCTGGAGAGGGTGGCACTGTGGGAATGAGCCTGAGTATCCACAAATGGAGTACATCACCTCTGCAACTGACTTGCTTGGTCACCCAAGCAACCTCCTAGCTGTCCTGTGCTTTCCACCATGGCTTGGTGTGGCATGTGCCACACATGACAGCCACAGCAGTGCTTGAAGTTTGAGCACAGTCTTCAGTCAAAGTGGAAGTCCTTGGACCTTGCAGGATCTGACCTCACCCATCTAATTTCAGCAGCTACCCACTGCCACCACCCTTCCTTCATACTGTTCTGCACATGCTTCCACAAGTTGCTTCTATGCTTCTTGCCCTGGCAACTTGATTTGCTGGTTTGTTGTTTGCCCACCAGGTTAGTTGGGGGGCTTGCTCATCTCTTTTCAGTCTTTGCTGAGATGGCCTTACTTAAAACTGCACCCTTCCACTGTACAATCCCTGTCCCTGGCTCCCCTGTCCTTGTTCTTAGCGCTTTGCCTTCCCAAAGAGACCACTGTTGGCTCTGCAAATTAAGTTTGGACCTAGGCCTGGTACTCAGTAGGTGCTCCGTAAAGACATGGTGGATGAACAGACTTGCTCTAAATACATCCAGAGACCTTACCTTTCAGTTCACTGATAATCTAGTAATGCAGTTCACTGGGACTTATTAAAGTGCTATAGGGGAACCTTGTAGTCTGACTGGTGATCCCTTCCTGCCTACCCTCCCAGGACCCCAGTGATATTCTTTCTCTCACTAGAGATTAGTTTGTATTTTCTAAAGTTTTATATAAGTGGAATCATGTTATATATGCTCTTACTCTTTTACTTCTTTCACTTTGCATCTTTATTTTGAGACTCATTCCTGTTGCTACATGCATGTACAGTTTGTTCCTGTTTATTGATGAACAGTAGTCCACTTGCAGATGGGCACTTTGTTTGTTTTTGATTATTGCACATAGAACTGCTGTAAACATTTGAAGGTATGTTTCTGTGGATATACATTTAAAATTCTCTTGGGTAATGCCTAAAATTGAATGAATTGGCTCATGTGATATATCTCTCATTTACATACTTTTTTCATTTCTTTTAGCATTATTTTGTAGTTTTCACTATACAGCTCTTTCACATATTTTGCTGGATTTATCCTTTTTTCATATAACAGTTTTGAGATATGTCACATACCATATGATTTATCACTTAAAGTACATTATTCAATTTTTAGCATATTCGCAGAATTGTTCAAGTAGCACCACAATCAATTTTAGAACATTTTCATCTCCCCACCCTAAAATACTCTGTAGCCATTAGTAGTCAGCCACCATTGCCTCTTCTCCTTCCTCCAGGCAACCTCACTCAGCTACTTCGTGTCTCTCTGTAGATTTGCTTGTTCTGGACTTTTCATAAAAATATGATCATACATGGTGCTTTGTCATTGTTTCTTTTACTTAGCATGTTGTCTTCCATGTTCATCCATGATATAGCTTTTGGATCCTTTTTGTGGTTAATATTCCTTTGTACAGATAGATCATATTTTGTCTATGCAGTTGTTAAGTGACTGATAATTGAGTCATTTAAACCCTCTTTTCAGCTATTATGAGTAATGCTGCTATGAAAATTTATGTGTAAGTTTTTGTGTGGACATATGTTACTGTTTCTCTTTGGTATTTACCTAGGAGTGGAGTTATAGTGTTAACATGCTGTGTCATATGGGAACTCTATGTTTAACCTTTTGAGGAATTGCCAGTCTTCCAAAGTGACTGGTACCATTTACATTGACACCATCAGGTTCCAACTTCTCCATATCCTCACTAACTCTTTGTTATCTTTCTTTTTTATTACAGCCATCCTAAGTAGGTATGAAGTGGTATTTCATTGTGGTTGATTTGCATTTCTCTAATGATTAGCATTGTTGAGTATCTTTTCTTGTGCTTATTAGACTTTATTTTAAAATATTTTTAGATGTTAATAGACCTTTATTTTACTCATTTATTTATATGTGGTGCTGAGAATCAAACCCAGTGCCTCTCACATACTAGGCAAGCGGCTAGAGCCACAACCCTAACCTCTAGATTTTTTTGAGGAATGTCTACTCAGAACCTTTGCCTATTTTTTAAAATGAATTGTTTTCTCCCCCATGTACACACACACACACACACAGACATATACATGCTCATATCTTCAAGTTTTTCTTCTATATCTGGAGCTGTATACTCTACATGTAATCAAGTAAATTTCTGGTTATTTGCCTTTGTTGGTTGGTTTATTTATTTATTTATTTGTTGTAGATGGACACGATACCTTTATTATTTATTTATTTTTATGCAGTACTGAGGATTGGACCCACTGCCTCCATGTGCTAGGCAAGTACTCTGCCACTGAGCTACACCCTCAACCTCAATTACTTGCCTTTTTAATTGTGACTGTAAATACTCTTAAAGGTTCAAGTTTTTATACATTCAAAACCATTGCTTGTTTCTTTTGAGTTTATCTAAGCCATTAATTTTTCTGACTAACAAGTCCTACTTTCAGAGCATTCCTGACTGCTCTCCAGAACTCAAAAGTTAGCCTGTATTTCTTAGAAATTCTGAAGATGCAGAAGAAACAGGAACCCAACTAAGGGCTCTGGGGTTGTCGCCAGGAATGTAGCAATCTGGAACACTTACCTAGCATGCAAGAGGCCCTGGGTTCAAACTTCAACACTTAAAAGTTTGATGAATAAGATAATAAGAGGAAAATCTTACAGATTTACCCATGTATTTCCCATTTCCAGTGTTCTTCATTTCTTTGCATACAGACATTTTTCACATAGTATCATTTTTCTTCTACCTCCCCCCTGCCCCCGCAGTGGTGGAGATTGAACCCTTGAACCCAGGGGCACTGCTACTGAACTATAGCCCCAGCCTTTTTAATTAATTAATTTAGTTTTATTTTGAGACAGGGTCTTGCTAAGTTGTTAAGGCTGGCCTCAAATTTGTAATCCTCCTGCTTCAGCATCCTGAGTAGCTGGGATTACTGGCGTCCACCACCAAACCCTGCATTTTTCTTCTACCTTGAAGATGTCCTTGAACATTTCTTACATCATGATTCTAGTGGTAATGAATTCTTTTAGTTTTTTTTTTTTTTTTTCAGTACAGATATTTGAACCTAGGGCCTTACACATGCTGAGCAAGTGCTCTACCACTGAGATACATCTACAGTTCTTTTTATTTTTATTTTGAAACAGGGCCTCACTAAGTTGCCCAGGCTGACCTCCAACTTGATCCTGCCTCAGCTTCCCGAGTGGCTGGGATTATAGATATACCCCACCACCACTCCCAGTTTGCCTTTATTTTTGAAAGGCATTTCCTTGGGGCATAGAATTCAAGGTAGACAATTTTTTTTTTTTTTTTTTTTGGGGTGGTGCTGGGAGTTGAACCCAGGCCTTGTGCATGCAAGGCAAGCACTCTACCAACTGAGCTGTATCCCCAGCCCCTGACAATTTTTTTTCTTTAGTACTTTAAAGATTTTGCCCCTTTGTCTTCTCATTTGTACTATTTCCAGTGAGAAATTATACCACAGCCTCTTTGAAATTAAAAGCCCCAGAGTGTTTTTTTGCTTTTCACCTTCCTGTTGACTGATTTTCTACATCCAGAGTTTCTTCATGCTGAGAATGAAAACTGAGAAACTACCCTCTGGCCTGGGGCTGTCACCAAGGAAACTAATATTGTAACATATTTCTTATTAGCACAACCTAGCTAAATCTACATATATATTTTCTGATTTATGATTTTATAAATTGTAATTGCTCCTATGGGACCACTTCTATCAGACCAGCAGAGACAGATTAACTGCTTCTCCCCAAACTGCAATTAAATTCATTTTTCCTTTTAAAATCATTTATTTCTTAGGTGTATAGGCACCCAATTCCAGTCAGCTGGGATCTAGGCAGGTTCTCTGGCTTGCTTGTTGGCAACAAAATATACTGCCATTTTATCTTTGTTTCTCAGTAGTATGTCTTTTTTCCTCCGACTGCTTTTTGAATTTTCTTTCTTCGTTGTTTATGAGCAATGTTGTTGGTTGTTTTTGTTGCTTTCTTTGTGGTACCAGGTATTGAATCCAGAGCCTTGTGCATGTTAGGCAAGAACTCTTATCACTGAGCTACATCCCCAACCCTCTAGCAATGGTTTTAAATTTTGGTGAACCTTGATTAGTTTTCTTATTATATATATATATTTTTAGTTGTTGAGCTTCTTGCTTATGGATTTATTGTTTTAATTAAGTTGTGAAAATTTGTGATCATTTTCGCAAATGTGTTTTCCCTCACTGTTGGAGATTTTAATTACAAGTATATTGGGCTACTTGCAGTTGCCCCACAGGTCATTGGTGCTCTTTTCATTAAAACAAACAAATTTAAAAAGTCTTTAAATTTTGTAAAGTTTCATTTTGTAACGTTTCTAGTCCTGTTTTCAAATTCACAATAGATTTTGCAATGTCTAATCTGTCATTAATACCATTCAGTGTATTTTTCATCTTCTGTATTGTAGTTTTATCTCTATAAATTAACTTGGGTCCTTGTATCTTCCATGTTGCTCCTTAACTCTTTGAACATATGGAATAATTATGCCTGTCTTACTGCTCCTTTGACATTTATGTCTGTACTTAGTTTCCATTGACTGTTTCCCTCTTTCTGTGTTGTATGTTGTGTTTTCCTGCTTCTTTGTTTGCCTAGAATTTTTTTTGTTCTAATTAGTTATACATGACAGCAGAATGCATTTTGATTCATTGTACATGAATGGAGCACAACTTTTTATTTCCCTGGTTGTACTTGATGTAGAGTCATACCATTCGTACAATCATTCATGCACCTAGGGTAATGATGTCAATCTCATTCCACCATCTTTTCCATCCTGTGTCCCGTCCCCTCCCTACTCTTCTCTCTGCCCAATCCAAAGTTTGCCTAGTAATTTTTTTTTTTCACATAAGGGAGTTTATTAAGCAAACAGAGTGTCTCCCTGCAGGGTAAGAGAGAAAATGAGAGGAAAAGAGAAAGGAAAGAGAAAGGATGCGTGCTAAGAGAGTGGGAAGCGAGGAGGAGAAAGAAAGCAAGTCAAGGGGAGAGAAAGCAAAAGAGCTTGCCTAGTAATTTTTGATTGAATATCAAACATTTTGAATTTACCTTGTTGGGTTCTGGATTTTTTTTTTTTTTTACTCCTAGAAATATTGAGGTTTGTTCTGGATGCATTTAGCTTATTAAGAAAGGGTTTGATCCTTTCCGTTCTTCTGCGTATTATTTGTTGGGTGAGTGTGGAGCCAGAATCCTTCTAGGGCTAATTATTCTCAACTCCTGAAGCATGAACTTCCTTAGTACTAATGCAGAGTCCCAAGAATTTTCCCCCCATCGGGCTTCTGGGAACAGGCACTATTTCCTGCCCTGTGCAAGTACTATCCACTCTAATCCTTCTGGTAGTTCAGACTCACAGGTAGTTTTCTCAAGTGCATGTGCTGACTAGATCTCTGGTGTTTTCTGTGTGGTTCTCCCCTCTCTAGTCTTCTGTCCCATGAACTCTGAACTCCTGAGAATCTCAACTCCTCCTCTCTTTCATTGGGTCTGCCTTACCTGCAATGTTGGGTCCAGGAAACTCTAGTCAAGTTCACCTTGTTAATTTCCTCTCAGGTTCTTTGTTGCCTAATGTCCAGTGTCTTAAAATTTATTTTTTCATGAATTGTGTCTGGATTTTTAGTTGTTTCAGGTGGGAGGCTAAATCTGGACCCTGTTGCTTCATCATGTTCAGATTTGGGAGTTTGACATTGATATTTTAATGATTCCTGTCAGCCCAACCTTTTAAGTTGAGTGTGAGTTGAGTGAAAATCACCCCCTCCCAGGACAGGATTTAGCTAAGTTGCCCAGGATGACCTTGAACTTGGCAACCCTCCTGCCCTAGCCTCCAGAGTAGCTGGGAGTACAGCCATGTAACACTGTGCCTAACTGGATTTTGAGCAAAGTGGGTTTTTAAGAACTGTCCTGTCAGGTGTGGTGGCACACATCTGTAATTCTATCTACTCAGGAGGCTGTAGAATACTGCAACAACAACAAAAAAGAACTCTTCTTAACTTTTGTTCTGGTCTTGCTTTCTAATAGCCATGGATCTCTGTGTTCTTTTATGTTTTGAACACTTAAGGATTCATGAAGCCTAAGCCCCCCATGCTCTCAGAGATAGTCAAGTCCAGGGCCCAGGGTTTACCAATGTACTTCCCAAGGCAAATCAAAGGAATGCCCTGCAATTGACCCTACAAATGGTGTCTGCATTGGCCTCAAAACCTGAGGATTGAGGGCCTCAATACCCTGCTAATGACTGGGAGGTCAACTGGTAGGCTACATGGCAGGGAATATGGTTTAGACTCTGGGTCTCCCCTTCTCTTCTGGGGAGTGACCAACCCTGGACCTGCTGTTTCATCCTCCTAAACTTTGATTTTTTTCAACCTGAGAGGGAGGCAGTAAATACCCCGTAGGAAGCTCTGATGAGGGCAGGTCACAGGCAGAGGTCCCACAATGTGTTGTTCATTCTCACTATTTGGAGAAGAGGTGAACCAGTGAGAACAGCCTGGGCTTCCCAGGAGAGTTGGAGATCAGGGGGCCTCTCCCAGGGAGGTTAGCTATTCCTGGGGATACTTCCCTTATGTAATTGGGGTGGGCACTGGACTCATGCTGAATATCTGACCCTGAAACTACTTGAGCAGGAGCCAAGGGGGAATTGATCCCAGTGTCATCTTGGTAGGTAGTGTGAAGGCTGCAGTCTGAGAAGAGACCTAAAGGCTCCCTCCTTTGAGCAACACAGCTTGTTGGGCAGCAGGAAAGCCAAGAAACTGGTGTAAAGCTAATAGGCAATGTGGCCTTATGGGCCAGGATACTGGGATAGATGGGATGGAGTCACTTGCGTTATTAGCTTGGCCATTGTGAGGGTAGAAGCTATCCCAGGACCTTCCTCATCTTCTTTTTGGTCTCACGGGCCCCTGAGAGCCCCTGTTCCCCAACCTCTAGCTTCCTTCCCTACTGTGCTCACCTTTAGCTCTCCTTCTCATTTCTAGCTGCTCAACTGGGAAGAAAGGTAGCTGTGGTCGACTACGTGGAGCCCTCTCCCCAAGGTAGGCAGCCCCTGATGGGAACTTTGTGTCCTAGAGAAGGGGTTGGGAGATGGAACCCAGTTCACATATAGAGTGTGACTGACACAAAATAATTTGTCCCCTTCTGTTTTCTGGAGTGTACTATTTCAGATGTAAACTGTATTTCAAATGTAACTGTCTTTACTTTAAAAAATTCTTTATCCTCCTTTTAAAAATGATTCTGAACAGTTACAGAGAGAAAATTCCTATGGTAAGGCTCACCTGGGCCATGTTTGTGTTACAAAACAATGACCACTTAAAGGGATTCTAAACACCATAGAGCAGGAGTCCTGCGTTTCTCTGAATATGAATTCAAATGTGATTTTCCCAGGACTGGGAATATGGCTCAGTGAAAGAGCACTTGCCTAGCATGTGAAAGGCTCTGGGTTTGATCCTTGGCACTACTAAAAAAAAGTGCTCTTCCCGATGTTGCAGGCACCAGGTGGGGTCTTGGGGGCACCTGTGTCAACGTGGGCTGCATCCCCAAGAAGCTGATGCATCAGACAGCACTGCTGGGGGGCATGATCCAAGATGCCCATCACTATGGCTGGGAGGTGGCTCAGCCCATCCGGCATGATTGGTGAGGAGCCCATAATGGGAAGTTCCCAATTCTTTTCTGCTACTCTTTAGTAGAGAAGAGATTTATTCTCTACTAATCCTCACAGGGAGCAGCTATATGATAGGAGCTTTCAACTAAGGCTAGCTCTGAACCTGAATCCCCGGATATTTGGCAATCTCTGGACACACTTTTGGTTTTCTGTGTTTCAATTCCTGGGTAAAACCCAGGGATGCTGCTGAATGTCTTATAGTGCATGGGATAGCCCTGCCAAGAATGATTCAGTACCAAAGGCCAATAGTATAGGGACAAAAAGCCTCTTCAGTTTAGTTCTTTCAGGAAGAAGTTTGATAGAGGTGGTAGCACATGGTTCTTCTCTGAGTTCTCACAGAGGTGACTGAGACAGGATGTTGCCTGCAAGGTATGACTTCCTAGATGCAGAACCACTACATTTGAATGGTTGTGAGCCAAAGCCTCTGTTCCTGATTGTAAAGATTCATAATCCCAAACTCTGGTGACAGACCGTGATGCCCCATGGGGAAGAGCATCACATTGTACCCCTGTAAACACACTTCCATTTCTTAATATGTCTGTAAATGTCCTATTTTCATCTAGTCTGTTGTGAGATTCCAGAGCTAACACTTCTATTATGGTTTTTACATTTTGTTTTCTGT
This sequence comes from Sciurus carolinensis, assembly GCF_902686445.1. Lineage (NCBI taxonomy): Eukaryota > Metazoa > Chordata > Mammalia > Rodentia > Sciuridae > Sciurus > Sciurus carolinensis. The sequence continues at coordinate 123,301,192 of NC_062220.1, read as the reverse complement.
GTCAACAGGAGGAAAATGGCAGAAGCTGTGCAAAACCATGTGAAGTCCTTGAACTGGGGGCACCGTGTTCAACTGCAGGATAGGTAATGAAGCTTCCCCAGTCCTTAGCGGCTGTGTAGTGAGGCCCTCAGTGGGCAGACACCCCACCACCCGCTGACCTTTACAAGGTCAATTCATACCTGGACAAGCACTTACTGATTATGCAGAGTACATCCTGATAGGCTCTAGATACATAGCCAAGATAGCACAAGAGGTCCATACTCTTGGGTGGGGATACAGACAAGGAGTAGACAGAATAACTGCTGTGGGAAGTGGGGGATGCCCTGGAGGCTCAGAACTGAGTAGAACCCAGGAACAATGAGGAGTGAAAGAGGGATATGTATCCAAATGGTCAGAGCCTGGGGAGGAAAGAGGGCATTCAAGGACAGAGACCTCAGACGTGGGGTCTTCCTGGGACTCCACAGTGGGAAGCAGTTTCCACTCAAGCCAGGGAAGCTGAACCAGGGAAGCTGGCCCCTTTGCCCACTGTCTGGGCTTCACCAGGCAGTCACCCTCCCAGAAAGCTAAGCCACCTTTTGTTGCAGTTTTTTTGTGTCTTGTCTCTTCCATGTGGGGCTCCATATTCCCAAGTTTGGTTCGCTGAAGGTAGTAGGTTCTGCCATCCTTTTTCCTGGCCCCAGGCAGCTCCCAGGCAGGTGCCAAGCAGGCCCAATTCATAGCCACCCCTAGAGGGAGGAGAGCAGGGACCTGGGTTGTTTCAGTTTTTCATTATTATGAATAACGCTATGTGACATTGGACGTGGCTATTTTTTGTTGTCATGGCAAGTGAAGGACGCGTGTATAGGAGCTTCCTACAGCTCAGATGGCCCAGAAGGCACAGAACTTGTAGGCAGAGATAATGCACAATGAGGAGGCAAAGCCATCTCCAAACTATTAAGAACTCACTGGGGTGGTGTGGCCTTTATAATTAGCATGGGTCATTTCTTTTTTTCTTTTTTCCTTTTTTGGCAGTAGTGGAATTGAACCCAGGAGCACTCTACCACTGAGCTATACCCCTAGTCCTTTTTATTTTTAAATTTTGATACAGGTTTTCACTAAGTTGCCCAGGCTAGCCTTGAACTCATAATCCTTCTGCCTCAGCCTCCTGAGTAGCTGGGATTACATATGTGTACCATGGCTCCTGGCAGTGTGGGTCATTTCTGCATATCATGCACCTGACCATTACTTGACCCCACCAACCACATTAAGTCCCTTCTGCAGGCAACACTAACTCATAAAGGGAGAGAGGGTGACACCTACATGGTAGGCACCTTTGTTTCTTGTTGGTACATGCAAAGGCCATAAGACCTGGCCCGTGTCATTGCCTACCAGGCCTTGAACATGGACTTTCAAGACAGTTATAAACTGACTTTTGTCCTTGCCTTGACACCTATGGTCACCATGTCCCAGGGAAGCATGGGGGATCAGCAAGATGCCTTTCCTCCCCTCATATTTCCCAACATGGTATTCTGCCCATCTTTGGATGAACACTTGAGCATAGGCACCAGATCTTGGGCTGGAACTTGCCTTTTTTTTTGGCTCTTGGTTTTGGGGTTTTTTTTTTTTTGTTTTATTTATTTATTTTTTGTTCATTTGTTTTATTTTTTAGCAGTGTTGGGGAGGATCCTGGGGCCTTACATATGCTAGGCAAGTGCTCTATCACTAAGGTTTTCTCAGCCCCAGAGCTTATCTTTTAGCAGTCTGTACAGTGATGTCCATTCTAATCTGATCACTGAGTTTTAATTTGCAGAAGAAATGTTGAAAATCTTATTTTTGTTTTGCAGAAAAGTCAAGTACTTTAACATCAAAGCCAGCTTCATCAATAAACACACTGTTTGTGGCATTGCAAAAAGTGGGAAAGAGGTAAGTGCTCACCTCACCCCTCATGACTTCTCTCTAGCCATTCTGAGGACCTGGGGTCCAGTCTTGTTCAGTCTAAGTGTTGTTCTAGTAATAAGCACTCCTGGAATTACACAAACTTCCTTTGAGGTCACAGTTCTTAAAGATGATTAAACAGGGCTAGGAGTGTAGCTCTGTGGTAGAGTGCTTGCCTAGCATGTGTAAGATCCTGTGTTCCAACCCTAGCTCTGCCAAAAAAAAAAAAAAAAAATTAACAGTTCATGCATGGGATGCACATCATGTCAAGTTGCCCTGCTATTCAGGGTGACGGGTTGACAGAGAGCATGGTCACAACCTCTTTGCAGAATTTCGTGGAGATTTGAGGAGACAAGATGCCTGCTGGGTACTTATAAATTGTGAAGTGCCTGGAGTTAGAATATCACCCTGTCCTTCCACCTGCCTCCTCCTGTCTGACAGACCTTTGACAGATCCATGCTCTGTGTGACTCTGAGCTACTGGCAGGGGTCCACAGTGCATGGTACTGTTGTCCTGTAGCACCTGCAGCATTCGAGCCTTTTGTTGGGTGATCATAGTATATAATATAGTATAATTTGTACCTTTCTTTGTTTATTCTCAGACTCTGCTTTCAGCTGACCACATTGTCATTGCTACTGGAGGACGGCCAAGGTACCCCACACATGTGAGTGTGCCCAAAACCCATCTTCCCCTGTGCCCCTGAGTAAATTCCTCATCTTTGAGCTTACTGTGTGTTCTAATGCTTCCCACACCAGAGCTTCTACCCTTTTGTTTCTTCTGTACATCCCTATCTCCTTTTCAGTTTTCTCTTGAATCCACTTTGCTGAAACTGGAGGTCTCCAGTGATCTCCCGTATTGCTAAATCCTCAGAACTATTCTTATAGCTCCTGGGTTATCACTGGGCCTGTTTTCCTTTCATGCTAGTGTTCCTCCTCCTCTACTTTTCTCTCCTTCTTCTCTTCTTCTTCCTTCTCCTCATCCTCCTCTTTCTCCCTTTCCTTCCCCCTTCCTCTCTCTCTCTCCCTCCCTTTTGCCCTTTCTCTTTTTAAGAAACACTGTTTTGCCCATGCTGGCCCTGACTACTTTGCTCAAGTGACCCTCCTCTTCAGTTTTCTGATAATTGGGACTGCAGTTCCTTGCCAGCACATCATGCCTTAGTGTCTCTTCTTAGTCTTCATTGTTGACTCTTCCTTTTCTCTTTAACCTCAGAATGTTGGGACATTGAAAACTTAAGCCTTCTTCATCTTCCTTTTTCTCCCCCATTTTTAAAATTTGAAATAAAATTCACATATCATAAAATTCACCCTTTTATAAGTACAGTTCAATGACTTTTAGTACATTCAGAATTGTGCAACCATCAATCACCATCTTGCATCTCCAGAACCTTTTAATCATCCCAAACAAATTCTCTGTATCCAATGAACAACATTCCCCATCTCTTCCTCCCCCAGCCCATGATGTCCATCGTTCTTCTTTCTGTCTCTATGAGTTTGAGTATTCTAGATACACAAAAAACGTGGGGTCACACAGTATTTGTCTTTTTGTGACTGGTTTATTTCAAGGCTCATTCATGTTGTAGCATGTGCCAGAATTTTCTTTATTTTTTAAGCTTAAATGGTACTCCAGTGTATGTGTAGATCACATTTTGTTTATCCACTTGTCCACACTGAATATCTCAGTGGTTTACTCTTTTTAGCTATTATGAACTATGCTGCTGTGAATATCTATGTAAACCTTTTTTCAGGGAATTTAGTTTTTATTTCTCTTGTGTATTTACTTAGGACAGGAATTTAGATCATATGGTCACTCTATGTTTAACCTTTTGCTGAAACTACCAGACTGTTTTTAAAAATGGCTCTATCATTTAGATTCCCTCTAGCAGTGTATGAAGGTCACAATTCCTTCACAATTCTCATGATTTTTTTGCAATATGCTGAACTTTTCAAATAACTTTATATGATGATGCTGGAAGTTTGATTCTCCTTCTCCTCTAGAATTTTTCTGTTATTTCTGTTGTTTGGTGATGTTTCTGAACTCATTTGATAAAGTACTTATTCTTTGTTATATGCAACTACTGAAGTCCACTCACTCAGTGAAAGATGGGGCAAGAGAGAGTTCCTTTAACACCTGGAACCATGAAACCTACCGGTCTTTGCTGAGGACTGTGTGCATTTGTAGGGTGCCTTCAACACTCAGCTGGGCAGTAAATAATTCTACTTCAGGCTTTGCTTCCTGCTTATGCAGAGATCAAGGTTAGCCCAAGGTGAGATCTCAGAGTCTCCCTAGTCTTTACTAATGTGTGCACAACCCAGTGCTAGTGTTCTTTGGGCAAAAGGCTTTGAAAGGTTCCCAGCTCTGTCCTGCTGTCTCTGGTGCTATTAGTTTTCAAGGCTGCCTCTGAGCTGGGAGACAGAACTAGAATAAGTTAAACTTTTCTCATAGAGATGCTGTTCTTACTGAGTTCCAGCTGTTTTTCTTGATTCAGCATTCCATATGTTGCTGTGAGCTCTTAGTTGATTTCCAGAGTTCTGAAAAGGTTGAATCTGGCTGGATACAATGATGCATGCCTATAATCCCAGTGACTTGGGAGCCTGAGGCAGGAGGATCACAAGTTCATGGCCAGCCTCAGCAACTTAATGAAGCTTGAAGCAACTTAGCGAGACCCTGTCTCAAAATAAAAAATAAAAGCTGGGTGTGGTGGTGCATACCTGTAATCCCAGTGGCTCAGGAGACTGAGGTAAAAGGACGGCAAGTTCAAAGGGAGTTCAAAGCCTCAGCAGCTTATTAGCAAGGTCCTAAGCAACTTGGTGAGACCCTGTCTCAGAATAAAATATAAAAAGGGCTGGGGATATAGCTCAGTGGTTAAGCACCCTGGGTTCAATTCTTGGTACCAAAAATTAATAAATAATAAAGAGAGCTGGGGATGTGACTCAGTTTTTAAGGACCCCAGGGTTCAATCCCCAGTACCCCAACCCCTGCAAAATAAAAGTGCAGAGTTGAGGAAGGGGTCCCAGAGTAGCGTAGGTGGGAGGGTGGGGGAGCTGCTACAGGGAAAGTAAGAAGCAGGAACAGGACTTTGACTAAGACTACATCCTCATAATTATCTCAGAGACCTGGATGTTACCAGCCCTCAACCTCCATGTTAGCTGCAACAAAGCCCATGAAGCCCAAATGTGTCATGGTCCTGGAGGCCACACCAGCCTCTGACTTATACCCAGGTGGAGCTTGGATGGAGGAAGAATGAGGGGTTCCTTTTCAGATGGGCACAGAGACGTGTCAACATATAAACCCTCAACCTCTACTTCTGTTCTGTGCTTGTCCTAGAAATGGGGAAGAGAAAAGACCAGAGTAATGCGAGTTTCTCCAGTCCTCAGGGGAAATCTGCCAGACCAAAAAGAACAGTCTGTAGGGCAGCACTAACACTTGTGCACAGAGGTAGCCCTTAGGCAGGCTGCTTGGCTGTAGGATGACACAGTGCCGTTGTTCAAGTTTGCTACAGTAGACAGATTGAAGTGATCCCATCAGCCAGCAATAAGGCTCCTGGTGGTTGTGCTTAAAGTCCCCAAGGTCCATAGTCACCTCAGCTCCTTAGGGGTGCTAGGCAGAGCTGTATATGCACCCATGCTTCCTTGGCTTGCTCCGTCCTGCTGCACTGTACCTTATGGGGTGACTGCTAGGGTCTCTGCTTACCCATAGGGAAGTGGAGCTACAGTTCTCAGGTCCTGGAAAAGGCAGCTCAGTGGCTGATCAACTGTCCTCACTGCCTACTTCTGTCACTGCCATGCATTCCTTGGGTGCCTGCCAAGGCTTACTTGTGTTTAAGTCCCTTTGATTTTTAGACCCTTAGGTTTTCCTTGAGCAAACTGGAGAAATTCATGACTTTATTTTTGTATTTATTTATTGTTTTATTTATTGCCAATTGGAATTGTAAACTATTTGAAATCCATTTCCTCTCCACCAGCACATCTTAACTCTCATAGGTCACTAAGAGGATGCCTGACCTTGGGACTCCCCCACCTGCCTAGCTGCCCCTCATCAATGGATCTGTATGATTCCTGGGCACAGAACTCATCTTGACTGGCCTCAGAGGGTATCTAGTGCGTCTAGTCAGCAGCCTGGTGTCCTTGCGGAGAACCATGCACTCCCTACATCCTGCCTATTCTCAGCTCTTGGTGCTTATCCTCTCCTTCCCTCCTACTTTGGTACCTGGTCCCTGTCACTGGGACACTTAAGAGCTTTTCTGATCTCTGATATTCTTTCCTTCCTGCCTCCTTTTTTTTTTTTTTTTTTTTTTTCTTTTTTGACTAGGGATTGAGCCTAAGGCCTTGAGCTTACCAGGCAAGTACTTCCACTGAGCTAAACCCCAATCCTTGATCTATGATTTTCTGACCCACTTCTCTCACAGTCTGGGGCCCCAGACCCAAGGCACTGCTCCCTTGGTCTGCATGTCCCCATCGCCCTTGCTGAGTACCCAGACAGTCTTGGAAGGACCAGCTCTGTGTCTGTGCAGCCCCTACAGCTGCCATGCTCATCTTAGACCCCATGCTCTTGTCTGTGTCAAGGTCAAATGGGAAATTTCAGAGAACAGAAAGAGCTACCCAGGCAGACAGAACACTGCATTTGGTATAGACAGGTCACTTTCTATCCCCAAAGAGCTACAACCTGAAAACCAATGTCATTGTTCAAATTTGCAGAGAAACCTTCCCCATGTGTGGGCTGGGGGTGGTTCTGGTTGAGTTGTTTCTTCAAAAGAGGCATTTCTTTTGAGGAGGTCCTTGGTACAGACAAAATGGCATTTCTGTCACATTAACCCTCTTTTCCTTGATAGATTGAAGGTGCCTTGGAATATGGAATTACAAGTGATGACATCTTCTGGCTGAAGGAATCCCCTGGAAAAACGTAAGACCCAGCATTCCAAGGATGGCATCCTCTTTCTGCTCACTAGCATGAGTGTCTGTGTTCGAGTCTGTGGCACTGCTCAGTTCTCTGTGCATTCTTTATCATGTGTGCCCCTCTGCAGGGCTGTTGATGCTGTGTGCTGTGGCCGTCTTAGAAGTGGTAGCACAAACATCACATAAAGTGAGTCAGACATTTACTATCTAGGTCAGTTGTTGTCCAGCAGGGTTCCCCAGAGCCCTAGAGTCTTTAGGGATATCAGGGAGGGCCTCAATCAACTGTCCCCACTGTCATCTGTTTGAAATCTACAAAAAGATCCAAAAGCCTCAGATGCCACACCCAAGTTGAAGAAGTGATAGCAGTAGCATGCAGTTGGCACACATTCATTAAGTAAATCCAGCCCAACTGGTCCAGGGGTCCTAGGTCTAGGCCCTTCCTGTTGCCTACAGATGTGACTTCCAGCTTGCAGGGAAAAGAGAAGCCACCAGAGGGCAGCAGAGGCTTATTTGATAGCCGTGCTTGGCCATTTTGGAACTTCCCCAAAAGGAAATCCTGGTGGAAAAGTGTCCCAGAGGTGGGCAGTCAAATGTGTGTGAATGCAGCAGGTGTGTGCAGGTTGTGTGTGTGTGTGTGTGTATGTGTGTGCGTTGGAATGTATTTGTGCATACAAGTGTGTGCACATGCATGTGTACATGGGGGAGTGTCTGTATGTGTCACGTGTTTTACTTGCCTTCAGTATTTCACGCTTAATGAGATGGCATCTTTGGAGTCAGGTCTGGAGTCCCTCAAATGTTGTAGTGTAGTTGCTTTTGCCTTTTTATGAGTGAGTATCTAAAGTAGTTTCTTTCTTACCTTGAAGAATGTGTCAGAATTTCCTTCCTTCTTAAGGTTGAATAATATTGCATTGTATACATCACATTTTATTTATCTGTTCATCCACTGTGTGCTTGGGTTGCTTCCACCTCTTGGTTTTTATGAATAATGGTGCTGTGAACATGGGTGTACAAATATCTATTTGAGTCCTTGCTTTCAATTCTTTTGGGTATGTACCCAGAAGTGGATTTGCTGTGTTTATGGTAACTCTACTTTTTAAGAAACTTTAACTTTTAAAGAAACTGCTAAAATGTTTTACCTAGCAGCTTCAGCATCTTGCATTCCCACCAACAGTGTAATGGGGCTCCAATGTCTCCATATCCTCACCAGTTAATTTCTGGTCCTGATGGAATGAGGAGGTCTTATACATTTTATAGGAGTCTTTCCTATAAGTAGAAAAGCTGGGTCCAAGGGCAGATGCCCTTCAACCTTTACACATGATTGGCTATACCCTGTTCCACAGGTACTAAATTGCCAAGGCTGGCCTTGAACTTGTGATCCTCTTGCCTCAGCCTACTGAGCATGTGCCACTACTCCTCATGCATCAGTTTTTTTTTTAAGATGTAAAATAGAAAGGAATGAGACAAGATATGGAACAGGACATGATACCTGCTGCTTATGGCACTTGCATCCCCTCCCTGAGATTACAGCTGAGCTCATTCTGGTTTGTGTCTACCTTTCTGCTGCCTCCCACAAGATCCCCCAATTATGGTTTATCTTTTGACTTAGTGTATTTTTTTTCAAATTTTTTATTTGAAAAACCTAAGGCCTCATAAATACTAGGCAAGCACTCTACCATTGAGCTCTAGAGTCAGCCTAAATTTTTGTCACATTATCACTATTTCCTTTTTTCCTTTATGCTGTAATTTCTGGGTTTTTTTTTTGTTCATGTGGGGTTTTTTTTGTTTGTTTGTTTGTTTTCTTTTGCAGTGCTAGAAATGGAATCCAGGGCCTTGCACATCATATGCTGGGCAAGCCCTATACCACTGAGCTATATCCCCAATCCCTTAACTGGTCCCGTGTGTGTGTGTGTGTGTGTGTGTGTGTGTGTGTGTGTAGTAGGAGATTGCCATCCTTCTGACAGCCTGCTGAGTCACTGGGACTATAGGCATGTACTGCCACACCTAGCCCCCTTATCTGTTTTTTGTTTTATTTTTGTTTTTTCCTTTTTCCTCTTTTACTGTCAAGTAGGTTATATGGGCCACAATCAGTCATCCTTTTGTATATATACTGACTTTATTTGAAATTGAGTGTGTGTCTATGAGTGTGCCTGTGAGCATGTGAGTGTACGCACATTTGTGTGAATCACCTGATTGGTCCTTGACCTGCTTTCTATCTGGTCGTTGGTGGCCTTTTTTTTGGTACCAGGAATTGAACCCAGGGGTGCTTAACCACTGAACCACATCCCCAGCCCCTTTTATATTTTATCTTGAGATAGGGTTTCACTAAGTTACTTAGGACTTTGCTAAGTTACTGAGGCTGACTTTGAACTCAAGATCTTCCTGTCTCAGTTTTTTTAGTTGCTGAGATTACAAGTGTATTCTACTCTGCCCCGCTGGTTCCCAACTCCTCCCCATTCCCTTATCTTTTTCTTATCTTCCAGCAGGTTTGTATTTTAGAAATGGGATCCTGTGTCATACATGGTGCAGATATTCTCAGGTTCTCACATCTTTTAACTTGTGATATATAAATGGTTTTCCATTTTTTGAAATGTTACTTAAATCTCTTTTTACATTTAATGACTTTTAGATTTATTACATATTCAGAAAGGCCTGCCTCACCTACGAGATTTGTTTTCTTTCACACTGATTTCTCTTGGTGGAATTTATTCATGCTTTCCAGTCTCTTCCTAAGGCTTTCTGTGCTGGACCCATCATGAAACTGTCTTAAAGATGCAATAGCCCAGGAGGCCAGCCCCTGCTGGACTCCTCTATCTAGGCTGAGGCCTCCCATAAGCTCAGGTCATTATCTTGAACTGTAAGCAAAGACCAGCGTTTTCTGAGTCCTGATCAGAAAATGGGGAGGGAGTCCAGCACTGTGGGTGTACACAGTAGTGTAGCCCAGCAAGGACCTGCCTCCAGTGAGATGGCACAGGGCTTAGGGACCTCTCCTCTGTGACCATGTTCTAGAGACAGCCCACTCAGTTAGGAAGACAAGGCTCCAGATATTTTGGTCAGGAAAGAAACTGCAGTGTTTATTTTCTTCAGAAAAAAAAAATCGAAGGTTTTTTGTTTTTTTTTTTAAAGCTCTTTCGTTTAGAAGGAATCTAGATATGTTATTGTTAAAGAAAAAAAGTGTTTGCAATGTATCAGTCACCCGTTTCGTTCTGAGCATGATTTATGTGAGGAAATGGTTTTTTTAAAAATTAAGCTGGAGATATATCCCTGTACGATGCTTCTGTGAAAATGCGGCTTTTGTCCAGTGCTGTTAATGCAAGTTGTAACAGTGTAATATGGGAGTCAGTGTTTACATGTTACATTCCTCTGCAGCAGTCAAAATAAGCCCGGAGGGTCTACAGTAGCATTTCTGTATTTTATCAGCTTGGGCTGGGGCTAAGGGGGAGGCCTCCGCTCACACTTGGAGGGGCTGTTTCTGCCAGATTTATTTGCCTTATAAATATTCCCCATGTTTATTTTAACTCGCCTTTAAAATGGAGCTGAAATTAATACGGACCCCAGGGATGCCCCTCTGGCCCCAGAGTGCCCTGGAGCCTGGTGGGGACATTTTGACTTGGCCCCATGCAGGAGGCCAGTCAGTGGCTGAGGATGCTCAGCTTCCCTCGGCCTCTGTCTGCAGTGGACACTACACCTACTAGTCGACATGTCGGTACTGAGAATGGGCCATTTCTGCCCCAACCCCATGTCCTTGGTGAGTTCTGCCCCACGAAGGCTTCCATCCCTCTACTCGTATGGGCATAGGCAACTGCAAGAACTTTCTTTGAGGTCTGTCCACATGAAATACAGTGACCAGTAGGTTTAGTCACCTATGAAGTAAGTTGAGCCCATGAAGTGAGTTGAGCCCTGTGGCCCTTTCAGCCTCCTAAGGCTATTCCATGCTGCCCTTATCCTTGGGCATTATGTGAGGAACATGCCCACCCTCTACCCCCACCTACATCTCTGCTTCTTGGAGGACATCCATGTCTGAGAGGGAGCCTATGGCTAGAGAGATGGCAGGGATGGGGCCTGAGCCCTGTCTATAGGAAACAGAATTGTGATACCCTTCATTCAACAGTTGGGTGCTGGCAAATGGCCACATTTGTTAGCCATAGTGGGCTGAGCACCTGGGTCAGTATCTGTGAAGATGACCAACCCTGCTTGTGGGTGGGTGGGACCCAGGACCCTTAGGCCTGGTAGGGTCAGGGGCCTTCCTGGTTGCCTTAGATCCTCAGAGCTGCACCTCTGGGAAAAGGAACTGTCCTCCCACCTTAGGGGGCTTGGGATTGGCCAGTGCAAAGCCCTGGGTGGGACTCCAGGCTGGCACAAGCTCAGCTTTGGCCACCTGGATATCAGCTTTGTGCCCAGATTGGTTGCCCTTTCCATTATTTAGTTTCATTATTTCTCTGTCAAAGTCCAGAATAGGTTAAAGACATGAGGATAATTCTGGGGGAGGGACAGGGTCCCCTGGGCAAGTAGGGGCCCCTTCAGGAAGAATGGTCAGTGGGATAAGCTGTTGTGGATAGCTATCCACCACCAGCTGGAGAAATAGGGGTATGGAGTGGGTGTGTGGCCCTGCATGGCTGAGCCATTCCATTGCAGAAAACAAGGCCATTGCAGTGGAGGGGTTGGACAGGGTGATAAAGGGGAACTTGCTTCTCAAAGCTCCTTTAAGGAGGCAGCATTGGGATCATGATTCAAATGCAAGAAAAAGCTGTGGTATGAAGGGAATCTGATGACTAAGAGAGGACAAGGAACTAAGCTGTGCCTCTAACCTTACACCTTGCCTTTTTCCTGTCTGCTCCTCTGCACCCTGGTAGAAACTCAGTCCTGGCTGCCCAACCTGCCCAGCTCTAGCATCCTTGATTTCTCCTTCCTGTACTTCCAAAGTCCTAGGCTATACCTTTTCTCTTAATACCCATTTCAGGGCTGAGATACCCTAATCTTGAAGCAAGGGATCATTGCTACTCTACTTCAGACCCCTCCTTACCTCCTGGGAAGCTGACAAGTGCTTTTGTCTGGGCTTGCTGTGTCTGGAGGTCAACTTTCTACAAAGCTGAGCCCTGAGCTGGAAGCTTTGGGATCAGAAAAAGGACAGCTATCTCAGGGAGGCTGTTTCCCTACATTGGACCTACTCTAAAGTCCAATAACTGAATTGTTATTTCCAGGTAGCAACCAAGAACTTCTTGTTCCTGCTGTCCACTTGGGTAGCCCCTGCCCAAGTCCCCAAGAGGCTTACAGAACATGGAACCAACCTCACCTACAGCTCCCAGCCCCACTTAGGGACTGCCTGGCCTGCATTCTGGCCCTGGGAAGGAGGAGGCCAAAACTAGTCAGGACTGTCCACTCTCTTGTGGTCACATTAGCAGTTCAGGGTTCTCTGTCCTTAGATTTTCTGGGTTCTATGAAGCAGGAAGAGTGTTTTTATAGCTTGGACTGATTTAACACTTCAGTTTGTCCTAGAAGGAGCTTTTGTTTGACCTCTTATCATGAAGTTCAGAAGTCTGCCGGATACCATGACTATTTTTCTCTCTTCCTAAGTACAAGAGGGAAAAAGATAAATTTTATCTTAGGGAGAACTACATTTTTTTTTTTTTTAGGAAAAATCATTGCTGCTTAATATTTACATTTTCTGCTTAGCCTAGATGGTTCCTTTGAGGTGCTTTGTGTCTAGTGAAAGGGATACCAGTTATCTGCCTGGGACTTGGTTCCTAGACTATTAAGTCTCTCTACCCATCAGTCTGTGTGTGTCCTTGCAGCTAAAATATTATGAAGCCAGGATCTGTCTGAGGTAACATTTATTACTCTGTGGCTAGCACAGAGTCTCTGTCAGGCCCCATGTTGGTCTCTAAGAGGTTGGATGGCACTGACAGGTCCTAGGCAAGCCTAGAGCCCGCTGGGGCAGAAGCTTTGAGGATGTCCCCTCCCTGGTGCTGCCTCTCTGGGGTATCCAAGCTCTGCAACCTGACTGGCATTTCCTGTGCTGGAAGGACTGCCAGGGGGCCAGGTGCCCCTGTGAGATTGTCACTTGTATGGGTGTGCCTCCCAGAGTGGATCAGGGACCTTCAGGCTCAAGAGGCAGATGGAGGACTCTGTAAACGTAGGCTTTGCAGGCCTGTGCTTTTATTTTTGCTTCCTCCCCCATTTAGATTTTGAACCAGAAAGCCTGCCCTGTGATTAAACTAATCTCATAGTAGTTATGCCTGTAGAAAACACTGGTGCACCAAAAGTCAGCCTCCTGAAACACATGAAAAATTGGATTCTATGTTCACAGGGTACAGGATGGTGACTTCTGGTGTGGGTGGGCAGACACCCTGGTTTTAGGGGATTTTTTTGTATGTTTATGTGGTGCTGGGAGTTGGACCAAGGGCCTTGTGCATGCTACCACTGACCCCTAGTAGTAGAAGTGCTCTTCCACTGACCCCCAGCCAAGTGTCTTTTAATAAAGTGATAAGTCCAAGGTTCCAGCTTCCTCCCTTCAGGTTTGTTGAGCTGGTTCCTTAATTTCTGCCAGCACTACCCTACCCCTGTGGCTAGCCATGTCCTTAACTGGTCACTGCACCTCTGTAGCAGTCTTGGCCCCACTGGTCTTCATCTGTCTTCTAGTTCTTTCCAGGTCCAGTTGGCCAGTAGAAGCTGATTCATAGTTACCCGACTTCTGGAACTCTCCATTCCTCATGATCTCAAGATTTCTGTGTATATGTACCCACTTTTGCCCCAGAATTTTCTTACTTTAGTTGGTGTGAAGGGAATTCTCTGTTTAAGTTCTCATGTTCTGCATTCTTCCAAGAATAAACATTCTCATTATTTGATCAACTGGGGGAGGAGAGGAACTAAAAACCAATATGAATCATTACTCATAAGATATGAGGCCCAAAGTTACTTTCCATTTAAGCAGGAAGTAAACTTTTGTTGAGATTTCAGCCTCTCAAGTATGGTCATAGAGTCTTATTTAGGAATATGCCTGACTGGTATCTGCTTTCCCCATACATTTGCCTTCAATTGGCAATTTAGAGCTAGCAGCCTGAGGGCTGGGGTCACTCATAAAGTGGTAGCTTCTGCCCACCGCCTGGCTATTTGAGCAGGTAGGTGGCACAGGGTGCTGAGAGGACTCCAAGGGAGGATCTGGGGATCCAGTTTCCCCACACGCCTGCCTCTTCCATTCAGTTTCCTGTGCAGGAGGTCTGAGAAACACACGTAGACTGTAGAAACAAAATATTTTTACTAGAGTCAGGAGACCACATTGTTTTCTGCTAGTGTAGTAGGAGGGCCCAGAGATTGACCCAACCCATTGTCCTGCAGACTGTAGATTGCAGCTGGCCCACTCCCCAAGGAGGGTTAGTAAGAGGTTCCAAGATGAATAGTTCCAATTGCCAATATGCGGGCCACATTGGTTTTGTTCCTCTATTGCCTGCATGGCTTGGCAGGATGCAGGAGTCCCATAGCATGGCCTCTGTTGGAAGCAGGGAAGAAAAAGCACTGTGTGTTAAGTGCTATTGCACTTTCCCAACTGCAATCTTGCATTTATGGTCATATATCTATAGTAACTAGATTTGTTTGTATTTTAAGTAACTCATAATTTCATATCTTAAAGAAAGGTTCATACCACCAAACTCAAAGTCAGGGGTCACATGTTTTCTCTCATGTGGGAAGCTGGAGAGGAAAAAGGAAAAGAAAGGTTAGGGGTGGGATTGCATGAAAATCCAAAGGAGATCAGTAAAGTAGGGGAAAGGGACCAGGGGGAGGAGTAGAGGAGGGAACAGGGAAATACTGGGGAATGATATTGGCCAAATTATATTGTTATATTGTGTGCATGTATGAATATTTAACAACAAATCTCACCATTATGTACAACTACAATGCACCAATTAAAAATACGGGAAAGATGGTGGTAACTTTCACCATATACATCAAAAAGAGTTAGGTTTTGTAACTTTGGTAATGTACCTTATGCATACAGATATGTGCATTATACCTACGTGTGAGTCTGCACACAAGTGGATGTACATTTGTGCCCCTGTGTCTATCGCTTAGGCATTGCTGACCCTGTGTGGGGCCTGGAATGCATTTCTGCTCTCCTGATCTGCTGAAATTTCCAGGGTCCTCCCTTACTTTCTTTATACTTTGAGTGTGAATGTGTGACAAGTCAGGACCACCTTGTACCCAGCCTGTCAGTGTGGTTCTGTTCCAGCTCCTTTGAGGAAGCTGCATGCCAGATGCTTCCCGCAGGGCACCTATAGAAGTATTCCAAGGGATACACTGCTTTTGAAATGGAATTATATCATTAGTACCTGCCAGGATTAATGCTGACATTGGGCTTATCCATCCTTACATCACCTCCTCTTGTTCAAAGACTGAAGGGGTGATCTGACAAGCCCACCCACGCATAGCCACCCTGGCTCATTCTGTTGGGTTCTGAGTCCTGCTCTTGAATATGTGCATGCATATGTCTGTGTGAATGTGTGCACATGTGTGCATGTAAGTATACATGTACAAGGGTGTTATGTGGCTGCATATGTGTACACGCCAGTTATCACACATGTGCATGTCCACATGTGTGCAGTTTATTGTATGTGTGTGCATGTGAATTGCATGTGACCAAACTTTATGTGTGTACCTATTTGTCAGTATGTGTGCATGCATGTGTGCACATACATATAGAATGTGGAGTTGACCACAGGAAAGGATCTAAACTACTAGAACAAATATTTCCATGGTCCCAGCATCTTGTCCTGCCTCCTCGCAACCTGGGTACCCTTAGTCTTTGCTCTGGGAAGCTGACTCTTCTGGCCCTCAACCCAGGTGCAAAGGTCCAGACAGGCAGACATGGGTTTTCCAGCTGTACCTTCTGTGATCTAAAGTGTTCTGTTCACAGAATATGCCTCCCCCAAGAACTCCCCACTCGCCTTACTGCTCTGTAGAGCATGTTCCTGGCCCCAGAAGGCTCCAGGAGCCTCAAGGCAGAATTCATTTTAGGGCAGGAGAAAAGTTCTGTGCTTCTTCTGAGGGATGTTTCTCAGAGTATCCACAGAATGCTGGTGCTACCCAGGGCCTTTCACAGGACAGGTGCTGTTTGTCACTGACCACATACCCTTCACCACCAGGCAATTTGCTGGTTCAATAACACTGTTTGTTGTATTGTATTTCACAGCCGTAGCCTCTGGGAAGTGGGCTGTGTACCTCAGTATGAGCTGTTTGAACAGTTAGCCTCAGCATTCATTATCTGACTGAGTGTTTGGCACGAGTGCTGAAGGGCTCTTCTCTGTCCCACCCTTGGGATAACAGCTTGTGTGCCATGTGGGCCACACAGTACTCACCTCACGTGCTTTCTGTTTCTCTAACAGGTTGGTGGTTGGGGCCAGCTGTATCCTTTGTTAGCGTGCAGTGTTGTCTTGGGACATGTACTTTTGTTCTCCTGAGTCCTCCTGATGATTTTTCTTCCCAGTGGGCACTTTGCTGCCTCATACTGGATGCTTACTGAACCTCTCAGGGTTGAGGGTCTATGCCTCAGAGAAAGACAATTTGAGACTGACCTTCCAGGGTTAGGGTTTTCTGGAGACTCTTCCTGAGCCACACACTGAGCTAGTGGAGCCAGCTGGGGCAGCTGGACACGGCTGTGAGGCAGCTAAACAGTCCTCCCTTGAGAACACCTTTGCTCTGGCCTCATTCCTTCAGAAGGAACAATCAAACCAGAGAGGGTCAAGAGAGGAGCCCCGGTGGGAGCCCAGGGTCAGGATGGAGGATGTTTGAGGGAAGATGAAAGCTTTGGAGCTTTCTAGCTGAGAATATAGACCCAAGATAGCAGCTTTGTGTCTTTCACCCATGAGATTCTTCTTCCTGTGCCTGGCCAGCAGCTCTCCACCTTTACTTAGACCCCTTCCTGGCTCCTGGATGCAGGCCCATCCCTGGAGGCTGAGATTAAACTCCAAAGCCAGAACAGATGACCTATGGAGACACAGGCCAGCCTAGTCCTTGGGTGCTATTGGAAGTACTTGATGCTCCAACTGGCAAAGCCCTTATCCCCCAGGCTGTGCACTTAAGACCTGGGATGGGAAGAGCTGTGCAGCTTATGATAGGAGCCTACCCTGGGGCTGGCTATGGATGGATGTGGGTGTGGGATGCTGGAGCAGGGGTCTGGGGTCTTGCCTCTTTTTTTCCTGGAGTCATGATCTCTTAGTGTTCCTTAGCCTGGCACTCACAGATGTGGCCCTGGAGTGTGCTGGCTTCCTCACGGGAATTAAACTGGACACCACTGTCATGATGCGCAGCATCCCCCTTCGGGGCTTCGACCAGGTAGTACAAGCAGCTTTGACTCCTGCTTTGCTACTCTGCTTCCCTCAGGACTGAATTCCCTTCTGCCCCCCGCCCCTGGGCAGGTACAATTGTGGACTTGGAATAAAGTCTGTATCTTTAGAATCGAACAGGGGATTGTTCAGAAAATATAAAAATGCACTTGCTAGAACATGGAAGGAAGGGTTTGTGTGCATGAGTGTGCACACAGCTGCACATACATTCTTCCTGCCAGACTGAGGGGACATTTGTGGGAACACCAAATCTAGCCTCAGGGACCATCAGTTTGGGTCACTCCTTCCATTTGTCCCATAAGTAAGTGGTGAGCATATGTCACAGAAGCCCTGTCCCCATCTCGAAGACCTTCAACTCCTTAGTCCCTCCTTGCTGAACACCTCTGGGGTCTATATCTCACTGCCACCTGGACTTCATGACCTGTCCTCTTGTGCTTCACAGCAAATGTCTTCTTTGGTCATGGAGCACATGGAGTCTCATGGCACCCAGTTCCTGAGGGGTTGCATCCCCACCTGCATCAGGAGGCTCCCAGATGGCCAACTCCAGGTTACCTGGGAGGACCGTACCTCTGGCAAGAAGGACACAGGCATCTTTGACACTGTCCTGTGGGCCATAGGTAAGGGTACATCGAGCCACACACATACTGTCTCTGATCTCCCTGAAACCCATGGAAACCAACAGAACCTTGTCCTTTGGAACAGAAATCTTTACCTTTCCATCCCTTTGCCTCCCAAGGCTCCCCACCAACCATTCTACAGGTTCCAAAGAAGGTTGGCTGCTGCCTGGGCCATTCATTGTAGAAGTCCCACATTGTAGAGGTACATTATCCACATCTGGCTATGGTGGGCACAGTGTGTCTCTATCTTTTTTTTCTCTGTCCTGTCATGTTCTAGAAACAAATAAAAAAAGAGACCCAGATGTTATCAGCCAATTATTATCATTTAGTAAAGATAGTGAGTCCTCTAGCTTTCATGTCCTGTGATAGAATGTTCATTGAAGTTTCAACATATAAATCCTATACATTTCCTGTGAGATTTAAGCCTTGCTATTTTTTTGTTTTGTTTTGTTTTTTACAAAATAGATGTTTTTTATTTTAGTTTCAAACTATAACTTGATAACTTAAAAATTCACCTTTTTTTTATGTGTGTGGTGACAGGGATTGAATCTATGGCACCACTCATGCTAGGCAAGCACTTTACCCCTGAGCTATATGCCCAACCTCATTTGCAGTTTTAACCATTAGGCGTCCAGTATAATGGCATCAAATGCATTCACATTGTTGTACAACCATCACTACCATCCATATTCAGAACTTTTTCATCATCTTCAAACTGAAACTCCATCCTCATTAAACAATAACTCCAGCCCCTTAGCAACCACCATCTCTTTTCTGTCTCTATGAATTTGATGACTCTAGGTTTCTCATGTAAGTGGGAACATATAGCATGTGTCTTTTTGTGCCTGGCCTGTTTTAATTAGCATAATGTCTTCAAGGTTTGTCCATGTTGTAGCATGTAACAGAATTCCCTCCACTTTAAGGTTGAACAATTTTGTTTATCCATTCATTTGCTGATGGAAACTTGGGTTGCTTCTATCTTTGGATTAGTATGACTAGTGTTGTTATGAACATGTGTGTCCACAAGCTAGTGTTTATAACATAACAATGATACAGGGACTGTGAATATAGCTAGGCAGAACACTTGCCTAGCATGTGTGAGGCCCTGGTTTAACCCTCCAGCACTGCAAAAACAAAAAACAACAACAACAACAACAACAACAAAAACAGATTTTTTTTTTCCAGTTCTAACTAGGCTTTTAATGTCTTCTGATGCTTCCAGTGGGCAACTTTGGATCCTGTAGGTCATCAGATGCTAGGTTCAGGATCTCATTGGACTTTCCAGAAGTCTTGGTCTACAGGTTTCCAAAGGCAGCATCCAGTGATAGGGTAGAGGCATGCCTAGGAAGGTCTACCCGGTAGGCATGAACTAGCTACCTGCTCCCTGTGAGTGATGGGTCTAGTTTTTCATGAGGATGAAGGCTGAACAGATGTGACTGTATAAGTAGCTCATTGCTGACATTGCTAAACACATGGCCTCCCTGGCTGTGCACCTTGGGAAAAGGGTGAAGAGTATGGATGCAGCCAGAGGAGATCCCTGCCCAGAGCCTGGGTCTGAGTGAAGGTGTCTTGGGACTACCCAGAACCCAGTCGGGGGAGTAGAAAGCTCAGATGCCATCTGAGTCATAGGCCTGCTGGGACTAGGGCACCACAGCTACTGTGAATGGGCTCCCCTCAGGAGACCTGCAAGCTGTCTCCTCACCTCACCCCCTATACTGGAAATTGAATCCAGGGATACTTTATCACTAAGCTATATCCCAAGTCCTTTTTAATTTTTATTTTGAAACAGGGGCTTGCTAAATTGCTCAGACTGGCCTCAAACTTGCAATCCTCCTGCCTCAGCCTCCTGAGTAACTAGATTATAAGTACGTGCCACTGCACCTAGTCAGGGTTATAGGTTCTCATTGGTAAGAGTCATGGAATGCATGCTGTTTCCTCTATGAGGACATTCCTGCCCAACTCAATATGAGAACTTTTTAGTTTTGGCTTCTAATTTTCCTAACTGTTCTGTCAACTTGCACATTGACAGAACAGTCAAGGTGTTGCTTTCTCCCATTATTTCTGGTTCTCTCGAGTCTCACTATGCTGAGCCTTGTCTGTGTCCCCCTGATGTGAGCCAGAGGGCTTAGAACTCAGGTCATTCTCAGAAGCCTCATGAAAGTGGTGTTTACCAAGTAGCCCAAGATACCGTTTCATCAGTTCTTGTCAAGGCTGGGTTAACCAGGGTCCCAGCATCCCCTAAGATGGGGCTCCCAAAGGAGCCAAGCTGTATCACAGAGCAATATGCTTCTGGAAAAAAAAAAAAAAAAAAAAAAGCATCTATTTTTCCTGAGTTGTTTAGAATACATGAAAATCGAAATGAAGTATTCAGACCTTCCACTTATATATAGTGAACACAAGAGTACATTGGATGAACAGGGATCTGAAATGCCCTGGAGTGACTTTAGCACTTCTTGACCCAAAGTTGACCAGTTACCAAAGGAAATGTTCTTGGTCAAATTGTAGAAGTAAAATTTAAGCAAGTCCAGTATGATGACCACTACAAAGGATTAGGTACACCTTTTGGAGCAAAAAGTGTTAAACTCCATTCTAATCAGTGACCAGTTTCTTGTTTCCTACCCATTCCCCAGCCTTCCCCTTTGTCTTCTGTATTCCCACCATTGGCACACAGAACCCTCATCTCACCTTTGAATGGAGGGGTGGGCAATGCAGTAGATGCTGTTGGATGGCAGTGGCTCAAGAGAGCCAAGGATCATGCCTTTGGAAAACCCCGAGTCCTCTCATCTTCCAGGAAGGTCCCTGACAGGAGACAAATAAGGCCTCTGCCTGGCAGAGTTGCCATGGTGCATACACACACCCTCCCCCACTGAAAGTCCATTCTATATTTTGTATTTTCAAAAAGAGCATCCCCCAGACAGTCTGCCTGGTGTGATTGATGCTGGGGATGTAAGCTTTTCACAGTCCTTGGCCTTTGACCTTGCTTCCCCAGGGCTGTGGCAGTGGCGGCAGCAGTTTCTGGCACGCCTTCTGGGAGGTGGGAGGGGGAAGCACAGGCATGTGCTGACTTTGCTGCTCCCTCTGAGCCAGGTTTTGTAAACATTCAGGAGCCACTTCCCAGTTTAACAACTGGTAATCTTTTCTGCTGGTTTGCACTGATAAGCCTTTAAACAAGCATTATTTCTACTTGTAATAAAGGATGATCCGTTCCAGAAGGTTAAAATAAAATGCCTTGGGGGGCTGCATATCTGGCACCACTAGCATCTCCTTGGATGGTGCTTCTTGTCCTGAGCAGCAAGCATTGTGTCCAAACAAGCTGGGCTTTGATAGGTGTTTAAAAAAAACAGAAAAGGAAAGGATGCCTTTTTTGCCTCCAAGAACACACACAGAAGGGGCCCAGACACTGCAATGGACCTTCGGAGTGGCCTGTGTCCTGCAGCCCTTGAGCCCTTCATGTTAGCATCATGAAGTGGGTGCTGCAAGTCTGGAAGCTGAAGAGGACTCAGCCTCTTCCTCGGCATAGCCTTGATCTCCACTTGGTGGATTAAACACATTAGCAGTTAAAGCAGTTAATTGCTGTGCAGGGGGCCCCCTCATTGTTTGTCTCTGAATCACCCGCCCACACCAGGTGTCTCAGATAATAGACTGGGAACTTCAGCAAGGAGGATTTCCTGTCTGCAGATGTGCCGATTACAGCGCTGAGTGAAGACAGTCAGCCTGCACACAGGCCACTGCGGGCTCGAATTCGCCCATCAAGTTAACCAGTTGTGGCCTGAATTCACAGCTGTCTGGGGAAAGGGACCAGGATGGGCATCCCAGCAGATGCCCCTGCAGTGTAGACATGCCTAAGCTCTAGCTGAACTTTGGGTGTTAAAGAAGGGAAAGAATGCTTCTGGAGTTCAGTCTTGGGAAAACCCAGAGCTGAGATTGTCATGTGCCTTTCAACATCCCAGGTCCCTCTGGATGATTCTCTGTCCCTTTCTTAGAAAGATGACAAAGACTCCATCCGATATATCCATCTCTGGGCCACCAGAGTCCTGCCAGTAGTGGGAAGAGCCAGTGTGTAACAGAGGGGCCTCGTGGCATCTGTGGGGTCTGCAGCCTGGATGGTGTTGTTCCTGCTATCCTGAATGCCTAGGAGGGCAGTGGGGTCTGCCTGGAGAACTTCTCAAGACTGGCAGGTGAAACCAGGGTGAAGAAATCAGCCTGATTCTCACCCCTAGCCACTGAGGCTATTTCCTCTTTTTCAACCTTTGTCTTAGACAACTTAGTGTCATACGCCCACTTCTGAGTCTCTGAAATGGTGTAAGGGCAGCCAGCAAGCCCTGGTTTTTGGGCACTGTAGCTTGGCTTCTCCACGTCTATCTGGCCTCTGTGTGAAGGCTGCCACAGGAGCTGCCCCATGTATATACACTTCACCTCACGTAGTATATACTCCTGACCCATGGCCAGGGAGGCTGGGAAGACTGTGGTGGGGATCCCTCAGTGCCCAAGAAGGGCATTGGCCCAGAGGGGCCACAGCCTGTGACTCTTCCACCCAGGACTGGTTGCTTGTGTTTACATAGTGACCGTCTTAGCTCAACTGTATTCAGTCAAGCCTCCCCAACATTACAGACACAGTCCATGCAAGTCCCTGCAGAATGTCCCTCCCCCTGTAGAATGCCAGGCAGCCAGAGAGAAGGTCAAAGGCTAAACAGAATGGAGTTCCCCAAGTCTGGGAATTCATGACAGAAATATTTTGAGCCCTGTGAGAGGGAATAGGTGGATCAGGGTATGGTGCCTCCTGAAGTCCATGAAGGAAGACTTAGCCCCCATGGCTGAGTGCTCAGACACTGGGAAGGAGCTGATAGGTACTATAGAGCATGGACATAGTGGTCTGGAGAACCTTATACCTTCCCAGGCCAAGCTTACCAGGGACCACCTGCCCCTGGGGTCTCATAGCTGTGGGTAGGGGACCTGGGAGTCATTGAGAAGAAGCCATTCAAGAAAAAGAAGAGGAGGAGGGAGAGGATGAAGGAAGAGGAAGGGAGGATCACTTGTGTCCAGCAGAGCAGGTAGTAATGAATGATGCCTGCCTTCTGGGTGGTTTTTGGCCTACAGTCCTCTCTGACCCCTCCATGGAGAAGGGCCGACTGGCAGGCATGGTGGATGGACTACCCCTGGGCCAGCATCAGCAGCTGGTAGGACTACCAGTATGATTGGAAGAGATCTGGTCCTTCCCCACTGTTCTGAGGGTTCTCAGGGGCCAAATCCTGCCCACTTCGGGGTCCCTGAGCTAGAGTGATGGGCTGTCCTATTGGCAGATCACATGGCTGGGCCTGGGAAAGAAGGCAGCTCCAGTGGCCAGAGTTTTTAGCATAGGGCTTACTGAATATCCCCCATCAAAGATTCATCCACCTATTTACTCAGAGGAGGAAGTGAGAATGTCCATTTATACCTGGAATTTTAATGCCCTCATCATTTGCAGAAAATACGACAGAGCATTATATATCATTTACATAAGAAACTCTTATCAGGAAAATCAATGAAGATGTCTGTCAATGAATGAGAAAAGGCAAGAACTGGCAATTTACCAAAGAACAATAGTTAGTAAACATGTGGCCAGAAAGTACTTAATTTATTAATCATCAAAGAAGTATAAATTAAAACAGTATGAGAGAAACCTCTGAGCCACCCCTCTTCCCCAGTGAAAGTATGTAGTTCAAGAATAAGCCATCTGCCAAGTGCAGTGGCACTTGCTTGTAATCCCAGCAACTCGGGAGGCTGAGGCAAGAGGATTGCAAATTCAAATCCAGGTTCAGCAATTTAGCAAGACTTTGAGCAACTTACCAAGACCCTGTCTCAAAATTAAAAATTAAAAAAGGGCTAGGGGTGTGACTCAGTGGTTAAGTACCCCTGGGTTCAATCCCTGATACCAATAAGGAAGAAGAATGAGGAGGAGGAGAAGGGGAAGGAGGAGAAGCCATCCTGAATGACTGGGAAGCTTCACCCTTCTGTCCAGCTGTCCCTTCTCTGAGGATTTGTCCCAAGAAACCAAACAACCATAAACAAAGAAGTGCCCTAGGTGTCTAGCCTGGTGGTATCTGGGAAGGAGAGGCTCAGAAATCACTAAATATCCCACCCCAGGTGGAGACTGTTGACTGTTCTCTCTCTCTCTCTCTCTCTCTCTCTCTCTCTCTCTCTCTCTCTCTCTCTCTCTATATATATATATATATATATATATATATATTTTTTTTTTTTTTTTTTTTTTTTTTTTTGTGGTGCTGGGGATTTGAACCCAGGGCTTTGTGCTTGCGAGGCAAGCACTCAACCAGCTGAGCTATATCCCCAGCCCTGTTCAATATTTCTTGACAAATACCACACTGGGCTTTCTAGAGTTGAGGCCATGAGGCTGGAGCTACAAAAAGTACAAAGGCCCCTGCAAGGAGACCTAGAACTGGCATCCTGGGACCCAGCTGGGACTGAGAAAACTCTGAGCACAGTGTGCAGAATAACAGACATAGGATCTCTTTCCCCCAAAAAAATTGGCTGAGTGACCTTTATAGTTGCATAAGACAAGAGAAAAATTGTCAGGGAGATGCTCAGGGCATGTTGACCTGCATCTTGCTTCTCACACCATGTAGGGCCCACTGGGACTAGGCCCAGTATGGTTAAAGCTACCCTACTTATTGACTTTGGCACCTATTCCTCATCTACTAGAGATTCAGCCCCAAACTGAGGGGGTACCTACAACACCTGAGTGGATCCCCAGCACCAGCAGGGAGATATGACCTTGCTCTGAGTATAAGGGAGCAGTTTCAAGTGGTTATGGGGTATGTTTGAGGTTATGGGGCCACCCTGCCTCCTCTGTAGCCACTAATAGTCCTATACTTAGCCAGGCCCAGAATAGGGGCTCAGGTCTCAGTGTCCTGGCTGGCAGGGCCTGTCATAGCTTTAAGACATGGCCCCACGATGTGGAGCACCTGGGTGGAGCTGGCCTCTCTGTCCACTAGGGTCAACCCCTGCCAACATAACTTCTAAACTCTGCTCTTCTCAAGGTTGGACTTCACTGGTATACCCATAGCTGCCCTCTCAAAGCTGGACTTCACTGCCTGTCTTGGCCTCTCTCTTCCTCCCTCCTTTTACCATCTATTCTGAAAGCATCAATAGGCATGCAACAGAATATGCTGGGCAAGTTCTTTGCCACACTGTCCATTCCTCTTCCAGCCAGCCAGCCATCTATTTCCCACATACTCATATTCTCACATACTTCCCAAATGTACACATACAATATGTCCTAAAAAGTCCTGTCCTTGAAATGGATTGTGGAGACCACTTGGTTCAATACCTCCATTAACTCCTGCAACTGCTTTTAAATGTAATGACATTTTAGCCAGGCTCAATGGCACATACCTATAATCCCAGTGTCTTGGGAAGCTGAGGCAGGAGGATTGCAAGTTCAAGGTCAGCCTCAGCAATTTAGCAAGGCCCTAAGCAATTTAGCAAGATACAAAAGGCTGGGGATGTGATTCACTGGCAAAACGCCCTTGGGCTTAGTTTCCAGTACCAATCAATCAATAAATATTTTGATCAGCAGTATGACTGTAAGGTTTATAATAGAACTGAAAATTTTCTATTGCATAATGACCTCTTCATAGCTATTATAACATTGTAATGCAATAATTGTTTGTGGTGGTACTGGTACAAACAAATATATTTAGATGCACAAATAATTTCCATTGTTACAATTGCATACAGTGTCCAGAGAGTAAAATACTGTGCTGGTTTGTAGCTTAGGAGTAGTAGGCTGTACACATGCTCTCACATGTGTGCATACACACACATAATCTCTGTATGCTCATATACCCATATATATGCACATACATGTGCACATATATATGTATATACAGGGGAGTATGTGTACACAAGGTGGCCAGCATTGCAGCTAATTGCTTTAGCTCCAACACAGAGCTGTCACCAGGAAGCAGCTGGTGAGCTGGACAGACCAGCATGGGGAGGGACCCAACAATTGAGCTGTGGGCCCCTAGCCTGAGGGACCCATATCTTCTGCATGCACCAGCCCTACCCATGTGGCCCCAGCTCCTTCCTCTGATGTAGTCTCACGCCACTGAGTCTGGGCTGATCCTGACTGGTGCCAACCCACCTGACACCCAGTTCCTGTGGCCTAGCAGCGCCAAGAGGCTGGAGCCAGCCTCCCATGAACTTGAGCAACTTGGCTTAGCTGAGCCTCTGTGTTTTGACTTTCCGCTCTGGGGCAGCAGCTGGAGACTTAAAGTTTCCTTTACATAGGGGCTTCATCTTCCCAGAAGTTCAGGTGGGTGCCACCCACTTCCCAACTGCTGCCTGCTGAACTCTGTTTTGTCTGAGACTCCAAGAACTGATAAAATGATACCTCTAACGACAAATCACTTTTGTCATTGGGGAATCACCTTGAACCACTGGGAGCCAAGAGCACCCTACTCCTGCTGGATTAGGCTCAGCCAGATCATACTCCTCAGATTTTGATGCTAAAGGGACCTCTACTGACAGCTCAGCTATGACAAGGCCCATATGTTGCCTCTCTGCCTGCAGGCCCAGAGCTGTGTGAAGTCTAGAGGGGACAGCCATGCCAATGCTACCAGGGACTGCCACCACCCCTCCTGGTTTTTCATCTGAAAGCAAGATTAGTAGGCTCCAAATATGTGTGATGTGATTCAGACATTGCCCCAAATCCCAGCTCCTTTTATTTTTTGAGACCTCAACTGTGAAGTCTCAAAACTGGAACTGTTTGCTAGGCAGCCACTTGGGGCATGTGGGAGAGGACTTCGGGACACGGAGTGGCTGGGAGACCTGGCTGCCAACCCTGCTCATTCACCACCTGTGAGGCTGCCTGATAAGGAGTTTGTGGGCCCGATCTGAGAGTCTGGGCAGAGCATGAACTTGCAAATATTCATTGCTGGTTCTTGTTGACTTGAATGTAACACAGCACCCACTTCAGGACATACTATTGGATTATGGAGATACATGGCCATAAACCGCCCACTCATTCTGTTAGCAGCGAGGAATGTGAACCCATTCTGATATGAGGGGCTTGCCTCTAAGAGGCACCTAGTAACAGGGGATGGTGAATGCTTCAGGGGAGTCCTGGGGGCCCAATAGAGTGGAGAGAAGAGTGCTCCTCCCAGGAAGGGCCATGTGGGGAAGTGCCAGGTAGTCAGCTCACTTGGAGCTCCACATAGACTGAGACATCCCACACCCCAAAATGCAAGACAGTCGTGGGGCTTGCACTCTACTTGGACAGAGCAACCACTCCTATGAGTGCCCTGGGTGATAGGTATTTTCCCTTTGGGGTGTGCTATTTTTCCAAGCTGCCTGGCCTTCTCTATTGTGTGGTATCTTTGATCATACTCTGTCTCATCCACAAGCCATCTAGACCAGGCAGAGTCTGATCTTGGTGGGAGGCATTTAGAGATCCCATTCTGGGGCTAGGGTCCCTCCGTCATTTTTGCTGCTAGATCAGAGCCCAGAACTTCATATTTTAGAAAAGAAATTGTGATTTATAATTGAAATTTGAAATTACAGGGTCTTAACTGTTCTCTTTGAATGACACATTAGACTTCTTTGTGGCTTGTATCACTATTAGGATATAATCCTCTAAGGATGCCCCATGGAAACATGGGCTCCTTCTATCTCTTCAACAGTAGTTGAGCCAGGTGCAGTGGCAACACACCTGTAATCCCAGCAACTCAGGAGGCTGAGGCAGGAGGATTACAAGTTTGAGACCAGCCTCAGCAACTTAGCAAGGCCCTAAGCAACTTAGTGAGACCCTTTCTTAATTGAAAAAAAAAAAAAAAAGGACTGGGGATGTAGTTCAGTGGTTAAGGACCCTGAGTTTCAATCCCTGGTACCAAAAAAATATCAACCTTTGTCCATGGATTCAACCAACTATGGATGGAAAATACTTGTTTAAAATACTGTGCTGCTTCACTATACTGAACATGTACAGACTTTTTGTCTTGTCATTATTACTTAAACAATATGGTGTAACAATTATTTAGCATTGACATTGTATTAGATATTATCAATAATGTAGAGATAAAGCGTACAGGAGGATGTGGGTAGATTATATGCAAACACTATGCCATTTTGTATAAGGCACTTGAGCATTATTATCCCTGGTGGGAGTGGGCAGAAGTTCCTGGAACCAGTCTCCCACAGGTACAACTATAATACTTTTTTTTGTGTGTGCTCTGTTACCAACATTATATGAAGTTAGGTTAATTCATTTTAGGTTGTTTATGGTTTTTAGGAATTTTTTCCTGTGTTAATACAATTTTATTTTCTTAATATATAATTGTGTAGAATTTAAAAAAGAAAAGGTGTCACAAGTTGTGTTTAGACCAGTCTTGTTTCCATCTGTCCCTCTGTCCTCTTCTCTCCCTTTCTGTAGGATAGGGCTTTTATACTTTCATTGATTCCTTTTGCAAATGTTTGTGTATGTTATGTGAGCACATGTATGTTCATGTGCATTTCCTCCATCCTCACAAGGATGCTCTGCATACTCACTGCCTTGCTGTGTGCCTTTCCTTACTCCTTCCAAGAAGCCACTCAGATTAACCTAGGGAGCCCCCCTGACTCATCAGCATAGGGACTCCCTGTGCTAAAGTTCAGGCAGACTAACTGGGCTCTTTAATGGGCTCATGGCCTTCCCTTGTGACCATTAAGGCAGGATGGTGGAGAAATCTCCATGTGAGCCACATGCCTCATCTTGTCTGAATCTCACATTGGCACCTTTTACAGATGAGAACACTAAAGCTCATAGAAAAGGGACTTGTCCAGGTTCTCTTGTTGATGGAGGGGCAGGCAACCCCAGGCAGTCATCTCCTAGCATATAGTAGTCCAAAGCAGAGCCTACCAAGGGCCCAGGGCCCACCTCCAGGAAGCATTGTCTATGGCAGCATGTCAGTTGAAGGGTCTCAGTTCCATGTAGGGTTACTTCTAGGGCCTAAGTTGTCCTACCCTGGGTTGTGGGGGCCAGACCTCCTCTTCATTGTCAGAAACAAAAAATAATATGCTACCTCTTCATGTTACAACCAAAGGAAAGGGTCTAGGGATATAGTTCAATGGTAGAACACTTGACTAGCACACAAAGGTCCTTGGTTTGATCTCCAGTACTGGGGAAAAAAAAAACAACCAAAGGAATAAAGAAGGTGTCGTTAGTAGAAAAGGAGGCCCTATGCACACACCCTCAGAGGGGTGACTTGAGCATCAACTGAGACTTCATCCCAGGACACATCCAACTGTGCCTCAGTCTGTCCAGATGAGAAAGAGGCCCTCAGAGTAATTTGGTATCCCTCAAAGGAGGCCCAGCTGGACTCACAAAGTCTGGGGGCTATGTTCTTGGTGCCTAATGGCAGTGGGCTGCAGCAATGACAAGGCAAGGACAGAGCATTAGTTGCCAACAGCTCCACTCTGTTCCCAAGGAAGGGCTGGTTTCTCAAGATGAAGTCAGTACCAGAACTATTCTTGCCATCACTGGTGGTGGTGCAGGCTGGGTTGGGTTCCATGGAAGATTCTGGAGTCATTTCTAGCACTGGGCAGCAATTGCATTTTCAAGCATTTGCTCCTTCCCCACATGCCAGAAGGCAGCCCCTGAGATGCTTCCCTCTTCAATGGGTGACATCCCACCATATGCAGTAGTGTAGTTGTATCATTTGATAAATGTTCATAACAGACACCCCCTGCGCCATTCCATGATGAAGTCGGTTATCTGCAAAACTGCAAAAGCCAGGAGCCCTTTGAGACCATCTGTATTTTATATTGACCATTTCTTTCTTCCTTTCCTCCTCCTTTTTTTTTTTTTTTTTTTTTTTTTGGTGGTGATGGTGCTGGGGATTGAATTGAACCCAGGGCCTTGTGCATGCAAGGCAAGCACTCTACCAACTGACCTATATCCCCAGCCCACATTTAACCATTTCTAAGACCATTTTGAGAAGTGTGTTAATTTTTTTCTTCCTCCTCCTTCTCTTCCTTTTCTCCTCATTCTCCTCCTTCTTCTCCTCCTCCTTCTCCTCCTTTTCCTCCTTCTTCTTCTCCTTCTTCTCCTTCTCCTTCTCCTCCTCCTCCTTTTTTTTTTTTTTTTTTTTTTTTTGAGACAGGGGTTTCACTATGTTGTCCAGGCTAACCTCAAATTCCTGGACTCCGGTGATCCTCCTCCCTTTGTCTTCTAAGTAGCTGAGACTATAGGTATACCACAACCATGCCCAGCTCCAAGAAATGTTTTAAATAAAAGGAATCTAGGCTAGAACTGCTGAAGAAAATCTTTCAACCATCTCTATATTTCCTTCAGGTCGAATTCCAGAAACGAGAAATCTGAATCTGGAGGAAGTTGGAGTGAATATAAACCCTGAGAATCAAAAGATCATTGTTGATGCCCAGGAGGTCACCTCTGTCCCCAACATCTATGCCATTGGAGATGTTGCTGAGGTATGACCTGTGCCCCTCTGTCCATCCCCTGTGGTCAG
The DNA here is from genome assembly GCF_902686445.1 of Sciurus carolinensis. NCBI lineage: Eukaryota > Metazoa > Chordata > Mammalia > Rodentia > Sciuridae > Sciurus > Sciurus carolinensis. The sequence goes on along the minus strand of NC_062220.1, from coordinate 123,270,935 downwards.
TATCCCCCCACCTACCTATCCCAGCTGGGCTGTGTTCCTGTCACATGGAAAAGAGACCTTTCTTCAATTACAAAGGCATTGGGCCAAACCTTAGGGGTTGATAGGGTGCATTCTAGAAAGAATTGGGTGTTAGACTCAGCTCTTTCAAAAACTTTTCCTTTTCTGTGGAGAGTTAGCATGGGATAGCTTTAAAAAATAACTGTAAGCTCAATTAGCCAAATCTCACAAATGGCATTGCTGAATGTGGCCCTAGGGCCATTCTGTCCCCACAGGGATAGAAGGGCAGGCTCAGTTCAACCCTTCCTGGCTCTGCCCTCTTCACCTCATGTTTCCCTCTGATCTGCAGACAGGTTCAATTCCATCCCTGATTAGGTTTTCACACCGGAGCAAGGGCTCTGCTTCTTACTGTTGCTGTGAGTGGGGACCAGTGTTGTTCTTTCCTGGGTCGGGGGTTCAATCCAAGGAAGACACAAAGACTTTGGAGTCTGCCCCCATCCACCAGGTCTGTAGCTGCAGCTACTTCCCTGCCTTACTATGTCCCCTGGAAAGTAGGGACTGTACCACCTCCCTAGTGAGACCCTGGTGGAAGGCTCTGGGCCCCCCTCCTAGCTTGAGAGGCATCTAGTCACCATCCCTCTCCTTTATGGGCCCTCAGCAAGAAACCTGCATGGTCAGTCTTGGGACACTGTCCCCACATCCTCAGGAGCAGTTGGCCTGACCTGCATGTTTTTAATGTATTCAGGGGAAGGTGCCTCAGGAGGTCCCTGGTCTAATAAGCTGAGAGGTGCTCTGTGCATTCCCAGGCCCTGTCACCTCTTTGCAGTGAGATATGCCAATGTCATCCATGTGTGTGTTCATGTCCTGATTTGTTACAACAAATCACCATAAACTCGGTGGCTTAAAACAACAGATATTCATCTCTCACATTCTGGGGACTGAAAGTCTGAAACAAAGGTGTAGGCCAGGCTGCACTCCCCAGGACCTGCCAGAGAAGGATTTTTCTTGTCTCCTCCAGTTTCTGATGACCCTGTGAGTTGCTTGAATCCTGACCACATCACTTCAGTGTGTACCCCATCTCCTCCATGTACGTGTCTTTTTACCCTTATTTGTCTCCTAGAAAATTTCCCCATCAGATTTAGGGCCCATCCCAATCCACTGCAACCTTAATTATATCTGCAAAGACCCTGTTTCCAAATAAGGACACATTCTGAGATTGCAGGCAGACATGAATTTTCTAAGTCTCTGTTCAACCCACCCCAATATATTAATGCACATTCATTCATCAGGTATTATTTGAGTGCCCACTGCATACCAGGCATTTTTCTGGGTACTGGGGACACTGCAGGAGCAAATGTCACACCCACATGGTGATGTATCTTGGAAAGGGTCATAGATGATAGTAAGTACACTATTTCAGATGTCAAAAGATGTGTAGTGCTAGGAATCAGGAGAGACCTGGAAGGAGTTAACAGAGGGGGTCTAGTGGGTGTCCACCCCTGTGCTGGAGCAGAGCAGACTTGGTGGGAATACTAGTGCCCTCAGGAGGGTACAGACACTACCCTGCCCTGGACCACCCTGGAAACCACTTTGAGAAATGCCAGCAAGAAACCTGGAGGGAATGGGAGCCAGTATCTGAGAACAGCAGGTCCCTGGGTGGGACATCCCAGAGCTATGGGCATTATTATCAGTGCTAAAGGACTTCCTCCATGTTGGGCTCTGCTGAGGCTCACACCAGGGAAAAGCTTGGCATACATGTAGAAACATCAGGGCAGAAGGCTGTGCAAGGCAAGGCTTTCCTTTGTTCCTGGGGACCAGACTGCTTATCTGTTATGAGTTAATCCTGCCTATTACTGGCCCCCACACCAATCCCTCCTGCTGGGGCAACAGAGTCCCTTATGCCTCCAGTGTACCAGAGGATCACCCACCAGCCATTGCCAATGCTCAGATGTGCGCCAAGTTACTGCCACTCAAGCACCTCAAACCTCTGTGACCCAAGTTCAGGAAACTGTGTGTAGAGCACTGGAGGATACTGGGCACCCACTGCTACCAGATGCAACCCCCACACCCTGCCAGGTAGATGTTCCAAGGCTCCCCAGGTGGAGGATGACTAGGGGACAGCTCTGATGGGACTTGCTATCAGAATCCATCCCCTTCCCTGCTGGGTAGTATATGACCCACCAAAATAATGGTTTCTATGTCGACTGACTCCATCCCACTTAGCTGGGCAGTGCTATTGCTAGGTTTCTGCCTGTGTACAGTTTGGATATGCTGATCTATTTGCAGGCTTCTGTTGAATCCTGTGAGTGCTGCACCCTAAGATAGCACCTGTTTTCTTACCAGCACCTCTGTGCATCCTATGAAGCCTTCTTTGCACCTACTAGTTGAAGTTCCTTCATCTGCACTAACATGCAGCTCCCAATCTGCAGGGCTTATAATATTGTGAGAGAAACTATAATACTTTGAACTCTATTGCCAGAAATACACGACAAATACAAAGGCATTTTTTGCAGTTTCAAAGGTTATTTTGAAAAGTGCAAAGAGTTAACTCCCAATGTTAGACCAGAGCTGGGAAGAGCCCTGAGGGTTGGGGGCAGGGGATATTGTTTAATAAGATATTGTGTGCTGTGTGCATGGATGTTTCCGCAGTTAGTCAGGCCTGGTGGAATGCACAGGCTGCTTTCCTGAGTTTATCTCTGCAGATCTCTATTCATTTCTGGAATGCCAAACAACATCTGCATTTCCTGCTGTAGAAGTGACTGGCAACAGATCCCAGACCTACATGTGCAAGAAAACCCGAGACAGGGCACACCCTGAGGTGGAGAAATATCCCTTAGAATGATACTTTGATTTGGGATTTGTCATGGGCTGGGCCATGCACTTCAAGCTGTGTATCAGGAGCATATGGGCTACTTGGGACCTATTTTAGCTGTAATCCCAGTTAATGGGAACTGTAGCAAGGATCTCTTTTGAGTTTTGTCATGGGCACAGCCCTTTGAGTTAATTAACATGAATGAGGGGTTCAGAGAGAATCTTTGAGTGAGTGAAGGTGACCTGGCTGAGCCCATTAGCAGTTCATTTTCTTTTCGTGGAAAGAGGGTTATAAACATAGGTTCCTCCCCAGAGCAGCCATTGAGAGAATAAGAAACCAATGAATGCCTTGGCATTCCTCCACATTCTCACCATGGGAGAATCAACCTTCAGTGGGGAAAACTCTCAACTCACTGCAGTTCTGTGGAAAACAGTGTTTGGGGAATTTCAACAGGGAGCTGCCCATGAGGAAGGTGATGGTTGGTGCACCCTTGGATGTGGTACTAATGTAACCTTGAGTTCCTTCCATCAGGGGCGACCTGAGCTAACACCCACAGCTATCATGGCGGGGAAACTTCTGGCCCAGCGGCTCTTCGGACAATCCTCAGACTTGATGGATTATAACAATGTGAGTTCTCTTAAAGACCCCCAAGTCTATCCTGGAAAAAGCTGAGGCTAGATCTTCTGTAGTGGTTAGGGCATAGGGGGGCGGTGTGCTCTTGTATGCCTACATTTGCATGGTACGTGTATGCATATGCAAGTGGGTATGTATATGTGAGTGTTTTGTACACATATATGAACACATGTGTGTGGTTTAATCCAAGAGTGCAGCCCAAGAACTGTGAATGAATCCATTTGCTGTGCTTGTAGCCTGCCAGCCACTGTGACTGGAGCCTTCCTGGCCTGTGATCACTACTCTTTGAATTACACAATAGAGACTTTCAATTTGTGGGGTCTGGGGGCATACCTGACTCCAGACTGCTTTCTAGGTTCCCACTACTGTCTTCACTCCATTGGAATATGGCTGTGTGGGGTTATCAGAAGAGGAGGCTGTGGCTCGCCATGGACAGGAGCATATTGAGGTAGGGGGCTATGGGCAGTGATGGTGCATATGTGGCCCTCACCCCCACAGATGGTCCCACGCTGGATGTAAGCCTTGTGAACAGGGGTGTTTATGTCCCTGCTTCCTGGGAGCTGTGGATTGGCACGGCAGGATATGGAAACCCTGAATGATGGCTGTGGTGCAGTGGGAGGCAGAGGCCTCTGGCGGCTTTGGTGTGGGCTGAGCTCCTCTGATCTCAGTGACCATCTGCTGCTCATGTCATGTGACTATGGAAGGGCCCCAAGATGCCTCATTCTGAGCCTGCGTGGTCCAGCAGCCTCTAGCCCCCATACCAAGGTGTGCAACACATCAAGGGTCCCCTCCATGGTCCCAGCAGCTCCCTGCTAGAGTCTCAGAGCTTTGAAATGCCAGCCCCATTCCAGCATGAAGAGTGCTTGTCACAGAAGACCCAAGGGCCCAAGTACCTCTCTGGTTCTCACCATCTCACAGGGGCATGTGTCTCTCTCAACCTGGAATGGCTCCTTTGGGGTGTCTTCTGACCTCTGTTTCTTTCTACTCTGTCTCTTACCCCAGGTTTACCCATCCCCTCCTACCTATACCTCTGGGGACTCTCCGGGCAGCTCCAGCAGGCATGACCCCATCATGCCCCAATTCAAGCCTCCAATCCTCTTCCCAGATTCTTCCAGTCCTTGCAGGCCCCAGTGGCCCAGACTCATGCATTCGTCCCAAGAAAGGAGCTTTTACAGGGCAAGAGTACTTTTTGGGATCTGCCCTGGCAGGTGGGCTACAGCCCCCAGGGTGGTCACAGAATACGCCTAGGTGCTCTGAAGGGAAGCTGGAGGCTTTGAAACTTGCCGGGCTGTGGAAGCTGGAAGCCTTCCGTGTGGTTTCATCTTCCCACTACAGCAGCTTGCAAGCGGTAGTGGAAACCAGACCCCATGTGGCCTGGGCAGGGAGGTCTGTGCCATTCAGGAATGAATCACTGGGCTCCAGGGCCTGGGCTTTGCCTGTACCTTAAGCCCCTCCATCACTAGGAAGCGTCTGACAGGCCAGCCTTCCCTCCAGCACTTTATTTGCTATTTTTGTTTGATTCATCATAAGTATACTGGGACATATGTTCATGGCATTTTATAATGTTGTTTTATGTTTCATGATGTTGAATGGTCAAATACCCTTTGTTTGTTTTATTTTCAGTTCTGTCTTACTTAGAACAATATTCTCTGAAACTCTATTAATTAATAATGGCTGTGCAGCACATGTGAGGGCCCTGCTCATTTTTTACTCAGCTGCAGCCCCAAATGTGCTGTCGAGTTTTCGTGGGTGCTGAAAGCCTCTGCTCGACAGCTCCAGTGTGACCGTAGCCTGCCCTATCCCTTGGCCACCCTGTATCAGACCCCTCCTCCTCACTGAAGTCAAGGCCAAACCAAGGCCAGAATGCCCAACAGAGGCCCATCAGCCAGTTCCTGCTTATGTGAGCAGTCTGGGCAACCCCCACACTGACCACTGCTGCAGTTACCTTTTCCAATTTACAATATCCTGGGGAATCTGTGTCTATCCCACGTCTGCTTCTGTGGGGGTGCACCAGTCCCTGGCCCAAGCTCATGACACATCATGGTGAGCAGTACCTGAGCAACCCAATGCCCATTCTGTCGCATATAGTTACAGGTCTAGGTCCTGAACAGGAGAGGGTCTATCCTGCAGACTGCATGGCTCCAGATGCTGGCTTCCTGTGCATGGGAGAGGGGAACACACTCCACAGTCAGTTGGGCTGTATTTTCACCCCATAAATGGGCCAAGCAAGTAATTCTGTGTCCCCGAGAATGCATCTACTCCCTGTATCCTTCCTGTTGGAACTACAAAACACCCATAGGACTGGTTTTGCTGTGGCTGCTAATTCCAGGAACTTATATCTTGTCACCCAGGTTTATCACGCATATTATAAACCATTAGAGTTCACAGTGGCTGAACGGGATGCATCCCAGTGTTATGTAAAGGTGAGTGTCCTTTGGGTCCAGGGCTGAGTTGTACAGAGGGTTGGAAGAAAGGAGGGAAGGAGCTGGCAACAGAGGTGGGTGAGTTCTGTGGTACTCCTCTAGCAAAGCAGTGGGAATGTCTCAGGGTCACTAGTGCCCCCAGAGGTAGGACATAGTTGGGTCCCTCCTCTATTCAGGCTGCCACTGAGATTCTGTGTCTTTCAGATGGTGTGCCTGAGGGAGTCCCCACAGCTGGTGCTGGGCCTGCACTTCCTCGGTCCCAACGCTGGTGAAGTTACTCAAGGATTCGCTCTGGGGATCAAGTAAGTCAGGAGGAATGTCAGCCGTTATGCGATGCTCGGACTGGGTGTCCCTCCTAGTATTGGCAGCACTACAGTGGAAAAAAGCCTGCTGGGTTTCATGTTGCTTTCATGTGGTCTTGTGCATGTTTGCAACACAGATTCTTTAGGCTCCACTCAGACATGGCAGGTTCAGTGGGAGGAGAGGCAGCTTTCTTCTCCAGCCAAACACTGTTCAGGCAGAGCCATGCTACATGTCTGCTGTGGCTGGCTGCCTGGGGATCACTGTGACCCTGGGTCACTGTTTGGGCCTTTTCAAGGCCCAAACAAGCAGAATTAGGTCTTTGCGTACCTAGCTGAACCCTTAGGCAGTTGAGAGCAAGATCCTGGCTTCAAGTGAGCCAGGAAAGAGCCACTCTGGAGTAGTTTTGTGTTTTTTGGAGCTTGGGCTTTTGCCTGGACTAAAGCTGTGTTGTATTTTTGTTTTTGTTTTGTGGTGCTAGGGTCCCAGGGCCTTGTGTGTGCTAAGCAAGCACTCTACTGCTGAGTTACATCCCAAGCTCTTCATGCCATGTGTTCTGGGGATCCCAAGATCTAAGGAAGCTATGCAGTGGTTCTGGGTAGGGTAGGTTGTCTGAGGCAGTTGGAGGCTGGGTCATGATCCATCATCTCTCTGCCAGACCTCTTAGGCAGAGGGGCTGGAGTTGAGCTGTCTGTGGATGAAGCAGGGGTCAAAGGGCATAGGAACAATTTAACACAAAGAGAAGGCTATGTGGACAGATGGGGTCCCAAGTATGCTGGGGGCATGAGTGTAACTAAAAGCCAGCCTTAAGGGTAAGAGGTCTGGGTGTAGGGAAGAGCATGAGAGGGCTGGGGCAGGAGAGCAGGGCCAATATGTTGAAAGGCTCAGTGGGTAAGATGGAGAGTCTGGGATAGATGCTCTGGGGAACCCCACTCTTCCCAATGGGCTATCTAGGCCTTCTTACCTGGCCACCCTGTCATAGGGCTGAGAGCCTCAGGCCCCACCATAGCCCATCTAGCCCATGTGTTGCAGCACTGGCTTGAGTTATAGGGATCAGGTTCTCCCAGGACATAACAGAGAATAACAGGGAGGGTTGGGTCTGGAGTAGGCTCATGTCCTTGGAACACATGTCTGTGGTCCCTAAGCTACAGGGCCATCTGTGGCAGAGTCGTCATTTGGAAGTTCAGTCCTTAGTAACCTTTGGATAGAACCCCAGGAGCCTTATGTACCCTCTGCTAAGAGTTCTCCTGGAGCCTGTAGGGTACAAGAAGAGTGACCCTTGGAAGGTAGTCTACTGACACTTCAAGTAATGGTAGGCTGGGCCGTCCACAGCACTCGCTCTAGCCTGGGAGACTTCTGGGTCTGACAGGGCCCAGAACATCTGGCCCAGACCCTCTATCTTGTCCATGGAGCCTTTCAACATATTGGCCCTGCTCTCCTGCCCCAGCCCTCTCACTGCCCTTCCCTATACCCAGACCTTACCCTTAAGACTGGCTCTTAGTTACACTTATGAACTTGTCTGTCCCACGAAGCCTTTGCCATTCACATGCTCTGACATACTGATGCCCATACCAACACTCAGTTTCTGGAATAATTTCTGGAAAAGTCCTTTAAATTTTGGCAGCCTCTTTTAATAATGCAACTGCAGAGAGCTGGTTTTCTTTTCTTTCTTTGGTACTGGGAATTTAACCCAGGAGCATTTAACCACTAAGCCACATTCCCAACCCTTTTTATTTTTTATTTTGAGACAGAGTCAAATTGCTTAGGGCCTTGCTATGTTGCTGAGGCTTGCTTTGAACTTGTGATTCTCCTGCCTCACATAGCTTCTGGGATTACAGGAGTGCCTCAGCACACCCAGCAGAGTTGATTTTCTTAATATGCAAAGATCTCTTATAAATCAATATAAATAGGCAATTCATAGGAAATAATAATAAACAATAGAAGCACACTGTGTCTTGAAATGTAAAGTTTGGACTATTAAAATGTAATTAAAACACTCTTGAACCACTTTGGTTGGTAAAGCATAAAGGGCTTAGTACTGTCCAGTAGTGATCATTTTCCAGTGTCTGCATAATGGAGACACTGACGCTCTGAAGCAAGCTAGTGTAGTTCAAAGACTTGTATTCCAACCAGGTGTGGTGGCCCATGCCTATAATCCCAGCAGCTCAGGAGGCTGAGTAGAATGGCAAGTTCAAAGCTAGCCTGAGCGATTTAGCAAGACTGTAAGCAACTTAGTGAGACTCTGTCTCTAAATAAAATATAAAAAGGACTGGGAATGTGACTCAGCAGTTGAGTGCCCCTGGGTTCAATCTCCATTACCGTACCCCTCCCCAAAAAGAAAAAAAAAAAACTGATATTGCAGACATGGAGTGGACCTGCATACTAGTGACTTTCTGTCTGTAATGTACACATCGTTTTTTGTTTTTGTCTTTGCAGTGCTGGGGATTGAACCCAACACCTTGTGCTTGCAAGGCAAGCAGTCTACCAGCTGAGCTATATCCCCAGCCCATACCTGTTGTTTTGAGTTAGGAATGTATCTACCAGATATTCCAACACATAAGTGCACGTTAAAGACAGTTGTCTATTGCAACCTTGTCTAATGACAAACAATGGAAACCCTAGAAGGCATCCGTAATGCTGTTCACCCAAGTAGATGAACAATGCATGCTGAGTGTGTGTAGTAATACAGGGGTCATGAGTAGATGCTGTGAATACCCACAGCAGCCCTCAGTCTGTAGAATTTGGCAGGTAGGCTTGGGATCCTGGGTGAGGGCCAGGTCTCAGAAGGTCCAGAGGTAGCGAAGGCTGTTTCTTATAGGGCCAGTGGCAGGACTAGACCAGATTCCCCTCCCCCATGCTCCATTATGCATTCACTCTTTGTAGGCAGGATGCTGGGGCTCAGGGTACAGCTACCCACAGAGCAGCCAGCTCCCTGTGTTGGGCAGCAAGTGCTCAGAGCACTGATGTTATGCTGCTGCATATGAGAAGTCTAAGTAGAACTGGGCTGGGCAGGAGGCCAGGCAGGTACAGTCTGCAGCAATATAAAATGGGCTCAAGGGTTGGGGATGTAGCTCAATTGTAGAGCACTTACCTAGCATACACAAGGCTCTGGGTTCAATCCTTAGCACCACCAAAAAGAGAAGTGGGCCTGAACTTACTTTGATGGGGAATTTGAACCATGTCTTGACAGAGTGAAGGGGCAGGCCCTGGGAAAGGACTAGATGGGACTATGCCTGGTAGGACTGCAGCAGCAGCAGGAGGCCAGGCCATAAAAAGCCAGGGAGAGGTTGGAAGGGAGGTGGGTCAAACGGGGTTGCTACTTGGCCACTGTGGGAACTGGACATTCTCTGGGAAGGAGGTGATCAAGTACAACTTATACAGGCAGGTGTTCTGGCTGCTGGCTGGAGAAGAAGGCAGGGGAACTTCTAAAGCCTTCCCAGGGTCAGAGTGGCATAAACACAATTCCCTGTGCTGAAAGACTCCTTTGCCTATCTCTGCCAACCCCTGCACGCAGATGTGGGGCCTCCTATGCACAGGTGATGAGGACAGTGGGCATCCACCCTACCTGCTCTGAGGAGGTGGTCAAGCTACGCATTTCCAAGCGCTCGGGCTTGGACCCCACTGTGACCGGCTGCTGAGGTTAAGCCATCATCCCTGCAAGCCCAAGGGTCCGTGGCATGCTGTTCCCCACTGCCAAGTTTCCTCAAAAGCCCAGATCCAGGTATGCAGGTTTGAGGGTGAACATATGATTCGGAGTTGTGGGAGGCACCCTGATGAGCTCCCTCCAAGTTCATGGTAAGGCTATATCTACCTTGCTACCTGGAACAGGTGAGCTCTGCTCCCTGTGCCAAGCCCTGGTGGCCCTAGGTACCCAGAGATCCCTACTTGGCCATTAATGTTTCCCATGTCCAGGTTTTGAAAGGACAAGCTCACACCTGTAGTATCCTCTGGGCAACCTCAAGTTGCTGATCCCTGTGGGCTGCTGGCAAGAAGTGGGCCACCTGTTCCTGCCCTTATAGAGTGCCAGCACTAACTCATTTCCTTCTTGCCCAGAAGGTGGAGATGCTGTCTCATACATGGCCAGCTGCTGCCCTGCACATCTGGTTCTGCTATAGCTTTGCAAAGCTGGGCCGGCCGAATGGATGGCCGGAAGTCTCAGGGGTATTGTGTTCATTGCAGTTTTCTTCTGGGGAGGAAAAAATTAGTGAGTTCCTCCCTGCCCGCTGCCAAGGCATGCGTATGGCCAGGGCCTTGTCCCCTGTCAGTCTGACATAGCACCTTTTAAGCCCCAGCAGGGTGGGCCCTGGGGCGTACACAGTCCAGCCCACCCTAGTGTGTCCCCTATGACTGTCATAGGGCCCCTCCTGATCCTTTCTTTGGATCCCCTCTTCCTTTTTTTTTTTTTTTTTGGGGGGGGGGTGCTGGGGATCAAACCCAAGGCCTTGTGCTTACAAGGCAAGCACTCTACCAACTGCGCTATCTCCCCAGCCCCTCCCCTCTTCCTTTAGAGCAGAGGCAGAGTTGGTAGGCAGAGCAGTAAGCTCCCCCTTGAGATATTCTTGGCAGACTTCATGGTCTGAGCAGCTGCTGAAGGGTCCAATGAGCAGCAGGCCCTGACCAGGGGCCTTGCCTGGGCATTCTGTCATTTAGCTCCACCACAACTACCAGAACCAGGATTGCCTTTGATATAGACATACAAAGTACCTATCCTGAGGAAACTCTTATCAGAATATTACACCTCACAGAACTGTTTTGTTAAGAGCCTGCTACAAATATTTTATCATTTCAAAATATTTTTATTGCACTGCAGTGTTCCCTGTGACACACTGACTGGTGGTAGGGGGAGGGGGACATCTCTTCGGGAGCTCATCTCCAGTCCATCCCTTGAGGGTCCCGTGTGCAACTGTGGGAGATGTGACTAAGCAAATGTGAGGGGTGACTTGTGCTGACCCCACCTGTTGTTTGCAGGACTAGAAGGCGAGGATTGGGCGAGCTTCTGCCCTTCCCCTGGAGAGCTCAGGAGATGGTTGCATGGGAACAGCATGTGTCTGCACAGATGGCTGGTGTGCCCTGCAGGGATGGCTCTAGGGGTAGTCAGTCCCTTTCTCCTCTTCTACCTGGGACAGCCCCCCTGCCTAACCCTTGATGCCAGATAATGATGACCTGGGCAGAAACCCACCCTGTGGGCTGCCCATGCCTGAACCCCCTGGCATTTGTGGAGTACAAATAAAGAGGATGTTTTCCTAAACTGTGTTCTGCCTATGACATACACCCAGGATTGCTCAGGTAAGGTAGGGCCTGGCCAGCCCCCTAACTCCCTTCATCAAATGAGAGTAGTTTCCAAGACCTGCTGGCAAGGGAAGCCCATGATCAACTGGGACTATCCAGAGTACAGAGCATTCAAGTTCCCAACAGCCAGTGGGTGGGAGGGGCAGACCCTTTGACCCTTCTGGCCCCAGGAAGGACACAGTCCCCTACTGTGTCTCCCAGTTGCCTGACCTCTCATAGGGATCTCTCTGGGGACCCCTCTGCACAGGTTAGCCCTGAGTTCTCTTTGTACCTCAAAGCAAAGAGGACAGCCCAGATCCTCAGTAGATACTGGACAGGGGTGGGGGCAAGTGGCAGAAGGAAATGAATTGGCAGGGGTGTTTGAGACTTCTGTCCCTGAACATCAGCCACCTCATTACATTTCCATCGTGGCCTCCAAGTCAGCTCGTTGGCTGCACTCTGGCTAATCCTGCACATTGAGGCTTGATGGGTTGAGGGAGCGCCTGTCAATCACATTATAGAGAGACAGCGCTGACAGCGATGGGCAGGGCCCGGCATTGTACTGAGGCTTTAGTGGCAGCTAATCTCGTGTCTTCCTTAAGAAAACATCACTTAGTCTGCCGGCCTGGGAGCCTGGATGGGACCCTGCTTGTCAGTGAACAAAGGAATGTGTTTGCACCTTAATGGGCCTACGGGAGCCTGGCTCACAGTGTGAAGCGTGTGCGAGAGCTCTCAGACGCCCAATTAAGATGCCAAGTGCTGGGCTGGGCTGGGCCCTCCTGACAAGTGCAGAGCCAGATCAGCCGTGTCCCATTTAACGCACGGCTGGTGGCGCGCCCCTGCTGTAGATCCTGCGGGGAAGGATCCTCTAACCTGAGCTTTTTGTCTGCCTCAGAGGCAAAGAGGTCAGTGAACCCCTGCTGCCTGGAGCATGTGGGAGGCCCATCTGGGGGTAAGATGGGTAGGGGTCCACGGATTACTCTGCCCCAGCAGCAGCCTCTATCATGGGGCAGACAAGGAACTGGCAATGGCCTTGGTGCTTTCTGTGGTGATAGAAATGATACAGCCTGTGTGGGGTCCTCCACATATACCAGGCAGTTCTCTGGGGTGAGGGCCTTTTCCCTCCTTGCCTACCCAGTCAGCTAGAAATGTCTGTCACTGGCAACCAGAGTGCCCCCACACATCCATGTCCCCAGGTGGTTTTCTTGCACACCTTTTCCCCAAGAACAGATCTTACATCAGCACACCTGTCCCTATAACTTCTCTCATTGTGCTGTCCAACCTGTTCATCTGGTTTGTGCTAACCCCTAGGAGGGACCAAAATATCTATATCTCATGTCACAGATGGTCTTAGGTCCACTGACGCCCTTCGCACAGGGGCTTATGCACTCCTGGGAAATGGGGAACAGGGGACTGGTCCATCTCACAGTTGAGTGTTGCAGGAGAAAATCTACCACAAAGATCCTAGGAACCATCATCACCAGGGCCACTTTCAGGGTTGGGTGCTGGAGCATTATACACTGGCTTGGCCATAGGGTCCAGTGCCCTGAAACAGGTTCAGGGGACCCTGCTCTGGTGAGGCATGGGCCCCAAACCCCCACATAGTCAGCTGTGGGACCAGGACTAGATCAGGAGAACCCCAACATGCAGTGTCTACACATGACAGCTCCAATGGGCTTGTCACCCTGGGCTCTTGTGCCCAGCATCGAGGTGGGACCAGCATCAGGAGCAGGCCAGATATGCTATGCCAGGGATGGCTTCTGTCCTGGATGTCCTTACTGCCCTGTCTCCAGGATCCCTGCATGGCCAGCCCCTGCTCAGAGCCTGCCCTTCCCTTCCTCCCAGGAAAACACAAGGAGGGGCCAGAGCGCCACAGGCCAGGTGCTCTCTACCTGGCCCCAGGGCTGTCTCCTTGCTGCCTTTGCATGTTTTTATGGTGCAATGAAAATATGATTTTAATTCCTCAGATTGTTCTATGTAACCTGCAATTACCCCTGGCGATGTCTTGCACACTTCTGCTTGTGGCTCCAGGTTGCGCAAGGACAGGGGAGGGAGAGGAGCAGACAAGGGGGGGCGGGGTGCTATACTCAGGGCCACGCTGGCCCATCTCTTCCTCACCCTCCCCTGGGAAGTGAGGAGAAATCACCCATCGTTTTCTGCCACACCACACCCTTTCCCTCTTCCAGCCACTCCCACCCTGTACCCTGTCCTGAGGCTCCCTGGGGGGTAAGCACACAGAGGAAGGGTGGCAAGCAGTTGTGAAGGCTGAATGAAGTACTAGTAGTATAGGGCAGGGTCCAGAGAAGTCTCTGAGGAGGGCGCTTGGGCTGATAGCAGAGGGTATATAAGGGGGTCATCATCTCAAAGTAGACAGATGTTCAGACTGAAGCCCCCCATCACCACTCCAAGAATCCTACAGCACTGTTGGGATCCTCAGTTTCACTCAGTGGCAGTGGAGGGCATGTGCTTTGGCTCTGCTTTCCTGAATGTTGGAAGTGATCTCTGCCCTAGTTGGGAACGCTCACATGTGAGCAGAGTTGTTCCTGTGAGGAGCAGCTCAGCATCTGTCAGTGCCTGCAACTCAGAGTATCTGTGCCTATGGCCTTCAGGTTTGAGCTTGTCCCTGAGGTCTGTGTGTTTGTGTGTCCCACAGTATCTTGACACACATGACTCACCTCACCAGGTGGCTACTTCAGCCTCAGTGCCCAGAAGTCTGGAGGTGCCACCAGTACTTGGGTCCAGACTACTCCCCACTCTGAAGCAGGCCCATAGGGGCAGGCCGAGGCTCCCACCTGCTACTCACCTGCTGGGTGCAGAGCTACCTGGGAATGCAAGCCACCCAGGACCTGCATGAGGGACACCCTGAAATGGCCAGGTAGTGTGTCAGGGAGGCAGTGCCATTGCAGGAGACCTAGTTCCACAAGAACACATTACTAAGCCTTCCATACCCTATTCAGACTCCAGATGCCTTTGGCCTCCTGCTCAGGGCACTCACTCCACATGAGAGGTGTGTTTGTGTCTGCACTAGACTCGTGGGTGGGACTTGCTCCTGCCTCCCTGACTTCACCCTGTATGCCTCTGGAGCCACTTCCCCTCCACCCAGGGCCTCTTCTTACCAAGGCTGACCAAACCTGTTGGACTCCCTTGTCCTGGCCTCTGCCTATCTGCCAGTCTTTTTAAGTTAGCCTACCCTTGGTCCTGCTCAGGGTAAAAGGGGAAGACAATATGGGATGATCATTGACAGACATGGAGGTGGGTATATCTACCAACCAGAGAGCAAGAAGCAGCAGTGGTGGGTGCACAAGACTGGCAGTTGGGCACTAGATGCTGGGGACAACAGCTAGATGCTGGACAACAACTAGATGCTGGACAACAGCAATAGGAGCCCAGCCCTGAGTACCAGGATCCATGGAAGCTCAAGTGTGTTCCTTCATAGACCCAGTCCTGTGGAGTATGTGTGAACAAATTCTCCATTCAGATGGGACCTAAACCAGGTGTGGCTCCTGGGGACCCACCCTCAACCTCTGCTCAGAGGAAAACTTCCTGACCCTAAACTTGTAAGTTGTGGGCCTCCTGCCAGGTGTGAAAGCCTCAGCCCAATCCAAACTGGGTTGGGTACTAGAATGGAGATGGGGTGGTGATGGGATACTATCCTTCTCCTCTAGTCAGGTAGATATCCTAGAGTAGGGACTGCTTGAGCAGGGCCTGGTCTTGGGGCCTAACCTGGAGAGTTCTCTATAGGTCTGAGCCCTGCCAACCCTTAGCACCCATGCTGCCAGCAACCCTACTGCCTGTCTACCTAGGGTCCTGACCTCTACCTTTCCCTTGTGCTTATGCAAGGAGGTGGCTGACTGCTGATAGAGGTTTCCAGACTCTGGTCCCTAGGCTGATGGGGCTCCCAGCACAAAAGTCTCCTCTCTGAGGACCCTAGGTTGAGAAAGGGGTTTCTGCCTTTGAGCTGGTCCAGTTATGCCTCCTTTGCCCCTTCCCTCCGGAGAAGGTTTCCCTTTAGTGGTAGTGCCAGTAGAAGCCCAGAACCAGGCGAACCTGCATGGGTAGCATTTTATGTCCCATCCTTGTTTCTCTTCTTTCTGGCACCTTCTTAGATCTGGGCTTTTTCTGACTGATCATTGCACAGTCCTAGGAGCTGCCCTACATCCTTCCTGTGCCAGACAGGGGCATAAGGAAACATGCATAAGTAAATGTGCAGAAGGCAGGCAAGAGGGGGTGCCAAGCACAGACATTGCCTGCCCCCCATGCTCCTTGGCATGTCCAGGTTGAGGGGGCTCCCTGATGCTCTGCTGTGGGGCTTTTCTGCTAGGTTTCTTCCAGCTTGTGAGGGGGCTCCCCTGGATTTGTGTAGATACCAATTCTGTTCTTCCCATAGCGCCTGGTATCCCAGCTTCACAGGGCTAAGCCATAGGGGCCCAGCTGATTGATGTCCCCCTTGGACAGGCTGGGGAAGGAGCTACCCAAAGCAGGCAGCAGGCTGGCAAGGGCTTATCCAACTACTATCCAGAATGTTCAGCTTGTGAAATAACCGGAGATAACTGGACAAAAAATTCTTCCCCAAAGAACTACCAAGAGGCAGGAAATGGGAGAGACATCGCAGTGATGGTTGTCTGGGAAGGCAGAAGGCTAAAGAGATGAGATTCCAGACTGCCACACCTGGATGTTCCTTGGGCCTTACCTGTAACAGCACCTGATCATTAGGTCCCTGATCACAGGGCCAGCCTCCAAGCCCAGCACTCATGGTTGTGGTCATTGCTCCTGTCTCCAGAATCCACTATAACAAGGTGAAGGTTTGTCAAGGGCCAAGGACATGCAGCAAACATGATCTTCCATAGGATGTGACCAGCACCCACTAGGGCCGGCGGTATAGGTTCTTAGGAAACAAGAATGCCTATAGTCACACCTCCCTGCACTGTCCAGAAGCTAAGGATTCAGGCACCTGCAACCTGTCCATGCATGGTGTTGTGCCATGTCACACTAATGCCCACCATGGCCCATCACAAGAGACCTGGGTCTACAGAGTATCCCAACTTGCTGCAGTAAACACCTGGGATAGGGAGCAACCCTGGGAGGGAAGAGAGATAGGACTTTGGGACTCTTTAAATAGCAGATGTTGCTACTTGATCCCTCCGAGCTTGATGGTGGAACAACCAGGACCATGGTCTTCAGACCTGGGCCTGACAGCTGCAGGCCTTCATACTTTCCTGCAGAACCACCTGTGCACTCTGGACCTGCTGGGGCCTCGCTTCTGCTGTCCTCCCTCTCTGTCCCCCATCCCCCTTATGGTACAACCTCACTCCCCAAGAATTCTCAGGTTTCTAGGGATTCTAGGAACCCTGAATATCCTGGTCCCCAGCCAAGCACCTGTGGTGACAAGGGCAGTAAGGAGCCCTCCACATCCCCCGGGGGCCCAGTAAAGCGTCTTAGACTCGAGCCTTCTTAATCCAGCCCTGATGCGGTTTATAGTACTCGGGTTACCCTAATCCCGAAACCCAAGCCAGGGTTCCAGCAGCCTTCCCAGCCCCATCTGAGGGGTACTCGGGGCCTTCCAAATGGGCAACCAGAGGACTCCCCTGCCCCCAAATGCCTTCTGTGTTTAGAGCTGACCCCAACTAGGGACAGAGCACCCACAGAGGTGAAAGAAAATCCAGCCCTGGTGAATGTAAGCAAGCTCTGAAAACACCAGGCCCTTGGCTGCTTGGCTGGATCTGCTGGAGCCCCTACCCAGGGAGGAAATTCAAAGCCAGTGGCGACAGCAGAAGTGATAGGCCAGGCAGACCCAGCTCGAGCCTGGCGAGGTCCTGGCCTCTAGAGTTTCATGGGACAGTGATTGGAGCTTGTGGTTCCATAAAATCGAACTGTTTTTCTCCTAATAAAATCAGATCTTTTGGGATAATAACTGATGATCAAATAACACCAAAGGCTTGGGAATAAAGAAGAACCACAAAGAAAACACATTATGACCTTGTTATGTTAGCAGCTGGGGGTTGGGAGTGATCTGGGTACAGCTCTCTGCCCCAACTACTGGTCATGGACCCAACTGCTGGCTGCTAGCCCAGCTGGGACTCCCAGAGCATGGGCACACATGTGAGCACCCCAACATGGAGCAAGAGCATCCCACAGTCTCCCTGGGCAAGGCACACACGTCCTCATATGCGCTAGCATCTTAATAGAATTTTCATACCTATACATTTCCCGAAGGCAGGTATAATTAGCTTCGGACCTACAAGGGTCAAGATACAGGACAAGTGTCAGGGGAGCAAAGCAACGTCCAGATGTGTTTTCTTCAGGTCCCCTACTTGATGAATGATGCCCCCCCAGAGTCACTATTGTGTGCTATGGAAAAACTAGGACATGGGCATGCTGCCACCACCACCCTTCCCACTGAGGCCCCAGCACTAGGTCCCTGCCTGCTGGAGAAGGTAGATGGGAGGTGAAACCTCCACAAGGCTTCAATGGCTCATTGTTCTGCCTGCAGTGGCTGAAATTGGGCCGGGTGATTATAATAATAAAGTTCTAACAATCAGCCAGTGGTTTGGTTTCCATAGCTTGGGGAGTATTTGATTTTCAAAGTCTTTGGGAGGGGAGGCAGTGTATAAATGGAGTATGTTGTTCACATCAGTCTATTCTTTGCGAGGCAGTCTCCCATCCTGTGCCTTAATTCTCTCAAAAAGTGTTGTACCTGTCAGCTCCCCAGTGCCCAGGCATGTCAGGGCGGGAAACTGTACCAGGAGGCCCAGACATGGTGGGAATGAGTCCTGCCTCCACCAGCTCAGACAAGCTCTACCCCACCCCACCCTTCCGAAGGCTGCTCTGAGGACAGATGTCTGCCACCATAGAGGCACTCAGTGAAAGGGGCACTCCTCTTATTTGGATTTTTTAGTAGCATACATCTGGCCTTGTCTGGTGTTTGTCCTTGTCTATGCTGTTGTTCCCTTAGCCAAAGATGTGCCTTCTTCACTCTTTTGCCCTGGTTAAGATTCACCTGTTCAGGGCTTCCCTGGAATGCTGTTTCTCAGTTACCCTAGAAGGGTTTTTTCCCTTCTTGTCCAAATGGGGCCTTATTTCTTCACATCTTTATCCCCAGTAGGGTCCCTCATACACAGTAGGTTTGTAAAGCATGTCAGTCTATCAAGCCTGACATGAAGATTTTATGTCATACTGTTATACTTTCTTTTTCTTTTTCTTTTGTAGTAATACAGACTGAACCCTAGGGTCTCATGCCTGCTAGACAAGTGCTGTACCACTGAGATATACCCCCAGCCCCTATGTTATACATTTTTTTTTTTGTAGGTGGGTACTGGGGATTGAACTTGCATTGAACTCAGGGGCACTCAAACACTGAGCCACTTCCCCAGCCCTATTTTATATATATATATATATATATATATATATATATATATATATATATATATATATATATTTTTTTTTTTTTTTTTTTTTTTTTTTTAATTTAGAGACAGGGTCTCACTGAGTTGCTTAGCACCTCACCATTGCTGAGGCTAGCTTTGAACTCGAGGTCCTCCTGCCTCAGTTGCCCAAGCCTGGGATTACAGGCATGTGCCACTGCACCCGCCCTATGTTATACTTTCTGTGTTAAAATGTCCCTGGTGCTTTCTTGTGCAATATCTAAGGTCATATATTCTGTACATAGTTTGTGGAAATAGGGGTGTAATTTGTACTTGACCTTGACTTCCTTCAGCTTACCTCCTTTTACTTCTGATGAGCTGGGGACCACCTACCATATGAAATGAGCAGCATAACACACTTTCTACAAACATTTTGTCAGGCACCCTGCATATCTAACCACAAAGACAGGCACAACTGGACTGATGCTTGTAAAACAAATGTACAGAGGTGCTGATTGACTGAGTAACTTATATTAGGGCTAATTTTTTCACAGATAGCGATGAACAAATCTAGATAAAAAAAGAAAGAAAACTGCTTGAAGGCACTGAAGATCAACCAAAAGCAGCTTGAAACTAATGGAAATTAAAACCACTAAAACCACAGAAAGTCCATGCCTTAGAGGAAAAAATTGTGTTCCAGGACTAAAGGATTAACCTTAGGACTAAAAACAAAACTGCAATAGATCCATCCTAACAAACATAAACTTAAAGTAGAAGGCTTGCTAGAACAAAATTCAATATACTTCAGAAGAGGACAGAATCTAGAATCTTTATAAAATGCCATTCACAATATTCAGAATGCAATAAAAAAAAACTAGACATACAAATTCACATCAAAATGTGATTCTTAGCCAAAATAAAAAGCAGCCAAGGGTTCGATCCCCAGCACCACAAAAAAAAAAAAAAAAAAAAAAAAAAAAAGCAGTCAATAGGAACTGGCCCCAAGATGACTCAGATACAAGAATTCTAAAAAGAGATTTTTTTGGTTTTATTTTGAGACAGGATCTTACTAAATTGCTGAGGTTCTCACTAGGTTGCTAAGACTGGTTGCAAACTTACAATCCTGTCTTGGCTTCCCAGTTTGCTGTGACTATAGCCATCTGCCACCTTACTTGCCTGGCATTAAATTTTGAAATACCTATTAGATGTTTAAGTATTTGAAGAGAAAAAAATCACAATAAATAGAGGGAATTTCACCAAAAAAGAAAAAAGAAAAGAAAAAGAAAAGAAATAGATACTGTAGAAGAAACTCAGATGAAAATTCTGGAACAGAAAAGTATAATAAATGAAAATTTGACTGGGTAGACTTTGTTCTTTTTTAAGAATCTTTTAGTTGGAGATGGACACAATACCTTTATTTTTATTTATTTTTATGTGGTGCTGAGGATTGAACTCAGTGCCTCACACATGCTAGGCAAGTGCTCTACCACTGAACCACAATTGCAGCCCTAGACTTTGTTCTTAAGAAAAGATTTTAAATGGCAGAATAAAGGATAATGATTTTTTTTTTTTTTTTTTTTTGTACTAAGGATTGAACTCAGGGGCGCTTAACCACCAAGGCAAATCCCCAGCCCTTTTTTTAATTTTCTTTAGAGACATGGTCTCACTGAGTTTCTTTGGGTCTCACTAAGTTGCTGGGCCTGGTTTTGAACTTGTGATCCTCCTGCTTCAGCCTCCTGAGCTGCTGGAATTACAGGCATGTACCACAAGGGAATGAACTTGATGACATGTTTTTAAAAGTTCTCCAATCAAATAGAGAGTAAAAAAAAAAATTAAAATAACAACAAAAACCAGGGACCTATATATTAAAAATCTAACATAATGGTGTTTCAGGAAAAAAATGAACAGGGCAAAACAATTTTTTTGAAGAAATAGCTAAAATTTCATGAATTTGGTAGAAAACATCAATTTACAGATTAAGAATCTCAGCAAACCCCAAGCTATATAAACACAAGCAGATGGGTGTGGTGACACATGCCTGTAATCCTAGCAACTTGGGAGGCTGAGGTGAGAGGATCTTAGATTTGAGAACAGCTTTGACCACTTAGTGAGACCCTGTCTCAAAAAAAAAATGATTTTTAAAAGAAAATGTCTGGGAATGTAATTCAGTGGTAGAGTGCTCGGTTCAAACCCCAGTACCAGGAAGAAAGAAAGAAAAAGAAAAAAAAAAAAAAAAAAAGAAAGAAAGAAAGAAAGAAAGAAAGAAAAAGAAAGAAAAGCACAGGCAAGTCAGGTGTGGAATGCATCTGTAGTCTCCTGAGCAGTTAACTCAGGAGGCTGAGGCAGGAGGATCGCTTGAGCCCAGGAAGAGTGCTTGAGCCCAGGAGTTTGAGACCAGCCTGGGCAACATGAGATTCCGTCTCAAAATAAAAATGAAGAGAGTGGGGTGGGGTGGGGTGGGGGAGATATGAACAAAGGCAGGTACATAATAGCCAAACTTCTTGAAAACCAAAGCTTAATGGAATATCCTTCAAACAGAGAAATAAGGACATATCACAAATACTCTACTTTGCATCAGAAAAAAACATAGATCAGAAGCAAAGGAACAAAATATATTGACAGAAAAAAAAACAAGTCAACCTGAAAATCTATGTGCAATAAATATTATTCAAACCCAAGAAAGAAATAGGACATTCTTAGATAAAGATAGCTGAGATAATTCCTCCCAACAGTTTGCACTACAAGAATGGCTACAGAAGATCTCAAGCTGAAGGGAAATTACACCAGATAGAAACAGATCGACAGAAATAAATGAAACACAAGAAGTGGTAAAAATACAGATGGACAAAAAATGCTATTTCCTTTTATTTTCTTTAAGTTACTGATTACTTAAAACATTTATAACAAAATACATTTGAGCTTATAGTAATGAAAAAATGTCAAAAGCAAAACAGTTGCAAATGCAATCATATGAGTGGAAAACTCTTCAATTTAATGTGAAGTGATACAATATTAACTCTAAGCAGGTTATAACAAATTAAGGATGTGTTATGAACTTCTGGAGCAACCACTAAATATTACAATGAATGAACAGAGGATATTTCAGCAGAGAAATAGATACTATAAAAGAAACCCAGATGAAAATTCTAGAACAGAAACATACAATAACATATGAAAATTTAATTGGACTTTGTTCTTAAAAATAGATTGTAAACTGGGCACAGTGGCCCATGCCTGTAATCCCAGAAGCTTGAAGGCCAAGGCAGGAGGATTGTGAGGTCAAAACTAACCTCAGCAATTTAGCAAGGCACTAAATAAAATATGAAAAAGGGCTGGGGATATGGCACTGGTTGATTGCCCTTGAGTTCAATACCAAAACAAACAATAAAACAAACAAAAAACCCCAAAAAGCATATTGTTGATGGCACAAAAAAGAGTAATGAAATAGAAAACGGTACATCTAAAAAGCCAAGTAGAGGGCTGGGGATGTAGCTCAGTGGTAGGTTCCACCCCAGCACTGCAAGATAAATAAAAATAAAAAAAATCAATAGAGGAAATAAAATAGAATACAAAAAAATATTGAAAAGTCCCAAAAAAGCCAGAAAAGGAGGAATGGAGGATTAATAAAAAATGGAACAACCAACCTAGATGCCCTTCAGTTGATGAATGGATAAAGAAACTGTGGCATATTTATACAATGGAATATTACTCCGCAATGAAGAATGATAAAATTATGGCATTTGTAGGCAAATGGACGAAACTGGAGAATATCATGCTAAGTGAGATAAGCCAATCTCAAAAAACTAAAGGACGAATGATCTCGCTGATAAGCGGATGAGGACATATAATGGGGGGTGGGAGGGGTTAGCATTAGGTTTAGGGTTAGGTTTAGGGTTAGGGATAAGGAGAGCAGTAAGAATGAAGGAAAGAAGGACTGTATAGAGGGAAAAGAGGGGTGGGAGGGGTGGGGGGGAAGGGGAAAAAAATAAACATCATTGCCCTATGTAAATGTATGATTACACAAATGGTATGCCTTGACTCCATGTACAAATAGAGAAACAACATGTATCCCATTTGTATACAATTAAAAAAAATAAATAAATATAAAAAAAAGGAACAAATAGAAAACAAGTAGTAAAATGGTAGACCTAAGCCTAATCATATTAATAATTGCATAAATAAATGAGTTAAAAAACCAAATCCAATTATATGTTATCTACAAGAGATACCTTTACATATAGACACATCCAGATTAAAAGTAAACATATGGAAAATGTATATATATACATCTGAAAAGAAAGCACTAGAAAACTGATGTATCTTTGTTGATATCAAACAATATGGACTTCAAGAAAAGAAATTGCACCAAAGATAAAGGAGGAACATTTCATAATAATAAAAGGCTCAATCCATCAGGAAAGCCTAACACTCATAAATATATGTACCAACTAACAGAATTGCTTCTTTTTTTTATTTTTCAGTACTGAAGATTGAACTCAGGGATGCTCTACCACTGAATTACACCCCAGTCCTTTTTGACAGGATCTTACCATGTTGCTGAGGCTGATTTTGAACTTGAAATCCTCCTGCCTTAGCCTTATGAATCAACTGAGATTACAAGCTTATACCACTGCAGTCAACCAGAATTGCAAAATTAAAATGAGAAATGACAAAACTGTAGATTTGATCCCAGAATTGTAGATAGATAAATAGATAGGAGGATGAATTCACACAGAGATTTTTAATACCTTGATCAGCAATTGATATACAGCTAAGAAATTCAGAGTTGAAGACACTATCAACCTCCTAAATCTAACTGACATTTGCAGAACACATTTTCCCATTTTTAATTTTTTTCAATAGGTCACTTTTCTTTTGTACTGTAATGACTAGCTGCTATGATAGAGTTATGTTAAAAATTTTAGTAATGTTTTTGAGCTTAAATCATATTCATATAAATGGTACAATTTGATAAATTTTAACAAATATAACCACTCAGAAGTCACCCCAAAAATCAAGATATAGAAACTTTTCATCCCCTTGCCTCCCCCCGCATTTTCTCATGCCCTGCTGGTCTTTCATTTCCTCCACTTCCTTGCTCCAGGTGAGGACTGATCAGCTTTCTGTCAATAAAAGATGAGTTTGCATTTTCTGGAACATCTGATATAAAGGGTCTCATACAGTATATACTCTTTTGAGTCTGATTTCTTTCATTCAGTTTTTGTGTATCAATACCTTATTGATTGATTGATTGATTGATTGATTGATTCTCCTTCTCCTTCTCCTCCTCTCCTCCTACTATTCCTTCTCCTTTTTGGATAAGTAATGTTCCATGGAACAGATGTGCCAATGTTGCTTATCCATTCACCTATAGATGAATATTTGACATGAATTGTTTTGGGCTATTAGCAATGAAACTGCAATGAATGTTGATGTACCCTTTGTGTAAACTAATGTTTTAATTTCTCTTGGACATATAGGAATGATGTATCTAGGTCATAAAATTAGTACATGTTTAATATTATAAGAATGCTCCTGGATACAGTGGTGCCCACCTGTAAACCCAATGACTCTAGAGGCTGAGGCAGGAGGATTAATTGAGACCACAAGCTGGAGAGCAGCCTGGGCACTATAGTAAGACCCCATCTCAAAAACAAAAACAAAAAGGCCTCAAGCAAACAAGCAATTTCCTTAAACCAGAAAAAGAACAAATTAAGACCACATAAGGGATTGGGTTGTAGTTCAGTGGTAGAGTTCTTGCCTAACATGTGTGAGGCATTGGTTTCGATTCTCAGCACCACATAAAAATAAATAAATAAAATAAAAACCCAACAACTAAAAAAAATTTTTAAAAAGACCAACATAAGTAGGATATAAATAATAAATGTAAAAGTGGATATCAATAAGTAGAAAAATCATGAATAAAATTAACAAAATAAAATGTTTGTTATCTGAAAAAATAAAATTAGTATCAGGAATGAAGGAGGAAAAGCTACTATTAAAGTTATAGGCATTAAAAGAATAATAAAAGTGTTGGAGTGTATCTTAATGGTAGAGTGCTTGCTGTGCATGCATGAGGTCCTGGGTTCAATCCCCAAGCTTGCCCATGTGCACACACACATACACTGACAAAAGATAATAAAGCAATATTACAAATAAATTTAATTCAACGAATTTGACAATTGAGATGAAATTGACAGATTTCTCAACAAGAAGTAGAAAATTTGAGTAGCCCTCTATTAAAACAATTAAATTCTTCATTAAAACTATCTCATAATCTGAGTGTGGTGACAAATACTATAATCTCAGCTAGTTGGGATTTCAAGTTCAAGGATGGCCTGTACAACTTAGCAAGACCCTGTCTCAAAATAAGGGCTAGGGCTATTAACTCAGTGGTAGAGCTTTTGCCTAGTATATAAGGCTCTGGGTTAAATCCCTAGTACTCCAAAAACAAACAACAAAATAAAACAAACAAAAAAACATCTCATAAAGAAAAACTCCAGGCCCACATTCTTTTTTTGTTTTTTTTCTTTTTTTATTACATAAAAACATAAAAACTGTACATATTAATGGGGTACCATGTAATGTTGACATGCATGTATATATTACTTTTCAAAAAATTTTTTCATACGTGTATATAGGGTAATAATGTCTATCTCATTCTACCATCCTTCCCATCCCCACTGCCCCACTCTTCCCTTACTCCCCTTTGCAAAATCCAAAATTCCTTCATTCTTCCTTACCCACCCACCCACCACTATGGATCAACATCCGCTTATCAGAGAAAACATTCCACCTTTGGTTTTTTGGGATTGACTTGCTTCACTTAGCATGATATTTTCTAGTTCCATCCATTTACCTGCAAATGCCATAATTCCACTCTTCTTTAGGGGTGAGTAATATTCCATTGTGTAAATGTATCACATTTTCTTTATCCATTTATTTGTTGAAGGGCATCTAGGTTGGTTCCATAGTTTGGCTATTGTGAATTGAGCTGCAACACTGTAGTATGCCAATTTTAAGTCCTTTCACTATAAACAGGAGCGGGATAGCTGGGTCAGATGGTGGTTCCATTCCAGATTCTTAGGAATCTCCATACTGCTTTCCAAAGTGGTGTACCAATCTGCAGTTCCACCAATAATGTATGAGTGCACCTTTTCCCCCACATCCTCGCCAACACTTATTATTGCTTGTGTTCTTGATAATTGCCATTCTGAGTGAGGTGAAATCTTAGAGTAGTTTTGATTTGCATTTCTCTTAATTGCAAGAGATGATGAACAATTTTTTATGTTTATTGGTCAATTGTATTTCTTCTGTGAAGTGTCTGTTCATTTCCTTAGTCTATTTATTGATTGGGCTATTTAGTCTTTTGGTGTTAAGTTTTTTGAGTTCTTTATATATCCTAGAGATTAGTGCTCTATCTGAGGTGCCTGTGGTAAAGATTTTTTCCCATTCTGTAGGCTCTCTTCATGTTATTGATTATTTTCTTTGCTGAGAAGCTTTTTAGTTTGAATCCTTCCCATTTATTGATTCTTAATTATACTTCTTGCATTTTAGGAGTCTTATTGAGGAAGTCAGGTCCTAAGCCAACATGATGAAGATTTGGGCCTATTTTTTCTTCTATTAGGCACAGGGTCTCTGTTCTAGTGTGTAAGTCTTTGATCCATTTGGAGTTGATTTTTGTGCAGGATGAGAGATAGAAGTTTAATTTCATTTTGTTACATATGGATTCCAGTTTTCCCAGCACCATTTGTTGAATAGGCTCTTTTTTCTCCAACGCATTTTTTTGCACCTTTGTCTAGTATGAGATAACCATATTTATGTGGGTTTGTCTCTGTGTGTTCTATTTTGTACCATTGGTCTACATTTCTATTTTGGTGCCAAAACCATGCTGTTTTTTTTACTATTGCTCTGTAGTATAGTTTAAGATCTGGTAGTGTGGATGCCTCCTGCTTCCCTCTTCTTACTAAGGATTGCCTTGGTTATTCCAGGTCTCTAATTTTTCCAAACAAATTTCATGATTGCCTTTTCTATTTCTATGAAGAATATCATTGGAATTTTTATAGGAATTGCATTGAATCTGTGTAACACTTTTGGTAGTATGGTCATTTTGACAATATTAATTCTGCCTATCCAAGAGCATAGGAGATCTTTCCATCCTCTAAATTCTTCTTCAATTTCTTTCTGTAGTGTTCTGTAGTTTTCATTGTAGAGGTCTTTCACCTCTTTTGTTAGATTGATTCCCAAGTATTTTATTTTTTTGAGGCTATTGTGAATGGGGCAGTTTTCCTAATTTCTCTTGTAGTGAATTTATCATTTATATATAGAAATGCACTTGATTTATGGGTATTGATTTTATATCCTGCTACTTTGCTGAATTCATTTATGAGTTCTAGAAGTTTTCTGGTAGAATATTTGGAATCTTCTAAAGATAGAATCATGTCATAGCAGATAGTGATAGTTTGAGTTCTTCTTTTCCTATTTGTATCCCTTTAATTTCTTTCATCTGTCTGATTTCTCTGGCTAGAGTTTTAAGGATGATGTTGAACAGAAGTGGTGAAAGAGGGCATCCCTGTCTTCTTCCAGTTTTTAGAGGGAATGCTTTCAATTTTTCTCCATTTAGAATGATGTTGTACATGGGCTTAGCACAGACAGCTTTTACAATGTTGATGTATGTTCCTATTATCCCTAGTTTTTCTAGTGTTTTGAACATGAAGAGGTGCTGTATTTTGTCAAATCTTTTTCTGCATCTATTGAGATAATCATTGATTCTTGTCTTTAAGTCTATTGATATGATGTATTACATATATTGATTTCCATATGTTGAACCACGCATTCCAGGGATGAACCCCACTTGATTGTGGTGCACTATCTTTTTAATATGTTTTTGTATGCAATTTTCCAGAATTTTATTGAGCATTTTTGCGTCTATGTTCATTAGGGATATTGGTCTGAAGTTTTCTTTCCTTGATGTGTCTTGGTCTGGTTTTGGTATAAGGGTTCATACTAGCCTCATAGAATCAGTTTAGATGGGTTCCCTCCTTTTATATTTCATGGAATAATTTGAGGAGTATTGGTGTTAATTCTTCTTTGACAGTCTTGTGGAACTCAGCTGAGAATCCATTTGGTCCTGGGCTTTTCTTGGTAGGCTTTTGATGGAATCTTTTATTTCATTGCTTGAAATTAATCATCTGTTTAAATTGTGTATGTTAAAATGTTCTCCTGTATCAGTTTGGGTAGATCATATGTCTCTAGAAATTTGTCAATGTCCTCAAGTTTTTCTATTTTATTTGAGTATAAATTTTTCAAAAGTTTCTAATTATCTTCTGAATCTCAATAGTATCTTTCATATTTCCTTTTTCATCATGAATTTTAGTAATTTGTTTTCTCTCTCTCTTTGTTAAGAGTTTATCAATTTTGTTTTGTCAATTTTTGAGTTATTTCTTTTGATTCAATTTCTTTGATTTCAATTGATTTTAATTATTTCCTGTCTTCTGCTGCTTTTGGTATTGATTTATTCTTCTTTTTCTAGGGTTTTGAGATGTAATGTTAGGTCATTTATTTGTTGGCTTTTTATTCTTTTAATGTATGAGTTCAATGCAATGAACTTTCCTCTTAGCACTGCCTTCACAGATTTTGATATGTCATACTGGTGTTCTTATTTACCTCTAAGTATTTTTTAAATTTCCTCCTTGATTTCTTCTTTTATCCATTCATCATTCAGTAGTGTGCTATTTAGTCTCCGGGTGTTGGATTAACTTCCATTTTTTATTTTAGCATTAATTTCTAGTTTCATTCCATTATGATCTGATAGAATGCAGGGTAGTATTTCTGTTTTTTTGTATTTTCTGAAAGTTGCTTTGTGGCATAAAATATGGTCTATTTTAGAGAAGGACCCATGTGTTGCTGAGAAGAAAGTTTATTCACTCGATGATGGATGAAATACTGTATATATGTCCATTAAGTCTAAATCATTTATTGTATTATTTAATTCTAGTTTCTATTTTAAATTGCTTGGAAGATCTATCCAGTGGTGAGAGAGGTGTGTTAAAATCACCCAGTATTATTGTATTGTGATCTTTTTGATTCTTGAAATTGAGAAGGGTTTGTTTGATAAATGTAGATGCTCCATTGTTTGGGACATATATATTTATGATTGTCATGTCTGGTTGGTGTATGATTCCCTTAAGCAGTATGAAATGTTCTTCCTTATCCCTTCTGAAAAACTTTGGTTTGAAGTCCACTTTGTCTGACATGAGGATGGAAACCCCTGATTGTTTACACAGTCCATGTGAGTAATGATTTTTTTCCCAACCTTTCACCTTCAGTCTGTAGATGTCTTTTCCTAGGAAGAGAGTCTCTTGAAGACAGCATATTGTTGGGTCTCTTTTTAATCCAATCTGTCAGTCTATGTCTTTTGTTTGATGAGTTTAGGCCATTAACATTCAGGGTTATATTGAGGTATGGTTTGTATTCCCGGTTATTTTGATTTATTTTTGGTTTTTAACTTGACTTGGTTTCTCCTTTGGTTGACTTTTCCTTTAGTGTAGTTCCTCCCTTTACTGATTTTCATTGTTTTTCTTTTTTTCATTTCCTCCTCGTGGAATATTTTGCTGAGAATGTTCTGTAGTGCAGGCTTTTTAGTTATGAATTCTTTTAACTTTTGTTATCATGGAAGGTTTTTATTTCATCTTCAAATCTGAAGCTCAATGTTGCTGGATATAAAATTCTAGATTGGCATCCATTTTCTTTCAGAGATTGATATATGTTATTCCAGGACCTCCTGGTGTTGAGGGTCTGGGCTAAGAAATCAGATGAGATCTGACTTGGTTTCCCCCTATATGTAATTTGATTTTTTTTCTCTCACAGCTTTTAAAATTCTATCTTTATTCTGTATGTTAGTCATTCTCATTATAATGTGCCTTGGTGTGGATCTGCTGTAATTTTGTACATTTGGGGTCTTGTAAGCCTCTTGTAGTTGATTTTCCACTTCATTCTTTATATTTGAGAAGTTTTCTGACATTATGTCATTGAAAAGATTGTGCATTCCTTTGGTTTGTATCTCCATGCCTTCGTCTATTCCGATAAATCTTAAATTTGGTCTTTTCGTGTTATCCCATATTTCTTGGAAGTTCTGTTCATGGTTCTTACCATCTTTTCTATGCAGTCAACTTTATTTTCAAGAGTATATATTTTGTCTTCATTGTCTGAGGTTATGTCTTCCAAGTGGTCTAATCTATTCATGATATTTTCCATTGAATTTTTAATTTGGCTTGTTTCCTTCATCTCAAGGATTTCTGCTTGATTCCTTTTTGTAATCTCTGTCTCTTTATTGAAGTGATCTTTCGCTTCCTGTATTTCCTCTCCAATACCATCCTTTATTTTGAATATCAATCTAACTATGCATTTTCTAAACTCCTTCTCTGACATTTCTTCTACTATGTTGTCTATGGATTCTATTGTTGGAAACTCTTGGTTTACTTGAGGCACTTTGTTTTCTTGTTTTTTCATGTTGTTTGTGTGTCTTCTCATCTAACGGATGGAGCTGAGGCAGTAAAGATTCTACCCTGTAGTATTATAGTGTCCCTGAAGGCTTCTAGTACCTTTAACAAGGACATCAGTATTAACAGCACCCAATGCAAATGATAAACCACCTTAAACCAAACGGCTCCTATTAAGGTATTTACAGTTTTGTCACAATAGACAGTAATGAAGTGTTCAATTTTTGTTTACAGTATAAACAATGAGTTTGCTAAAAGGGCTTACCATTTCAAATGAGAGAACAGAAGTAGTGTAAGATGTGATGTTTATGAGTGAGAGGAAGAGAAGATAGAGGTAAAAATTTATAGTAAGAGCAAAGGAGGAATTAATAGAGGTTGAATGTTAGTATAAGTGAGAAAAAGAATTCAGGGAGACAGGTAGTGAGAGAAAAAAATATGTACAGATTTTTTTAAAAGTAAAAATATAAGAATACACAACAAAACCATCATGTAGTATTCAGACATCCCATTCCTCAATAAATTGATGCATGAAAAATACTTAGATTCAAATTTGGTAGAAGTGGGAGAGAGAGAGAGAGGGCAAAAAAAGAAAAAATCAGGAGGAACGTCTCAATGGAAAATTGAATGATTACTTCCATTGGCTTTCAAAAATTTTCTCAACTTCCTTTTGCCGCCAATAGATGGGGTTGTCTGAAATTTGATGTTGGCACCAGTCCATTGGTTGGTGGACCAGTTCAGTGGCTGAACCGTTAGCAAGTTGCCCTTACACCTTCGTACAGTCTTCCCACCTGTGTAGCTGGCCCCTTCCATTTCTGCACACTTCAGGATTCACTGAACTGGAGAGAGCCCAGTTTTCTCCAGTTTCTTCAACCCATGCTTCCCCTTAGGGAACCGCCCCTAGTCTTGGACTTTCCACAGGCTTGCCAGACCCAGACTGACCCACACAAATCTGGCTGCAATCTGACAGACCTGGGCTTTGGCTTTCCTAGGCCCTGTCTTGCTGCAGTCCCAAGGTCTCAATGCCCTTTCAACTTGCAGAGAGATCACCAGGGATGCTCTCACACAAAGGAGCAACCTTGCAAAGAGGCAGCCAGATGGCAGCCACTACCACAATGAGCAGAAAGACTTCAGGTGCAACCAGACCTGCAGGTACCCCAATGTATCTCCAGGCCCTGACCTGAGTCCCCAGACTGAGGTGGCCACACCCCAAGATGTGGCAGTGGCAAACCTGAAGGCCCTGGCTATTTTCCCGAGATGGCAGCAGCCACATGTAACCAAACCTGTGGGTACTGTGACAATGGACAATGGGCGGGTGGACGTTAGGTGATGGGCCATGGATGATGGGTAGGTGAAAGGCGGATGATGGGCAGGCAAGAGGCAGACAAACAGGCAAATGATGGAAGATAGGTGGTGGTCAGTGAGCGATCCCACATTCAAAAGGTAGGTGATATGCTGGTCTTTGGCAGTTTGAGGAAAATGAATGGGGTAAACAGCAGAAGATCAGTGGGCAGCAACAACTGCCTCACAGAGAAATAATATTTCCTCTGCTTGAATCCTAATTTAGGGAGCAACAAGGAATGCAGCCTCCCTCTAATCCGCCATCTTGGAGCTCCCAGATTGTTTCACTGATCAATTTTATAGAACATTTAAGGAAGAGATAATGCCAATCTTTATGATAATTATCTCAGAAAATAGATGAGAAACATTCCCAAATTATCACCCTGATATGAAAACCAGACAAAAACGTTACAGCAAAGAAAATAACAAACCAATATTCCTCACACACTGATGTGAAGGTCCTTAACAAAATATGAGCATACCGAATCTAGCAATACATGCAAAGAATTCATTATGGTCAAGTGCGATTTATCCCAGGAATGCTAGATGGCTTCATATTTGACATTTAATCAATAAAATTTATGACATTAATGGAATGATAAATAAAAATATTGTGATGAAATCAATAAAAAGCCTATGACATTTACATACAACATACATTTATGTGAAAACAAAACTCTTAACAACTAGAAACAAAACTCTTAACAAACTAGAGCTATAAGGAAACTCCCCTAACCTGCTGAAAAGGCATCTAGGATAAAAGTCTATGGCTAATGTGGTGAAAGATCAAACTTTCCTTCTAAGATTAGGAATAAGTCAAGGATACCCACTCTCACCACCTTTGTTGAACTTTGTTACTAAAGATCTTGGCTATCATTAGGCAAAAAGAAAACAACAACAACAACAAAATATATATATATACACATATATGTATATATATATAAAATATGCATGTGTTTATATACACATATGTGTATATGATGCACACATTATAGATTGACAGTTATATAGAAATGTCCTATGCACAGTCAGCCTTCTGTATATTGGGTTCTACATCCACAGATTCAACCAACTGTGGATGGAAAATTTGGTGGGGAAAATGGTGTCTGTACTGAACATGTACCGTCTTGTATTTCTTGTTATTATTTCCAAAACAATACAGTGTAAGTATTTACCTAGCAATTACATTGTCTTAGGTACTATAAGAAATCTAGAGATGATTTCTATAAGAAATAAGAGATGGGTATGACTGTGGTTGAGGCAAGAAGATTACTTGAACCTAGAGGTTTGAGAGGAGACTAAGCAACATAGTCAGAACCTGTATTAAAAGGAAAAAAAAAGTATACAAGAGGATATGGGTAGGTTACATGCAAATACTATGCCATTTTATATAAGGGAACTGAGCATCTCCAGATTTTGGTATCCAAGGTGGGATCCTGAAATCAATACCCTGTAGATATCAAGGGACTGAATATGCACATGTATATTCAAGAAGTTTGCAATTATCTTTAATCATAGATAAGATGCTCATGTACATGGAAAATCCTAAGGCATTTATATTCATGAACTCTTTATCTTCTATTGGTGCTGGAAACTGAACCCAGGGTCTTGTGCATGCTAATATGCTCTACCACTGAGCTACACTACACCCACAGCCCAATGGAACTGAATTTTAATAAAAGTGTCAAGGTAATTCAGTGAGGAAGAGAATACTTACACTGTATTGTTTTGGAAATAATAACAAGAAATACAAGACGGTACATGTTCAGTACAGACACCATTTTCCCCACCAAATTTTAACAGATGGTGCCAAAACAATAGGATGTATCCATGGAGAAAAATGAACTTCAACCCATATCACACAAAGAAATCAATTCAAAATACACCATAGATTAACATGTAAGAGATAAATCAGTAGAACTTTAAAAATTAAACATAGGAGAAAATATTCATGACATTGGGGAAGCAGAAGTTTCTTAGGGTACTAAAATCTCAAGCCATCAAATGTGAAAACTTCTCTTCAAAAGACACTGTTAAGAAAATGAATATGCAATTGACAGTAGAAAAAAGGTTTTTTGCTTTCTTTTAAAAATTTTTTTAAATTATTTATTTTTTATAGACTGATTTTGATTCATTAATGAGACAGGAAAAGGTATTTTTGATGAATGTATCTGACAAAGACTCATTCAAAATGTATGCAATAACTTACAAATTAATAAAAGATGACAATCATGTGAAAGCATTGGCACCATTAGTTATCAGGAAATGCAAACCGAAAGTACAATGGATATTACTCCACTCCTGTCAGAATGATTAAAATTTAAAAGGCTGACCATATCAAGTGCTGGGAAGGATGTGGAGCAGCTGGAATCCTGATACATTGCTAAGGGAAGTATAAAAGTTTCTGTACTTTGGAAAACTCTTGGAAGTTTTTTATAAAGTTAAATATATGCACCTATCCTGTGACTCAGCAAGTCCACTCCTAGATATTATCCAAAATAAATGAAACTTATGTGTATAAATAACTAACTAGAACAAAATTTTAAAAAGAAAAAAAAAAAAAAAAAAGAACTTGCACAAGAATGCTCATAGCAGCTTTCTTTCTAATAGCTCCAAACCAGAAACCAGAATGTCCATCAATAAAACAATGGGCATGCAAACTGTGTAAACATTAAATGGGATGCTATATAACAATAAAAACAAATGATACACACTAAACCACAACTTGGATGAATCTTACAAATGTTATATTGATCATAAAAGGTCAGACACAAGACTCCATACTATTGGGTTCTATTTGTTAGAAGTTCCAGAATGAGTGAAATAGAACTATGGAGAAGAAACTGGAACAGTGACTGTGAAGAATAGAGCATACTGGCACTCTGTGGAAAGCAATGTTCATAGCTTAATTGTGTATGCCAGTAGTTTACATGTACAAAACAAATGTGACTGTACAATGCATTCTTAGAGGATATGTTCTAAGACCCCCAGTGGATGCCTGAAATCTTGGGTAATACTAAATCCTACATATACTTTGCGTGCATGCCTCTGATAAAGTTTAAGTTTCAAATTAGGTACACTAAGAGATTAACAACAATAACTAAAAATAAAATAGAACAACTATACCAATATACGGTGGTCTTATGTAAATGATTTGGTATCCTTT
The DNA here is from genome assembly GCF_902686445.1 of Sciurus carolinensis. Lineage (NCBI taxonomy): Eukaryota > Metazoa > Chordata > Mammalia > Rodentia > Sciuridae > Sciurus > Sciurus carolinensis. Next base: position 123,236,136 of record NC_062220.1, on the reverse strand, counting down.
TACTGGATCTCTTGCTGAAGTCTTATAGGTTCAAAACTTTCTGCTATGAGTAGATTTTCTTTTTATGTCTCCCACCCATAAATGTAATGCATTTTTTTTTGTACTGGGAATTGAACCCCAGGGCACTTTACTACTAAGTATAACACCAGTCCCCTTTTATTTGAGACAGGGTCTCACTAAGTACAGGAGGGTATTGCTAAGTTGCAGAGGCTGAGTTGCTCAGATTACAGGCAGGCATCACTGTGCCTAGCCACTTTTCATCTTAACTCAGTACTAATCACACATTGTAGCTCTAGGGGGCTAGGGGGCTGATAGTCCTTGGGGAGTGTCAACCCTCTCTGCTGCCTATGCCTGTTTCTTGCTGCCCCTGGCTGTAGGGGGCCACAGGGCTGACACCAGCCTGAAACATCTCAGAGCCAAAGTCCAATCCAACGTCCTTTGGGTGACCACCTTCACTGACTCTTACAGTTCAAACACATCCAACAGCCCATACAAGTAAGAGGATTTCCAAAGGAGGGGCTGGGGGTTGGGTATGAAATTCAAGATTGTTAGTCTTTGGCTAAGTCTTGGCCATCTGTGAAATGAACTCATTCTTGCTTTATTATCCTTGAGAAATTTGTCATCATGTGTTGGGCTCTCAGCAAAGTTTGCTTCCCCACTCTGTGGTTGAAAAGGTGGCTTTCCTATTAAGGACCCAACCCACAGGCAAGTTAAAATTATTTGGAAATATATGTACTGAAGTCAATGTGATGCATCACATTAGTAGAGCAAAAGAAAAAAAAAACTGTGTGATCATCTCAATACATAAAAAGTATTTGACAAAACTCAACACTTTTCAAGACAAAAATATTCAACAATAGGATGCTTCTTCAAAATAGTAAAGCTCATACATGAAAAACCTACAGTCAATATCATATTCCATGATGAAAGACTAAAAACTATTCCTCTAAGACAGGGGACAAAACAAGGATGCACACTTCTGCCACATCTATTCTTGATATGGTTTAGAGATGAAGTGTCTCCCAAAAGTTCATGTGTGAGACAATGTAGGAAAGTTTAGAGGTGAAATGATTGGGTTTTGAGAGCTTTAACCTTATCAGAACATTAATCCACTGATGGGTTAACTGTGTGGTAAATGTAGGCAGGTGGAGTGGCTAGAGGAGGTAGGTCTCTGGGGATGCGCCTTTGGGCTTTATATTTTGTCCCTGGTGAGCAGAGCTCTCTCTGTTTCCTGATTGTTGTGGCCTGAGCTGTTTTCCTCCTCCACACTCTTCCACCAAGATGTTCTGCCTCACCTGGGGCCTAAAGCAAAGATATGGGCCATCTATGGTCTGAGACCTCTGAAACCATGAGCACCAAATAAGCTTCCTCCTCTAAAATTGTTCCTATTGGGTCTTTTGGTCACAGCAGCAAAAAAGCTGACTAAAACAGCACTGGAAGTCCTAGCTAGAATAATTAGGCAAGAAAAGAAAATCCAAATTGGAAAGAAAGAAGTAAAGATTGCTGTTCACAGATGATATGATCTTACCTAGAAACCCTGAAGTTCCTTGAAAGCATTAAAACTACTAAGCTGGGGGTGATGGTGCCCCCAGTAATCCCGGCAACTTGGAAGGCTGAGGCAGGAGGATTGAAAGTTAGAGGCCAGCCTCAACAAATTAGTGAGGCCCTAAACAACTTAGCAAAACCCTGTCTCAAAATAAAACATAAAAAGGGCTGGGGATGAAGATCAGTAGTAAATTTCCCTGGATTAAATCCCCAGTAACACCTTCCCCCCCCAGTTGCTGAAAGGAATTAAAGAAAACCTAAATAAAAAGAAAAGGCATAAAATAAAAGCTAAAAATAAAAGACTAAAATAACTTCCCCCCAGAGTTAAAGTATTGTACATAAGGCCTCATACATGCTAGGCAAGTGTTCTACCACTGAGCTACAGTCCCAGCCCAATATTGTAAAGATGTCAATACTACTCAAATTGATCTACAGATTCAATGAGTTGCTATTAAAATCTTAATGGTGATTTTGCAGAAATAGAAAAAACTATCCTGAAATTCATATGGAATCTCAAGGGATCCCTAATAGCCAAAACAATCTCAAAAAGGAAATAACTTGGGAGGTCTCACACTTCCTTCTTTGAAAACTTACTACAAAGTTATAGTAATCAAAACATTGTGGTACTGGCATTAAGAGAAACATAGCCAGAAGTAGTGGTGCATCCCTGTAATTGCAGCTACTCCAAAGGCCAACCTGGGCAACTAAGTGAGACTCTTAGAGTAAAAAAGGGCTGGGGATGTAGATCAGTGGTAAAGTGCCCCTGAGTTCAATCCCTAGTACATAATAATAATAATAATAATAATAATAATAATAATAATAGTTAAAAAATAAAGGACACATAAACCAATGGAAATAGGAAGTCTAGAAATAAACCCTCACATATAATGATTTTTGTTGTTGTTGGTACCAGGGATTGAATCCAGAGGCACTTAATCACTGAGCCACATCCCCAGCCCTTTTTATTTTTCATTTTGAGGCAAGTTCTAAGTTTCTTAGGGTCTTGCTAAGTTGCAGAGGCTGGCTTTGAACTTGTGATACTCCTGCCTCAGCCTCCCAGGCTGCTGGGATTATGGGAGTGTACCATTATGCCCACCACATATGATTTTGACAAGGGTACTAAGATCATTCAATGGGGCAAGGAAAGTCTGTTTAACAAATAGTGCTGCAAGAACTGAATATTCACATACAAAAGAACGAAGCCCAGACCCTTATCAAACACCATACACAAAAAGTAATTCAAGGGCTGGGGATATAGTTCAGTTGGTACAGTGCTTGCCTCGCAAGCACAATGCCCTGGGTTCAATCCCCAGCACCGCAAAAAAAAAAAAAAAAAAAAAAGAAAAAAGAAAATTAATTCAAAATGGATCAAAGACCTAAATTTAAAACCTAAAACTATAAAATTCTTAGAGGAAATTCATAGGGCAAAAGCTTCACAATATTGGATTTGGCAGTGATTTCTTGGTTAGAACATCAAAAGTACAGCAACTAAAGAAACATGTAGACAAACTGGACTTCACAAAAAGTTTTAAAATTCTTTGTATTAAAGGACACTATCAATAGGATGAAAGGCAACCAGAAATATTAGCAAAATATATATCTATATTTATATCTATATACATATAATTCTCTAGAATATATAGAAAACTCTTAAAACTTAAAAATAAACAAAAGTTCAATTAAAAATAGGTATGATTTAAGTAGACTTTTTTTTCCAGTGGAGATATACAAATGGACAATAACAGGAAAAGGTACTATCACTAGTCATTTAGGGAAATGCAAATCAAAACCACTATGAGGGGCTGGGGATGTAGCTCAGTGGCAGAGCGCTTGCTTAGCACCGCATAAAATAAACATATAAAATAAAGGCATGCCGTCTATCTACAACTACAAAATTTAAAAAAACACTATGAGATACCACATAATGTCCATCAAGATTGCTATTGTTGAGAAACCCAGAAAGTAATCGAGTGCTGGGGAGAATGTGGAGAAACTGGAACCCTTATGCACTGCTGGTGGGAATGTAAAATGGAAATGGAAAACACTTTGGTTGTTCCTCAAGAAGTGATACAGATCCTGTGTACATATATGAGTATACCACAGTCAATCTCACCACTGTGAACATCCACAAGAAATTAATTTAAAAAAATAACTATGGGTAAATGGTAGAAAGAATAACAGAAGGAAGGGAACAGAGAGTGGGGGAGAGGGAAGGGGAAGGAGAGCTATTGGGATCTAAATTAGAATGAGATAGGTTCCATGCTTGCATAATTATGTTAAAATGAATTCGACTGTCATGTATAACTAAAAAGAACCAATAAAAATATGTAAATACAATAAAGGGGGAAAAAAGCGATACAGAATTACTATACCATCCAGTAATTCCACTCTTTTAGGTAAGTATTTAAAAGAATTGAAATCAGGGACCCAAAACAGAACTTTGTACAGCAATGTTCACAGCAGCATTATTCACAATTGCCAAAAGGTGGAAACAATACCAAGTGTCCATGGAGAGATGAGTGAATAAACAAAATGTATATAGGCGCAACACCTTTTAAAAGGAATAAAATTCCAACGCATGCTACAACATGAGTGCACCTTGAAAACATTATACTAAGTGAAATATGACAGCCACAAATATCTTGAGCCCACATAATGTGAGGTACCTAGAATAGTCAAATTCATGTAAAATGTGGATGCAAGGGGTTGGGGTGGGCTGGATGAGGAGCTAGTGTTTAAGAGATACAGTTTCTGGGGTAATGAAAAAGGGCTGGGAATAGTAGTGATGATACAATAATATGGATGTATGTATGCCACTGAATAGAATACCTAACAATGGTTAAGATGGTAAATTTTGTTATGTATATTTTACCACAACACACACACACACACATACACGTGGTGGGGAGAATGGCCTAAAACAACAAAAAAGCAACAAGGACTCTTTTTTTGGTCTTGTTGGATTAGTGTTTTGCACAAGCCTGCTGCCCACTCTGCTGTAGGCCCTGAGTTGGCCTGAGCTGCCTGGAGCTTGAGGTAAGCTGAATTCACAGGAACTGCCCTTCTCCCTCGAGGGAGGAAGTTTAAATTATCAGGTCAATTAGGAAAGATACAACCGAAAAATCCAAGTTTCATTCACACTTCAAGGAGGCGTTTCCTGGCTGGGTGCCACTTTTATTATTTTTGGCCCAGACGACTGAAAGCCCCACAGACCCAGAGAAGGCACAATGTGATCTTTGATTCGCGTTTCAAGGATCAAAGCAAGTGAGTTTGGGTGTAAATGCAGATAACATTTCAGAGATCTTTCATGAAAGGAGTCACTAGACCAGGGCCAAAAGGGAGCTGATATATTGTGTGTGCCTTTAGAAGCTTTGTTTTTCAGCAAATTCTGCTGCCCCTAACCCTAGAACCACCCCCCAACCTCTGCCCGCCTACATCCAGGTCCTTGGCCCATGATCATTAGGTACTGGGCTGGGGTGCTGGTATCCTCTCCCATCCGTTCTCTAGGTAGCGCGAAGTTGCAGGGAAGTAGTGTTGGACAGCCTGTGCACAGGCAAAGGAAGAGTACAGGATTTCATCCCCTCCTGGCTCTCGAAGGGTCTGGGTTCTGACGGGGCTCACCAATGCTGGGCGGTACACTTGGACTGGTTATGGCCCTGTGGCAAGGCCCTGGCAGTATGCCCTCTTTTCTGGGTCCAGCCTCAGCTGGAGCAGGGCAGCACACACACACCCACAACAAGACCATACGCATTCAGGTGGCCAGTCCTTGCAGCCAGCCCTCCCTCCCTCTCGCACCTAGGCTGGAAGTATGTAGATCCATGTCCCAACTAGGTTTCGAGCACGGGCACTGGGTGGTGAGTAATACTTTTGTGGGCCTGCCATTCTCGGGAAGCTCTTAAGTATAGGCCCAGCAGCCCCTCTATACCCAAACCTCCCCCCGCCAGGAGCATCCTGGCTATCCAGCAGTCCTGCTCACATCAGTGTCCAACAGATTCAGTACCGCGGACTGAGAAGGCATTGGTCCGCCTCTAGATCTTAGTTGCAGGAGGGTCCAAGGGAATTACAGCCAGGGGCGACTACAGCTCACCCGACCTGCGCCTGCGCAGGCGGCCCTGCTTGCTCTCGTGGCACTTGGCGCGGCGTGGTAAAGGGCGCGCGCTCCCATCACGCCCCGCGCTTCGCTGCCGCGCTGGCAAGACCCAGAAGCGCCTGCGCAGCAGAGGCCCCAAGGCGCAAGGCGCAGACGCGGAGGGGAGAGGGCGCGCGCGCGGCAGGGCAGGGAGGCTATCTTGGGCTGTCACGGGACCCTGAGCGGGGACGTAGGGGGCGGCCGCGCGCACGCTGGGGGCGTGGCTGCACGACGCGGTTTTCTCTTGGGTTTCTCGCTCGTACTAGCGGGCGTCCAGGACTTTGTCTGAAGGGTCAGTGTTGCTGCGCGAGCCCGGGAGGCCGGCGGGGCAATACTGTGTTCACGCCCAGCTTAGTCCTCTTTGTTCTTTCTCAACTCCTGGTCCACGGAGGGGCGCTCGGCGTCCGCGGCCAGGGTTCTGGTGTGCTTCGGGCCCTCCGGGCTCAGTTTCTCGGTCCGCGCCGGGGGCTGGGGAGCACTCGGAGATTTGGGGACAGTTCCCGCCGTCTCGGGACGTCGCTCCCGCCTCCGCCTTGCCTAGCTCAGGCTCCTCTTGTTCTCTGCTTTCTAGGAGCCGCGTGGATTTTCGCTCTCCAAGAGAGGCCCGTCCCTGCGGTCTTCAGTTTCGAATCCCTGGACCCTCTCTGCGGGTGCCTCGCGTATTTGCAGGTACTTGGGATTAATTACTGTGGGGCTTTGAGCTCATATTTCTTGCATGGCGGGTGCTTGGGGGCGGGCGGGCGAGCGGTGCAGTCGTTTGCCTTCGACTTGCTTTGAGGCTTTGGGCATTTTCTTTCCCTGGGTTTCTAAGGAGTGAAGAAGGCTTCAGCATTCTAGGTACTACCTTTGGCATTGCGGAGGTAAATACACACGCGCCACGATTCCTGCTTTTTTAATAGAGCGCTGTCCAGTTCAGGAGAAGGACTGAAATTCCCCAGTGCCTTGCAGGGAGGGGAGAGAAGCAAGAGGGACCAACATACCGATAGGTGAGGTGGGCATGGGAGGGCCAAGGTTTACAAAATGATGAGAGTCTGGTCCAATGTTAGGAAGGCTTAAAGCAAAGCAGGGCTGTCTGACTGGTACAGGGTATCCCTCTCCCTGAGGCTGCAAGGGGCATACAGGTATGCAGGTGAGTGAGCAGGGTGACAGCTAAATTTCCTAGTGTGGGTGGGAGTTGAAGACAGGGAAGAAGGATTGACAGAGGTCTGGGTAGTACTAAGATCATCCCATGGCATGGAATATGATTTTGAAGTGGGTGGTCTCCTGACACCTATTCTTAGGCAGGTGGCAGGCACTAGGGCCTGAATTATAGATACTGCGGTTTTAGAACTCAGTTAAAAACTGGACTGAACTCGTGAATGAACTCCTCTCATAGGCTGTCTTGTGGGGTACTGCTGCTGCAGGGCCTAGTGTATCTTTTCTTGTAGTAGGTTGGGAAGCCAGGGTCAGTGGCTGGGCTTTCAGGGTGAAATGGGGGATGTTTCTGAGGCATTCCAGAGAGCTTGGGTGGCAGAGTTTGGTGCTGGTAGTCCTGTAAACTTTGAGTGTTGCAGACCACCTGGGAGGTACTGGGTAGAAAGACCAACATAATCGTACCTCCACAGAGGAACCTGAGATATGTTTACTATATGTGGAACTGGACATAAAGATGGGTGTAGGCCATGGTGCTCCTAGGTGTGAACTAGTAGAAGATTGGGATATGTATGCAGGGATGAAGCAGAGAGACTTTCATGGAGGTCATGAGTGCGTCTCTATTTCTAGAGAGCCTGGGGGGGAACTGGGACAGAGTGAGAGCCCCAGAGGATTCCCTGTCCTGGAAGAGAACAGTAGTTGCCTATGGTTTGGCCTCCTTGGTGACCTCTGCTTGGAAGGAGGCCAGTTCAGCCTTGTGAGAGGGTCTCTCCAGGCCCTCGGCATGGGTGATTGGAATGGTGGGAGCCGACGCAGTAAAAGGGATTCCATGGTTTCATAGGTGCTGACTGTAGACTGGGATAGCAAATGTAGGGAGATGTGTTTGGGGTAGGGGTAGCATTGCCTGTAGGTGATACTCAGTAAAAAGCATGAGAGAGGACAGTGCTGGAGGGAGCAAGTAATAGCTGGGGACCCTGCTTCTTTTGGGTGTGCCTGGTGCTGGGATGTGCAAGAACCTTAAGACATACTGTGTGTACTTAGTTTATAGTGTTTGGGGGAGCCGGGAGCTTACTCAGCAGACTGAAGCGTAGTCTATAAGCTGTATGATACTGTGGTTAGGCCTGTGGCCTCTACAACCCTATTCCACTGCTTTCTCTGTTACTTACTAGTTGGTGTGTAGCTGCAGAACAAGTCCCTTCACCATTCTTCCTTAGTTACCATAGTAGTACCAGCCTCATGCTGATGGCAGGGGAGGAGGGGTCAATGTTCGACTCAAATGGAGGACTCTTGTAAAGGTTTTTACTCTCATTGTCCTGAAATTCCCCAGTAGTTCTGATCTGACCCCTTTTATTCTCCTGAGATCAACAGCATCTGTCATTATCCCTTTGCCTTGAAAGTCACAGGTGACATTTTCCTATCTTCTTGGACATCCCAGGCCAACCCCCTAGGCCCTTCCTTCTACTCAGAGCTCTTAGTTGGGTGCCAGGGGTTTGCTTGCTTGTTGCCTTCTCCTGCCAGCCTGTGATGGTTGGGCCTAGTTCCTGCTCTTCCTCACCTTGTTTTTGGACAGATTGCCTTGGATGATGGTCTGCGTCTGACAGTCCCCTCGGCTCACCTCTGCTCTCCTGAGGTCGCAGTTGTCAGCTCCTCTGGTCCTCAGCACTTGCCTGGAACTGCTGGGTCTGCCACATCCTGTCCAGCCGATCCCTATCCTGTTGTGCTGCCTGGGTCCACACCCTCCTTGTGCCAGCTCTTCCTCCTTTCTCCCCTCTGCTTCCAGCATGCCTCGGGGTCGTCGCCGTCGGCAGGGCCCTCGCATTCCCATCCGGGCAGCTGCCAATTATGCCAACGCACACCCTTGGCAGCAGATGGACCAGGCCTCTCCTGGGGTGGCATATACTCCCCTTGTGGATCCCTGGATTGAGCGGCCCTGCTGTGGGGACCCCGTGTGTGTACGCACAACCATGGAGCAGAAGAGCACAACTAGTGATTCTGTTGGTGGTAAGCCCACAGAAAGGGGCGTCCCGGCTGCACGCATGCCCGGCCCTTGGCCCCTCAGGATGGACTTCCACTGGGTGCCCGGCTCGGACCCAGGCACCTTTGACGGCTCTCCATGGCTGCTGGACCGCTTTTTGGCCCAGCTAGGCGATTACATGTCCTTCCGCTTTGAGCATTACCAAGACAACCTAAGCCGTGTCTGTGAGATTCTTGGACGCCTGACTGGACGAGCCAGGGCATGGGCAGCCCCCTACCTTGATGGGGACCTTCCCTTGCCTGATGATTATGAGCTGTTCTGCCAGGATCTTGAGGAAGTTATTCAAGACCCAAACAATTTTGCTGAGTACCATGCTGCAGTGCCCTGTCCCTTGCCCCCAGCCTCAAGCCAGCCACCAGTGGCCCCGCAGCTGCCTGTGGTGAGAGAGTATTTAGCTAGGTTCTCAGAGGCCCTGGCACTCAACATGGGCACTCCCCCTAGGCCTGTCTCAGCTGCTCTGGCCACCCCTGCTGTGTCTAGGCCCCTTTCTACATCCAGAAATGTTCTGGTGAAGGAGAGCACCCTTGGGCCCCAGGAGGTCCCTTCACTGTCCAGTTCTGCTTGTAGCCCTGATCCTGGTCCTGTTGGGCTAGCTGCCTTCCAGCCAGAGGAGGCAAACCCCACACCTGTCCATACACTTTCAAAATCTAATGCCCCTGCCCAGACAACAGACATAGCTTACCCAGAGGGTTCAGAAACCCAGAAAATAGAGGAGGAAGTTTCTGAGACTGAGGAAGTCCAGGATGTATCCTTAGATGCACCACAGGGGGTGGTGGAGACCTCAGAAGAGACACCATTTTCTCCTGTTTGCCAGCATGCATCTATGGGCTCAGAACATAGCCCCAGCAGGAGCAATAGTGCACTTTGTGATCAAGTGGCTGGTGTTGCTAAGGAGCTCCACAATCCCCAGTCAGGACAGAGTGGTGTCCCCAGATGACTCCAGACAACTTCATAGCAAGGTTAGTAGATGTACCCATTTTGGACTTCTCCCTGTTGGAGCACAAGCAGTACCCCCGATCCCAAGCAGAACAAGGGCCTTTGTCCTGTGTTCTCATTCTTTGCTCCTGCTGGGTTTCCAGCTGTGTTCTCACCCTTTGTCTGGGAGTACTGTCTTACTGGGCCCATTCCCACTAGTTGGATAGTTCTGTAGATTAGCCCCCTCAGATATTTACACCACCCATGTTACCTGTTAACTCCCACAAAACACCACCCTTGGCATTTTTCAACAGTAGCTGGGACTGGACTGGGTCTGTCATGTCTGTCCTATTTGGACATGGTCCCTACATTGTGTCTGTGCTTCTGTCCCCTACCCCCAACATTCCTGTTCTCTGTGGCATATTGAGCTCCCGGTTGGAATCTAAGAAAGGCTGTGTGGAGGAAATGGCCACTTTTTAAAAATACTGTGCATACTTACATGGAATATAGTGTGATAATTTGATAAACACGTGTACATGTGTAATGATCAGGACAATTGGCATTTCCATCTCCTTAAGTGTTTATTATTTCTTTGTGTTGTGAACCTTTGAACTCCTTTTCTAGTTCTTTATACAATACATTATTATAAACTAGGCACCCTGCTGTGTCATAGAATACTGGAACAACTTCTTACATAAATGTATTTTGGTACTTGTTATCTAACCTCCATCCGTCTCTCCTGCCTCCATCCTTCCCAGCCCCTAGTTCTATGAAATCAACTTTTTTAAGCTTCCACATACAACAACATAGGGTATTTGTCTTTATGTGCCTGGCTTTTTTCACTAAATGTTTTCTAGTTCTGTGTTGCTTTATTTTGTTCTTTTTATGGTTGAATAATATTCCATTATGTAAAAATGCCACATTTACTTTATCCATTCTTCCATCAGTGGGCACTGTTGATTTCATACGTTGGCCTCTGTATATAATGGGGAAGCAGCAATCAATGTCCTGAATCCTGAATGAGTAAGATGGCATCTTGGCTTCCTTGTGGATTTACCAGCAGCCCAAGCCAGCTGAAAGTGGGATCCAGGCCCCATTGCCAGGTTGAACTCTAGGCATTCTTCCCTCCGTATACTAATATCATGGCCACACCAGTTTTCTTAAGAATTTGGCACAGATCTCAATGTTTATGTGCTACTCCTTGCCCCCCACCCCTCTTTTTAATTTTTTTGATATGGTGGATTGCTGTATTGCCCAGACTGTCTTCAAACTCCTGAACTTAAGCAGTCTTCTCAGCCCCCCAAGAGGCTACTATAGGCACATGCCACTACACCTGGCTGTCTCCCCTTTTTTCTTTTCTTTTTTAAAATTAACATATTATAAATATACATAATAGTGGGATTTATTGTTATATATTCATGTATGCATACAGTATAACTATGATTTGGTCAGTTTCATTCCTTAGTACCTGCCCTTCCCTATCCTTCCCCTGGTCTTTCTCTGCTCTCTTCTGTTTACATGAGATTCCCACCTGACCACCACCACCACCTTTGCTTTTTTCTAATTTGCACATGAGAGAAAATACACAACCCTTGACTTTCTGAGTTCGGAATATTGCACTTAATATTCTCAAGTTCTATCCATTTTCCTGTAAATAACAATTTCATTCTTTATTGCCCCCTCTCCCTTTTCTAAAGCAGTATATGCCCTCCCCCATGTACTCTTGCCTATTGTTGATGCAGCGTTTAAAACCCCATTGATGTAAATAACTTGTATCTCCCAGCAGACTGTGAGCCTCTAGGGCAGGGACCTCAGTCTTAGCTTTGTGTCCCTCATATATAATTGGTGCTCATTAAAGATATGTTGGATCCACTGCTAAATGTGTGATGTGGTGGTTGCTGCTTAATAGAATTCCTTGTTTTGTCAACAGAGGCCCAGCTTTAAGCATCCCAGGTCAGTGTCACAGGTGTGGTTCCCACTGGGTACTTTGAGGATTGAGGGATCTGGTGGGAGGAGTTGGGGCCTAATGGGAGGGGATGGGAGGCTTGGCAGGTGAAGGATGGCCTTGAGAACTGACTTCTGAGAGCTGTGGGTAAAGTGAGTAGCAGGCATCAGATTAGAGCTTGGAGGCCCTTGGCCAGGGATTGGAATGAAGAAAGACCTGTTCTGCACGGAGTGGGTTTTCTAGTGACAGCTGAGTGTGGAAGCGCCTTTAAACCAAGTTTACCTGAGGATGGGGGCTCAAGTCATCCCAGTGTACAGTGTGTGCCTACTCAGGTGCTTACACAAGAGTCTCAAACTCAGTTTTACCTTTGTGAAAAAACAACAACAAAAAAAGATGCCTTCCTGGAAAGTAAGATGAAAAAAGTGGACACTAAAATTGAGATCAGCCAGTTATTTTAGGAAAAAACAGTAACAAGCAAACATCTGGTAAGATATTTTCAGAAAAGTAGAAATTGGCATTATTTTATTTGGTTACTTATTTTAAAAGGCTCCGGGTTCAGATGGTTTTATGTGTGTTATTTCAGCTGGAAATCTTGGAAGTAGGTGAGAAGCTATTTTTAGGAAGCAGATATAAACCTGATAACAAAACAAGCAACCTGACAGAAGAATCTGATGTGCCTTCTTGATTGACATTTAGAAATCTCGATATCCTGATATCCTTGAGGGCAGCTCCTCAAGGCTTGGTTATAGTCCACCATACCTCTATCTAGGCAGGGAAGACAAATACTTAGGAGAGTTCATATGAGCTGTTTTTAATTTGGAAAATGTGTCCTATTCATTGTGATTGGGCTGTCTAAAAAAGAAAAGGAGTGTGGGCATTGCAGCAGCAGTCCCAAGGTTGTCCATTTCTGAGTGCCTATGTAGATGGTGTGGAGGAAAGAATGGGGGACTATAACTTGCCCTTGTTGCAAGATGCCTTAGTTACCAGAAGCAGCTGCACCTGCCAGTGAGAGGCAATTACTGAGTGGCTCTCCAACTCCTTGGGAAGGAAGGCAACCAAAGGTCTTGAGAGAAGGCTATGCATGCATGGCCCATGTAAGGAGACCTTGGGTCATTTGCTCCCGCTGGCACCTGTATACAGGGCAAATGATGTTAGACATGCTCAGGGATGGATGTAGGTACTGATCCTGCCTTCCATGTGTCTGTTCCTCACCTTTCTTAGAAATACCCAGAGGTTTTATTCCCTAAAGATAAAATGTGGAAGGTGCTAGCATAGGGGTTTTTTTAAAAGTATCTGTCTCCAAGGAAAATCTTAAAACAGGAAGTACTGAGGATGAAAGGTCATGTAAGATGTTGAGAGTATTTTATAAAACTATATAATTCAAAGTTGGGTATCTGTATGGAGAGATGAACAGACAATAGTGAACTCTGAAATAGAACCACATAAATAGGAAAATTTAGTATATTCTTCAGTTATTTCAAATTGATGTGGGGTAAAATGAGTTGTTTAGTAAAATCAGTTGGAACTACTGGTTCACCATCTGGAAAATAGTAAAACTGAATATTTAGTACCTCTTGGGGCCAATGTATATTCCAGATGTACTAAATATATCAATATAGCAACATTTTAAAAAAGTAATAAAAGTATTGCAGAAAATTATGGGTGGTTTTTTTTTTTTCTTTCTTATGATTCCAGGATTTTAAGTTTTAGGTAGGCAGAATTGCTAAAGGTGAAGGTTTGGAGAAGCAGACTTTGTCTTGCTGTTGGTGGGTATATAAAACCCTTCAGTTCTACCCAAACAGTTCTGGGTACACATGTACTCTGATCATACCTGCCCATAGGCACGGAGGCTCATACCACAGGTAGTTGTGGCATGGTGCCGCCATAGTGTGTGGGTTCCAAGGGTGGACTTGTGCTTGGTTACATCTGGCCTCCTCACCTGACTATTAAAATATTTTGTCCTTGGGCATTCAGGAGGGTCTAATGAAGATGATGTTCTTGCAGTGCCTTGCCTAGGGCCTGAGCTGTTATGACTGCCTCATGGATGTCATTGCATTATTATCAGCAAAACTGGGATAGCCCACAGATCCAACAATATGGGGTAAAGCAGATAAAACTGTTTACCCTGGCAGTGTCTTTTGGCATGAGTCAGATTGTGCTGCAGTGACAAAAGCCTCCAATGTCCTAGCAACTGGAGTGGCTACCACTGATTTCTTGTGCATGCCACATATCCAGTAGGGATGGTCTGGGATATACTCTGCCTTCTGGGTTCCCTTGGTAACCCATGTCAGGATCTCCATCTGGACATAATTCTTTTCATAATCACAGATGCAAGGGAAAGACCACAGTGAGCCACAAAGGATATGAATCATCCCATTTAGACCACTATGGCCAAAGGAAGCCACGGGTCCTTTTGTGAACTGGGTCACTCAGTACTGAGATGGGTGAGCCACTGAACAGTGTTGCCATGGAGGGAAGAAAGGCGGGAAAAAGGCATGGGCCTATGGGAAGATGGCTGAGTTAATATGCGTAGGCCATGACAAAATACCACAAGCTGGGTGACTTAGACACAAAATTATTTCCTCACAGTTCTGGAAACAAGAAACCCAAGTCAAGGTGTTGGCAGGGTTGTTTTCTCCTGAGGCCTGAGACTTGTAGGTGGCTGTCTTCTTCCTGTGTCTTCACACAGTCCTTCTTTATATGCCTTTCCTAATCTCTTATAGGACCCCAGGCATATTGAATCAGGGCCTACCCTAGTGACATTATTTTACTTTAATCACCTCTTTAAAGACCTCTTCTCCAAATATAGTCATGTTTTGATGAATTGAGGGTTAAGATTCTAACATAAGAATTTAGGGGAGCAAAATTCAGCTAATAACAATGTTCAATATGTGTTTCTTTGGTTTTGTTTTTCATTTTCACAGTTTTGGACTGCTATTATGAGAGCCCTTTGTGGCTATATACAGGGTTCATCCAGGGCCTGATGCCTTTGCCTAGGCATAGGATTGCTGAGTCTCTTCTGCCCGTGAATTTACTTAAATTTAAGGAATTTTCTCCTTCATGGGGCTCAAAGACATTATCTAAGGTGTTGTCTTTTACAATAAACCTGGAGTCTGCTTATCAGTGTAACTGGTGGAGGGAGAGTCTGTTGACATCATTGAGGGCCTGTGATGGGCAGAGTGTCTCTGCCAACTTCAATGGATGGGTAATATGAGCAAGAAATAAATTTTTGATGTGTTAAGCTGCTAAGTTGGGGGCTTGTGTTTTCCAGAGCATAACCTGTTATATCTTGAGTGGTAGAGGATCTCATTTCTCCTTTTTCCATAAGGCATGGAACTGCCCAGGCCATCAGCCACTCAGTGCCATCCTAGCCTCACAAATCAATAGAACTCTGGTCTGGTCTATCCCATATTAGTTATTTTGACTTTATAAGTAGTGCTGATTTTCTGGTAGAGAAATGTCCACCACTGCCCTTGTTCTCCAGATTGTTTTGGCTAATTTTAAAAACATTTGATCACAAACACAATAGGGTACTATGGGTGCTAGTGAGCCCCTCGCCCAGCTCCAGTAATGCCTTGCAGGTCCCTGGAAGTGCTATGCCTATGGGCAGCCTAGCCAAGCTCAGAAAGGATAGAGGGAGCCCTGAGCTCCCATAGTTTTTTTTTTTTTCTGGGCCATAGTGTCCTCTGTAGAGGGACCACACATCACTAGGAGACACTGGGTGGCCAGTAGTGGAAGAGCCCTGACCTGCAGGGTTTCCTCAGCAGCTGAATTCTTCCCTCTTGGTCTCAGGGGTCCCACAGTACGGGACTGGGTTCAGTGGTGGGAGTGAGTATATACTTGCCAGATTGTTATGTCCTTCCAGTGACTGGGCCACTAGATGGGTGGAAAGGGATGTCTGAACCCACCACCCCCATTCTGTTTCTGTTTCTCTGTGTCTTTATGCTGCCCAGTCTTGGGCTTTTGGAGTAGCCCTATCCCTGTGAGGGCAGGTGGACAGTGGAAGCATGACTGGGTGCTTGAGAGCCCACCACATCATGGGGTCCCAGTGGGGACACTTTGCCAGAGTATCTTGCATCATCCTGGAGGCTGGGTGATGGTTTGTGTGAACCACAGAGGTGGGTCCTTTGTTGCATGCTGTGCATGTAGGGATCCCTCAGTGAGGGAAGTGCCTGCTTACAGTGCTCAGGGAGGCTGAGTTTCACCCTCATTTTTTTTTAATATGGGTGTGGTAGACATATTGCCGTGGAATGTGTGAGCATGTGCACAACCAGAAGTGCACCAGGTATGGGTACTCTGGAGTCCATAAGGCACACAGCTGGCCACACTGTCCCCAGGAGTGTGATGAACTCCTGCCACCTTAGATGGCTTCTACCATGGGAGATACCAGATATGCAAGTATTTGTCAGAATGTGTCACCTCCATTGTGGTTAGGGGTCCCTCTTATAAGTTAGACTATGTTCCCTTGAGCTGCCCAGGCATATCTCCAAGGGGATTGGCCCCCAACCCTACCCTACATGAGTGTTTCTCTCTGATGGGACAGGCAGTGGCCTCTGGTGGACTGGGCATCCTCACCATGGTGAGCTGCAGCTGGTTTTAGCACATGGAAATGGTCATGCTTTCTGTAGAGCACTAATTTTTTTCCCCCATGTTTTCTAGACACAGTAAAGCTGGTGACCCATTGCTGGCTGGGTTCCTACCTCTGCCCATAAGTGCCTGGAGGCAGACTGCTAAAAATCCCCCCTCAGTCAGGCTTCCTTCCTACTGTCTCACAGGCTTCTCAAACCTGCTCCTGGTTGATGGATGTCCTCAGCCTCAGCTTGAGTCCCCTATTCATGGAGAGATACCCCCCTACCTGCTCCTGCAACCCAGCAGCCCCTCACCCTGCATTTCTTCTGACCCCAGTCTGTGACTTGTGCCCTCAAAACTACAGGCTGCCTTTGCAACTGAAGCTGACCAGCCCATAACCTCTCACATGCTCCAGCCAAGAGGATTCCAGACCTCACCAAGGAAGAAAACCAACCCATACCTAGGTCTCCATGAGGTCACTCCAATTACCTCAGCTGGCCAGCATGATGGTAGCCACAAGATCTCAGTGCTGGTTGAATACCCAACAGGGACTTGGTGGTGTCACCACTGGGGAGAAGAGCAGGCCTTGGGCTGGCAGGGGGACTACTATCAATTCTATTTGACATTAGCCCACTTGGGCCATGTCTTCAGCAGAGGAGACCATTCAGGAACACAGGGCTGTAACTTGCCCCCCTCCCCTAATCAGTGGGGCCTGTCTGGAAGGGGCATGTACAGACCCAGTCAGGTGTTCAAGCATTGTATCAGGTGCTGACCTGCTTAGAGTGGCAGCATCTTCTCAGGTAGCCAGAGTGGTGGTTTGTGGTAGCTAAAGGCTTCTGTGGTGGAGCAAACAGACCATTTTCCCTGGGTGAAAGGAGAGGCTCAGGCCCAGGCCCTGCAGGAAGGATGACTACTTCCTCCAGCAGGTCCTTCAGGACTACAGTTGGCTCCAGCATGGAAATCATGTCTATGACTAGAACCCAAGTTATTTGCTGGTTTTGTTTTTGGGACTGAGAATTGAACCCAGGTGAGCTTTACCACTAAGCTACATCCCCAGTCTTTTTTTATTTTTTATTTTGAGACAGGGTCTCACTAAGTTGCTGAGATTGGCTTCAAACTTGAAATCCCTCTGCCTGAGCCTCCCAAGTCACTGGGATTATAGACATGTGCCACTATGCCAGTCCAAGTTCTGTTGTTTTGGATATACCAGCTCTCAGGAGATGCCCTGTCTACTGTGGTGCCCAGGATAACTGCCTGGCCTCAGAATAGGGTTCCCTGAAGCTGAGGCTTGGCCTTCTTTCTAGGTGTTTTTCCTGAACACACTTACTGAGCTGGTGCAGGGCCTCACTGGGCCTCAGGCCAAGCTGTCAGTCAAGGCTGCAGTCTGCTTGCCTCTTCTGGAAATGGATGTGCTAGATGCAGGCCTGGGGGGCCACATTGTCCTCCAGGAGAAGGAGCTATTGAGGGCCTTATCAACTCCCACCCCCCTCCATAAGCACAAAGATTGACATCAGTCAGCCCTGGCAGGTGGGAGTGACTGTGATTGGGTGTGTCCTCACTGCCCTGCAGTGGAAGGTGCCTAGCTCCCACCTTTGGCACTGGTATTGGGCTGCAAAGCATTCACCCTCCCTGCTTCCCTGCATCCCCGGAATTCCTCCCCAGGATCCACATCTTTGAAGCTGCTACCTCCCTGCCCGCTTGGGCGCTTCCCAAGGTGGATACTGACAGAGGATTCAATGAATCGAAGGTCGCCAGTCAGGGCGTTGACAGATGCCCGACCATGATACTATTTCTGATTTAATAACCGAATGGGAGGCCGGCCCTTTGTAATAATTAGGGCTAATTACTGAGGAGGTGTTGACAGACGGGCTGAGAGGAAACAAACTACCTTTATCCCGTGGCTTAGAGTCAGATTACCAGCCCAGTGCTATCTGCCCCTCAGAAAGTAGACGCTTCAATCACTCAGCGAGGCTTCAAAGGGGAAAGGGCCCTGACAATGCATAGGATTTGGAAAGGAGCTATGAAGTGCGCCTTTGACTCTGAATTGCCAAACAGAGCCCCATTCCAGAAATGGTTTCTTTGTGTAGTCTGAGTTACTATGGCCAGACCTGCTTCCCGCGCTTAAGACCCAGGAGGGAGAACTGTGTGGGCATGGGCAGGACTGTGGCTGTGGCTGATGCTGTGGTGGGACTGCTTACTTAGATCCTTCCCAGGCTGGTCCTTAGCTGGGTGATACCAGTAGAGAACTGGGTGTCCCTCATGGCTGGCTCTGGCAGCCCATGTGCCCAAGCAGGGTGTACTGTGTATTTTTCTCGACCTGGGAGCATATTTAGTTCTTGTGGCCATAGGTGGCAGGTAATGGCATAGTGATCTTGTCATCCCAATAGGCTTGTACCTTCTCTTGTTTTCATCTGGAATACAGTCTTTCTATAACCCACATAGGCAAGTCTGGCCTGGAGTGGCAGGACCACTCCTCAGGGGCCTCACTATCTCTCGGTTTCTTCCCACTCATCTTGGGCTCAGAGCTAAGGCCATGGAAGTGATACTGACCTTGGGATCCCTCGTGGGCAGACTTTGATAAAGGAGTTGGAGCTGGTTTCTGATGGACTATATGCATGCCCACTGACTCCCCTGGATCTCCACGCATTTCAAAGACGGGGAGGGGTGTTTCTGGGTTTTCTGGTTTGACGCAGCGGCAATGTGCAGTGTGCCAGTGAGCGGGCCTAGACATCCCAGGGCTTTATCTGTGATGCAGTGCCGTGGGGTGAGCTGTGTGGGGCTGGCTGGAAGAGTGAAAATGCTGGCTGAGGCCATAGTGTGGGGCCAGTTCTGAGGGTGTTGTCTGTTCTTATCAGGAAGACAAGGGGAGGACAACAGGAAAGGGAGCACCTTTCCTGTTCCAGGTGTAGCCTGGGAGAGGATCAGGAGGTAGGAGGAAGCCCTGCTTCCTACTTGAATGCCACTTACATGCTTGCCCTGAGCCTTGTTGCCATGTCCTTGCTGGCCTGCAAACCTGATCGGTTTTAAGTCTATCTCAAAGACAGATAAAGTGGAGTAGGCTAAAGGAGACAACATGGGCCTTCTTTCTTTGCCTGGCATGATGCTCTGCTTACAAACTTTTTTTTTTTTTTGCGGTGCTGGGGGTTGAACCCAGGGCCTTGTGCTTGCAAGGCAAGCACTCTACCAACTGAGCTATATCCCCAGCCCTGATGCTCTGCTTACATTAGAAAAAGGTGTCTTTTGGAAGAAACAATGATAAAAGTCATTGCTAATATGCTTCACCAAATGAGGAGGCACTTTTGATAATTTGAATAAATTACATTTGGACAGAAATAAAATGATGAATTATTTTATGTAGGAGAAGCACTTAAAATTGAAAACTTTAATCTGTTTATAGTCACCTTGAGCAGAATTAGGTATTGTCTCTAAAGCCAAAAACCTGAGTTTTCATAATGTTAGTAGTAAATTAAACACCATTAACTATAGCACAAGAAAAATAGCACAAGGATAGCACATATTTTATTTGAAAGATAGCCTCTCAGAAAATGGCCAAGAGAGCAGGGGCCCACTGTTAACTTGTACATAGAAGCCTGTCTGAGCCCTCTTGACCTTGTTAACATCTTACATTGGGTATAACTAAGGAACCAGTATCCATACATTGTTAATGACTTAAACCCAGATTGTATTCAGGTTTCCCAAGTTTTTACCTCATGTCCTTTTTTTCTGTTCCCAGATACTGCCCAGGATCTCATGTTACATTTAGTCTTTTGTCTCCCTTGATTCTTTTTTTTTGTTGTTGTTGATTTGACGGAACAATTATTTATTGTTTTTTTAATTCATTTTTATTGTAAACAAATGGGAAAAAAATAACAGAATGAATCCCTTGATTCTTCTTAACTGTGAGTTTCTTCAACTTTCCTTATCCTCAATGACCTTGACAATTTTGAGACACAAAAGTCTGGTACTTTGTAGAAAGTCCCTCAGTTGGGTTTTGTCATCTACTTTTTCATGATTAGACTGAGCTTATGGGTTTGGGGAAGAAATACCACAAAGATAAAGTGCCATTCTTTTTTTCATATCATATCATTGATTCATATCATCAACATGACTTATCACTGTTGATATTGACCTTGATGACCTGGTGGAGTAGTGTTTACCAGGTTTCTCCACTGTAAAATTACTGTTTTCCCCCCTTTTCTTACTGTACTCTTAGGAAAAAAAGTCACTTCATAGTCCATACTTGAAGGGTAACAGTTGTACACTCCTTCCTTAAGAGAGGAATAGCTACATAAAGTGGAATTCTGCATGGGAAATTTGTTTTCCTTCCTCATTTTAAAATTTATTCAGTTATTTCTTTACCTCGATATGGACTCATGAATATTTTATTATTAGATACACTTACAATGAGTCTTAACACTTATCTTTGCCAGCACCATCTCAATTGGGACACAGAAAACTGCCCCTTCCCTCAAAATCCTCCCTCTTGCGGCCTTTGGCAGTGAGCCCCTTCCCCTTTTCTGACCCTTGGCAGCCATTGATTTGTCCTCATACTCTCTTTTTTGCCTTTCTCAGAATGCCATCTAAATAGAACTGTAGAGTTGTAGACTTTTACTCAACATAATTCTCTGGAGACTCATTCACGTTGTTGTGTATATCAGTAGTTTTTTTGTTATTGCTGAATAGTATTCCACTCATCTAAAGATGATCGTTGGGGTTGTTTTCTATTTGGGGTGATTATGAAAGAAACTAAACATTCATGTACAGTTTTTCATTTGCACATAAGTTTTCATTTTTTCTAAATATCCAGGAGTAGAGTGGTTGGGTAGTAGAACACATATTTATTTTTGTAAGAAACTGCCAAGCTGTTTTTCAGAGTACTCACAGCACTTTGCATTCTCACCAACGATGTATGAAAGTTCCTGTTGCTGCACATTCTTGCCAGCCCTTGGTTTCTTTCTTTTTCTTCCCCTTAATTTTAACCATTCAAATGGGTATGTAGTGGTATTTCATTATGGGTTTGATTTACATTTCCCTAACAGCTAATGTTGAGCATCTTTTTGTAATTGCGATCTTTATCTTCTTAGGTGAAATGACTATTCCAATCTTTTGTATATTTTTAATTGGTTTGTTTAATGCTAATGGCTTTTTTTTTTACCCAAGGTATAATTATATACAATAAACTTCACATATTTAAAATTTTCACCAACTGTGACACCATCCCCACTCCCAAGATAATGAGTGTGTCCATTGTCCCTGAGGTTTCCTTCTGTCCCTTTGTGTGTTTCTCTCTTCCCCTTCCCTCATTTTCCCATCCTCAAGTCTTCACTAATCAGCTTTTCCATCACTCTAGCTCACTTAGCATCTCCTAGAATTTTATATAAATAGAATCACAGTATTCACTCTTTTTTTCTGGCTTCTTTCATCCAGTATGATTATTTCGAGATTTATTCACATTGAAGTGTGTGTTAATACTTCCTACAATTTGGAGAGTTGCCCACAGTTCACAAGGCTGTCATAGGATCTCACATTGTACACTAACTACCATGACCTAAACTGCTATGTCTTACTGCCATCTTGAAACTGGATCTTCTGCTAGAATGCCTGTCACCTAGAGGACTAGGGGCCACAGTGTATCTTCATTCTTGAGACTCTGCTATCATTCTGCTATGCTCATATGAGTAACTGCAGAACCACAACCCCAACTACTGAAAACCCAGGTCTATCAAAAAAGGCAGAGACCCTGGCTTCCAAATCCTCTTGGTACCCCATGTCCCAGGGAACTTTTGAACTTGCAAAGGGAGAGCTGACACACAACCAGGGACCTGATACTTCTTTGTACATCTGTGCATGGCCTGACAGCTATCAAGGTAACAGCCTCATCCTGTACCCTGTGGACCAGCTGCATAGCTGACCAGCTTGCAACAACATGGTACACCTGAACCCAGCCTGACAGCCATCTAGGTGGCAACTCCTCCTCTCCAGTGAGCCTACTACATAGTTAGCTAGCCCATAACTATGCAAACCCAACCTGTTAGCCAACCAAGTAGAGAGCCTGCCACACAACCACTGGCCGGCAGCATCTGTGGACCCCATGTTTGGTTTAACAACCTGCCAGGTAGCAGCCTTATTCCTAGCAAAAGCCCACCACACCACCACAGTTACAATCACCCACAAACAACCAGAGATCACTTGAGAGGATGTAGTTGAAGAAACTGTACAGAAACCACACTACTGTCTCTACTCAGAATCAATTCTAACACATCATACTGAACTGACACTCTCACATGTATCCATAGGAAAAAGCCTCCATACCAGGGTGGGGGCAGTAAACTCTCCATAAAGTTGGAAAAGGCACAGATATCATCATAAGGACACAGGAAACATGAAAAAGGAAGAAAACATGTTACCCCCAAAGGAACACAATAATTCTCCCGTAACAGAACCCAAGGAAAAGGAAATTTATGAAGTACCTGAAAAGGAATTAAAAATAATTATCTTAAGGAAGTTTGGTGAGATACAAGGGAATATGGACAAATGGTTTAATGAAATCAGGAAAGGATTTTATGATTCGAATGAGATATTTAACAAGAAACTATAAAAAGGGATCAAACAGAAGTCTTTCAGCAAAAGAATTCAGTGAATAAAATAAATACAAAATAAATACAACTGAGAGCCACAACAACAGGCTAGTCAAGCAGAAAAAGTAATTTCTGAACTTTAAGACAGATCTTTAGGATTAACAGAAAGACAAAAAGAATGAAAAAGTGAAGAAAGCCTATGGCACTTATGGGATGCCTTTAAGTAAACGTATACTCACATTTTAGGAACTTCAGAAGAACAAGAGTGGAAAAAGTCACAAAAAACATATTTAACATAATATTACCTAAAAACTTCCCAAGTCTTGGGAGAGATTTGGACATTTAGATCCATGAAGCTCAAGGAACCCCAATTAGTCTGAACCCAAAGAGATCCTCTCCAAGGCACATTATAGTCAAACTGTCAAAAATCAAAGATATATTTCTAAAAGCAGCAAGAGAAAAAAATGATAAATCACATATAAGGGAATCCCCATTAGACCAAGAGATTTCTCAGCAGAAACCTTGAAGGCAGGAGAAAATGGTATGATATATTCAGAGTGCTGAAAGAAAAAAAATTACCTGCCAAGAATACGATACCTAGCAAAGCTATTCTTCAGAAATGAAGAAGAAATATGTCTTTCTTAGATAAGCTAAAACAGGGAATTCCTTACCACTAGACTAGCCTTACAAGAAATGCTTAAGGAAGTTTTACAACTAGAAGTATAATGACAATAACTACCAACATGAAAACATACAAAATTATAAAACTCACTAGTAGAGTAGGTAAAAAAGTAGAAGTAAAGCAAACCTTATCACTACAAAAAAACCATCAAATCACAAATATTAATAATAAGGGAAGAAGAAAGGAACAAGAAATATACAAAACAACCAGACAACAATGAACAAAATGACTTGAATATATTGTTATATATCAATAATTACTTTAAAGGTAAATGGGTTAAATTCCCCAAATTAAAAGAAATACTACTTGAATGAATGAAAACATAAGACCCAGCTCTATGCTGCCTACAAAGGACCCACTTCACTAGTAAAGATACACACAGATTAAAAATGAAGGCATGGAAAAAGAAACCAAACAGAAACTAAAAGTGAAACCAGGCACAGTGACTGCATACCTGTAATCCCAGCAACTTGGGAGGCTGAGGCAGGAGGATTGCAAGTTCGAGGTCAGCTTCAGCAATTTAGCAAGCCCTAAGCAACTTAGTGAAACCCTGTCTCAAAATTTAAAAAAATAAATAAGTGCTGGGGATGTACCTTAAAAAAAGGAAAAAAAAAAAAAAAAAAAAAGGCTGAGGATGTAACTCAGTGTTCAATTCCAAGTTCTGCAAAAAGCAAAACAAAACAAAAAACCAAAAGTGAGCAACAATTGCCATACTCAGGTAAAACAGGCTTTAAGTCAAAAGAGCCAGGTGCAGTGGCACATGCCTGTAATCCCATCAGCTTGAGAGGCTGAGGTAGGAGGATGCTGAGTTCAAAGCTAGATATAGCAATTTAGCCAGGCCCTAAGCAATTTAGTGAGACCCTGTCTCAAAATAAGATATAAAAAAGGACTGGGGATGTGGCTCAGTGATTAAGTGCCCCTGGGTTCAATACCTGGCACCAACTGCCCCCCACTGCAAACACATAAAAACCCAAAACCAAAAAAAAAGAAAAAAGGAACAAACTGTAAAAAGAGACAAAGGTCATTATATGATAATAAAAGGATCAATTTAACAAAAGACTATAACAATAAAAAATGTGTATGTACCCAACACCGAGCCACCTAAATATGTAAAGTAAATATTACTAGATCTAAAGGGAAAGGTAGACTCCACTACAATAATAGTTAGGAACTTAAACATCCCACTTTCATCAATGGACAGATTATCTACCCAGAAAATGAACAATGAAACATTGGAGTTAAACTATATTATAGACTAAATGGACCTGACATACTTCATAGATTATTTTGTCTAATAGCTGAAGAATACACATTCTTCTCATTAGCACATTTTCCAGGATATGTCACGTGGTAGGTTACAAAACATATCTCAATACATTTTTAAAAACTGAAATCACATCATTTATCTTCTTTGACCACAATGGAATAAAATTAGAAATCAACAAGAGGAACTGTGGAATTTATACAACTATATGGAAATTAGACTCTAGGCTCCTGAATAACGAATGGGTCAGTGAATTAAAAGTTTTTTTTTAAACTTCTTGAAACAAATTAAATTTGAAACAGCATAACAAAACCTATGGGGGCTGGGGAGATAGCTCAGTCGGTAGAGTGCTTGCCTTGTAAGCACAAGGCCCTGGGTTCGATCCCCAGCACCCAAAAAAAAAAAAAAAAAAACCTATGGAATACAGCAAAAGTAGTACTAAGATGTTAATGGTAATAAATGATTACATCAAAAAAGTAGATTTCAAATAAACAATCTAACAGTGCAACAACTCGAACTAAAAAAGCAAAATCAAACTCAGACCAATGGAACAGAAGACACAGAGACACCCACATAAATACAGTTATCTCATACTAGACAAAGGAACCATAAACATACGTTGGGGAACAGATAGCCTCATCAACAAATGGTGCTGGGAAAACTGGAAATCCATATGTAGTAGAATGAAATTTAACCCCTATCTCTCACACTGCACAAAACTCAAAGTGGATCAAGGACCTAGGCATTAGACCAGAGACCTTGCGCCTACTAGAGGAAAAAGTAGGCCCAACTTTCCATCATCTTAGTTTAGGAACTGACTTCTTCAACAAGACTCCTAAAGCACAAGAAGTAAAATCAAGAATCAATAAGTGGGATGGTATCAAACAAAAAAGCTTTTTCACAGCAAAGGAAACAATCAAGAATGTGGAGAGCCTACAAAATGAAAGGAAATCTTTGCCATTTGAACCTCAGATCATTAATCTCCAGGATATACAAGGAACTCAAAAAACTTAACACTGAAAAAACAAATAACCCAATCAATAAATGGGCAAAGGAACTGAACAGGTACTTCACAGAAGAAGAAATATGAATGATAAAAAAAATATGAAAAAATGTTCAACATCTCTGGCAATTTGAGAAATTCAAATTAAAACTACACGGAGATTCCATCTCACTCCAGTCAGAATGACAATTATCAGGAAAACAAATAACAATAAAAGTTGGTTAGGATGTGGGGAAAAAGGTTCACTCATATGTTGGTGCAACCACTATGGAAAGCAGTATAGAGATTCCTCAGAATACGTAGAATGGAACCACCATTTGACCAGTTATCCCACTTCTTGGCTTATACCCAAAGGACTTAAAATCAGCATACTGCATACATCAATATTTATAGCAGCTCATTTCACAGAAACTAAGCTATGGAACCCACCTAGGTGCCCTTCAACAGATGAATGGATAAAGAAAATGTGGTATATATATATATGCAGTGAAATATTACTCAGTCATAAAAAAGAATAAAATTGTGGCATTTGCTGGTAAATGGATGGAACTGGAGACTATCATCCTAAGTGATATAAGCCAATCCCTAAACACCAAAGGCTGAATGTTTTCTCTGATATGTGGATGCTAACACATAATTAGGGAAGG
Organism: Sciurus carolinensis; assembly: GCF_902686445.1. Classification (NCBI taxonomy): domain Eukaryota; kingdom Metazoa; phylum Chordata; class Mammalia; order Rodentia; family Sciuridae; genus Sciurus; species Sciurus carolinensis. The sequence continues at coordinate 123,209,693 of NC_062220.1, read as the reverse complement.
GGAGAGAATAGAAGTTCATGGGATTAGACAAAGGCGAATGAAGGGAAGAGAGGGGGATGGGAGTAGGAAAGACAGTAGAATAAATTGGACATTACCTTCCTATGTTCATGTATGAATACATGACCAGTGAAACTCCATGTCATGTACAACCATAAGAATGGGATCCTAATTAGAATAAGTTGTACCTCACTTATGTATAATATGCCAAAATACACTCTACTGTCATGTATATCTAAAAAGACCAAATAAATTTTAAAAAAAAATCAAACCAAACTCAAAATTAGTAGAGGGAAAGAAAGAACAAGGCAAAAATAAATGAAACTGAGACACAAAAATCACTGAAACTAGTTATTTGAAAAGAAGCAAAATCAACAAATCTTTAGCTAGACTAATAAGAAAAGAGAGACGACCCAAATAAATGAAATGACAAAAAAAAAAAAAAAAGGAGACATTACAACTGATACCACAGAAGTACAAAAGAGATTAAGGGAACATTATGAAAAACTATATGCCAATAAATTGGAAATTCTAGAAGAAATGGTTAAATTCCTCGACACATAACTTACCAAGAGTGAAACATGAAGAAATAGAAAACTTAAACACTAAAAGCAAGCAATGAAATTGAATCAGTAGTTTTAAAAAATCTCCTAGCCAGAAACAGTGATGCACAACTGTAATCCCAGCTACTCAGGAGATTGAGATGGGAAGATTACAAATTTGAGACCAACTTTGGCAATTTATTGAGACTCTGTCTCAAAATTTTTTAAAAAAGTAAAAGAGCTGGGGATGTAGCTCAGTTGTAAAATACCCACTGGATTCAATTCCCAATACAAAAAAAAAAAAAAAAAAAAAACCCAACCCAACCAAACAAAACAAAAACTCGACCTCTCATTCTTACAAACTTATTGCCCAGACAAGTATATAGCACCACCAAAATTATAGACCAATACCCTGATGACCACAGATGCAAAAATTCTCAGCAGAATAGAAGCAAACCAAATCCAACAGCACATCAAAAAGATCTTACACAATGATCAAGTGGAATTTATCCCAGGGATGCAACACTGGTTCAATATACACAAATCAATTAACTTGATATATTACATCAATGGAATGATAGAAATATATGATTGTGTAAATAGATACAGAAAACAGCATTTGGTAAAATTTAACAACCCTTCATGATAAAAATTCTCAATAAATTAGGTACAGAAGGAACATACCTAAGCCCAATTAAGGTAGTAAATGACAAACCCATAAGTAACAGCATAACACTAGGAAATGTGTTTCCTCTAAGACCTTCAATAAGACGAAGATGACCACTTTCACTACTCTCATTCAAATTAGTACTAGAAGTCCTAGCTAGAGCAATTAAATAAGATAAAGAAATACAGGGCATCCAAATTAGAAAGGAGGAGGATAAACTATCCCTATTTATGGATGACATGAAAAACCTAATACTACCAAAAAAGTGTTAGAACTGATAAATGAATTCATTAAAGTTACAGGATATAAGATCAGCACACAAAATTGGTAGTGTTTCTATTTACCAATAATGAACTAGATGAAAAAGAAGTCAAGAAAGCAATCTCATTTGCAGTAGCTACAAAAAACTCAAAATACCTTGTAATAAATTTAACTGAGGTGAAAGAACTCTATAGTGAAAACTATAATTGATGAAAGAAACTAAAAAATGGAAAGACACCCCATATTCTTAAATTGGAAGAATTAATATTGTTAAAAGATTCTTATTATCCCAAGCAACCTACAGATTCAATGCAATCCCTATAAAAATATCAATGATATTCTTCACAGAAATGGAAAAAAATCCTGAAATTCCTATGGAACTGTAGAAGACATTGAATAGCCAAAATATGCCTGAGCAAAAAGACAAAACTGGAGGCATCATAATACTTGACTTCCAAATGTACAATGAAGCTGTAGAAACCAGAATAGCATGGTACTGGCATAAAGACAGACACACAGGCCAGTGGAGGCAAATAGGAAACAGAGGTACCAAGAAAGGAAACTTAAACAAAGAACAACCTCTTCAATAAAGAGTGCTGAGGAAAGTGTATATCCATAGGCAGGAGAATGAAACTAGATCACTTTCATGATGTATATAACTAGTTAACTTTGTTACTGTAACAGTATACCTGAGGTAATTAACTTGTGAGAAAAGGCTTATTTATTGGCTCACAGGTCTGGAAGTTCTAGTCCAAGATTAGGCGGACCCATTGCTTTGGGCTTCTGGTGGGTGTGCCAGATGGTAGTGGTGGGGGAGCACATGGCAGAGAAAACTGTTTACTTCAGGGCCAAGAAGCATAAAAGAAAGAGGAAAAGGCCAGGATCCCACAGTTCCCTTTCAAGGGCCTGCACCCGATGACCTAAGGACCTTCCACAGAGTCCCAACTGCTAAAGGTTCCTGCCTCCCAGTAGCAGCACCTTGGGGAACAAGCCTTTAAAACACAAACTTTTGGGGAAACATTCGACAGAGTGGAGAGACAAGCAGTAGAATGGGAGAAAATATTTGCAAACTATTTATCTGACAAGGGATTAATATCCAGAACATATGAAACTAAACAACTAAAACAATACAAAAACAAGTAATATAATTAAAAACTGGACAAATTATCAGAACAGACACTTCTCAAAAGAAGAAATACAAATGGCTAACAAGAACATGAAAAACTGGTCAACATCACTAAAAGAAGGGAAATGCAAACTAAAACCATTATTATCTCACCCTGGAGTGGTTATTTTAAAAAAGTAATAAATGCTGGCAAGGATGTGGACAAAGAAGGACTCTCCTACACTGTTGGTAGGAATATAAATTAGTGCAGCCATTATAGAAAGTAGTATGGAGAGTTCTGGAAAAATTAGAAACAAAACTACCATATAATCTGGCAATTCCACTACTGGGTCTTTATCTGAAGGAAATGAAATTGATATTTTTTTTTTGAAATTGATATGTTGAAGAGATCTGTACTCCCATGTTTTTTGTTTAATTGTTTGTTTGTTTTTGGTTTTGTTTTACCAGGAATTGAACCCAGGGGCAATTAACGACCTGAGCCACATCCCCAGTCCTTTTAATTTTTAATTCTGAGACAAGGTTTCCCTAAGTTGCTTAGATCCTCAACAAGTTGCCCAGGGTGGCCTTGAACTTGTGATCCTCCTGCCTCATCCTCCTGAGTAGGGAGATTACAGGCAAACAACACCATGACAGACTCAGACATTTTTTATTCAAGTAATTTTTCTGCTCTATTCTCTCTCTTCTTGGACTCCATTATCCTAAATGTTAGACTTCTACTGTATTAACAAATCCCTAATAGTCCTATTGTTTTTTCAATCTTTTTTCTTTCTGATCTTATTCTGAATAATTTCTATTGATCAATCTTTGTGTTCTCTCAGTCATCTGCCATTCTATTATCAGATTTTTTTTTAGTTTCAGATATTGTATTATTCAATTCTGAAATGTCTGTTTTTTAAAAGGTAATTTCTATTTCTCTGTCAAGAACTATGTTCAGTGCTCGCTTCGGCAGCACATATACTAAAATTGGAACGATACAGAGAAGATTAGCATGGCCCCTGCGCAAGGATGACATGCAAATTCGTGAAGCATTCCATATTTTTTAAGTGAATTCAGTAAAGTAGTGGGATATAAGATCAATGCACATAAATCTAATGCATTTTTATATATAAGTGATGAATCTTCAGAAAGAGAAATTAGGAAAACTACCCCATTCACAATAGCCTCGAAAAAATAAAATACTTGGGAATCAATCTCACAAAAGAGGTGAAAGACCTCTACAATGAGAACTACAGAACACTAAAGAAAGAAATTAAAGAAAACCTTAGAAGATGGAAAGATCTCCCATGTTCTTGGATAGGAAGAATTAATTTTGTCAAAATGGCCATACTACCAAAAGTGCTATACAGATTCAATGCAATTCCAATTAAAATCCCAATGATGTACCTTACAGAAATAGAGCAAGAAATTATGAAATTCATCTGGAAGAATAAAAAACCCAGAATAGCTAAAGCAATCCTTGGCAGAAAGAGTGAAGCAGGGGGTATCGCAATACCAGATCTTCAACTCTACTACAAAGCAATAGTAACAAAAACGGCATGGTATTGGTACCAAAATAGACGGGTAGATCAATGGTACAGAATAGAGGACACGGACACAAACCCAAATAAATACAATTTTCTCATACTAGATAAAGGGGCCAAAAATATGCAATGGAGAAAAGATAGCCTCTTCAACAAATGGTGCTGGGAAAACTGGAAATCCATATGCAACAGAATGAAACTAAACCCATATCTCTCACCATGCACGAAACTAAACTCAAAATGGATTAAGGACCTCAGAATCAGACCAGAGACCCTGCATATTATAGAAGAAAAAGTAGATCCAGATCTTCAACATGTCAGCTTAGGACCAGACTTCCTCAACAGGACTCCCATAGCACAAGAAATAAAAGCAAGAATCAATAACTGGGATAGATTCAAACTAAAAAGCTTTCTCTCAGTAAAGGAAACTATCAGCAATGCGAAGAAAGAGCCTACAGAGTGGGAGAAAATCTTTGCCAATCATACTTCAGATAGAGCACTAATCTCCAGAATCTATAAAGAACTCAAAAAACTCTACACCAAGAATGCGAATAATCCAATCGACAAATGGGCTAAGGAAATGAATAGACACTTCACAGAAGAAGATCTACAAGCAATCAACAAACATATGGAAAAATGTTCAACATCTCTAGTAATAAGAGAAATGCAAATCAAAACCACCCTAAGATTCCATCTCACCCCAATTAGAATGGTGATTATCAAGAATACAAGCAACAACAGGTGTTGGCGAGGATGTGGGGAGAAAGGTACACTCATACATTGCTGGGGGGGATGCAAATTAGTGCAGCCACTCTGGAAAGCAGTGTGGAGATTCCTTAGAAAACTTGGAATGGAACTACCATTTGACCCAGCTATCCCACTCCTTGGCCTATACCCAAAGGACTTAAAATCAGCATAGTACAGAGATACAGCCACATCAATGTTAATAGCTGCTCAATTCACAATAGCCAGATCGTGGAACCAACCTAGATGTCCTTCAATTGATAAATGGATAAAGAAACTGTGGTATATATATACAATGGAATATTACTCAGCCATAAAGAATGATAAAATTATGGCATTTGCCGGCAAATGGATGAAATTGGAGAATATCATGCTAAGTGAGATAAGCCAATCTCAAAAAACCAAATGAAGAATGATCTCGCTGATAAGTGGATGATGACACATAATGGGGCATGGGAGGGGTTAGTTTTAGGATTAGAGTTAGGGTTAGGGAGGCGGGCAAGAATGGAGGAAGGAAGGACTGTTTAGAGGGAAAAGAGGGGTGGGAGGGGTGGGGGGAAGGGAAAAAAATAACAGAATGAATCAAACATTACCCTATGTAAATTTATGATTACACAAATGGTATGCCTTTACGCCACGTACAGAGAAACAACATGTATCCCATTTGTTTACAATAAAAAAAAGATGACAAAAAAAAGAACTATGTTCATTCATGAATGTTTACCTTTGCCTCATGAAGCATAATCATAAAAACTACCTTAATATATTTTTCTGAATGGGGTACAGTGGTGCTCACCTGAAATCCCAGCAACTCTGGAGTCTGAGGCAGGAGGATCAGAGATTCAAGGCCAACCTCAGCAATTTAGCAAGACCCTAAGCAGTAATAAGAAAATTGCTTAATGAGACCCTGCCTTAAAGTAAAAAAATTAAAAGGGCTGGGGATATAGCTCAGTGGTAAAGCCCTCCTGGATTCAATTTCCAGTAACAACCCCCCACACATACAAAAATCTTTTTCTGATATTTCCAACTTCTAAGTCCTCTCAAGGTTGACATCTATAAATTGTCTTTACCTTGAGAATTGCTCTCAGTTTTCCTGGTTCTTTGAATGTTCAATAATTTGGGATTATATCCTAGACATATCCTGGATTGAGTATAGGTAGGATCTTTGGAAAAATGGTTTGTGTTAGCAGGAATTTCACAAAGTTAGATGTACATCATAGAGTCAGTTTTCACCTATGGACTATTTTTCATGTGTTTATTGGACATTTATGTTGCTTAAGCATTTCCATTTTCAGATTTTTTTTACACCACTGAGTGACATACCCAGCCCTTTTTAAAAATTTTATTTTTAGTATTTTTTATTTGTTCTAATTTGTTGTGTATGACAGTAGAATGCATTTATACATTTTGATAGATCCCCAACCCTTTTTATTTTTTTTTTTATTTTATTTTTTTATTCTTTTTGCAGTGCTGAGGTTCGAACCCAGGGTCTTGTGTTTGCAAGGCAAACACTCTACCGACTGAGCTATCTCCCCGGCCCTCCTTTTTATTTTTTATGTTAAGTCAGGTCTGGATTATTCAGGCTGGTCTCAAACTTGTGATCCTCCTGCCTCAGCCTCCCTAGTACCTGGGATTGCTGGTAGGCACCACTATGCCTCACTTACTTAAGAGTTGATTTAATTAATGGTTCTTAATTTCTAGTTGGGGGGTGCCTTTTGGTATTTACTTTGTTAATCCATATTCTATTGCATTGGCATCATACAATCTTATTGATACTTATTTCTTTTTTTATAAAACCCACTGATGTTTCTTTGTGGCCTCATACATAATTTTTACATGTTTCATGAGCACTTGAGAAGAAGGTATAGGCTGTATATCAGAGTGTACATTGAACATAGATTCATGATCTCTTCCCTGTCATTTGTGTTGTTTGGGTCATCTCATTATTATTGTGTACTTTTTCTGACTTGTACTAAGAATAATATGTCATAATCTCTAATCATTAGTAAGCTTCTTTCTGTAACTCCTTGCATCTTCTGTAGTTTCTGTTTTATAAAAGTGATTTCAGGCTGGGGCTGGGGCTCAGTGGTAGAGTGCTTGCCTAGCATATGTGAGGCACTGGGTTCAATCCTCAGCACCACATAAATAAATATTGATGGTATTGTGTCCCTCTACAACTAAAACAATATTTTTTTAAAAAGCAATATCTGTTATTTACTGAATTCATATTCAAAGTTGTTGTGTCTTCATTGTGGAACACAAACTTCAAAGTGTTAGGGTTTGTCAATCAAAGCTTTTTGGCTAGAATTCAGCTGTGTGATATTAATATTTCAACCCTTTCTTATTATTTGTTTGCCTCATATACCTTTGCCTAGCTCTAATTTTAGCGTTTTGTTTACTTTCATTTTCTTATTGACATATATTCTGAGTCAGTAGTATATTCTGAACATGAGTTCTTTAACAGATGTGTATTATGAATGTTTTCTTCCTATTTGTAGCCTCTTTTTTTTTTTCCACTTCCGTAATGTCTCTTGGTGAGAATTAGGATTTTGAACTTCATCCATGTAAGACTGGAGTTTATTCTTTTCAGTTCTATGAAGTATTCTAGTATATGAATTTACTAAACTAATCCTATTCTGCAGTTGATAGCCACTTTGATTGTTTCTAGTTTTTGTTACTATGCACAATACTGCTGTGAACATTCATTTACGAGTCTCTTTGTGCACATCTGAGAATTTCTTTAGTGTATTTAAGAGTCACAAAGTGTACAAGATAGTACCAGATTGTTTTTTAAAATGGTTGTTTCAATTTATGCTCCTTTCAGCATGGTAGAAGGCTTCCAGTTGTTCTGCATCTTTTTCAGCATTTGACAGACTGTTTAATATTTTGTTAATTGGTCAGGAGTATAATTATACCACATTGTGATTTTGACAAGCATTTTCAAGATTATTAACTTGCTTAAACATCCTTTCCTATGTTTATTGGACATTTATGTTGCTTATGCAGTATCTGTTCAAGTCTTTTGCTCATTTTTCTTTTTTGGGTTTGCTCCTCCACCCCCATTCTGGTGTTTGCTCTTTTATTGCATTGACCTGTGTATTCTGAATGAGTCTAATATGAACTTATCTATATCCCTGTCCCCTAGGATGCTGTTATACTTTTAAACCTACAGAAAAGTTTCAAATGTGGTGTCAAATGCCTGTATTCACCAATTGTTAGCATTTTGCAACATTTGCTTTATTTCTGTGCCTGTACATAGTTATCCCCCTGTGTTCATAGGTCTCACATCTGTGGATTCAACCATTTGTGTTTGTACTAAATATGTATAGGCATTTTCCTTGTCATTATCCTCTAAATAATATAACAACCATTTATGTTGCATTTACGTTATATTGAGTATTCTAAATATCTACAAATGATTTAAAGTATATGGGAAAATGCACATAAGTTCCACCCAAATACTAAACCATATAAAAAACTTACGCATCCTTAGATTTTGATATACACATCGTAGGGCCAGGGGATGTCCTGGAACCAATCTCCCACAGATACTGAGGGACAACATTACTTATACGTACATAGTTGCAGGTCAAGAGATGTTTTTTCTGAAGCGTTTTGGAAATAAATTGCTGATATGATGACTATTCACACCTAAATCCTTTAGCATACATCTAGGAATCAGACATTCTTCTATATGAAATATCAATGCTGTTGTCTGTCTCAAGAAAATAATTATGCATGATCTGTAGTCTATATTCAGATTATCCCAAAGTCCCAAAAATGTCCTTTATAGTCCCCCCTTTTTTGATCCAGGATCTAATTTAATATCTAGGATCATATGTTGCATTTGGTTGTGCTCTCTCTTTTGCTTTTTTCCCCCCTGATCTTGACCTTTTTCATGAGTCTAAGCTAGCTATCTTGTCCAATGTCCCATATCTGCATGTATTTGATTGTTTCCTCATGACCAGGTTCAAGTTGAACATTGTTGGCACAGATATGCAAGGCTGGTGCCATGATTTCTTATTGCATCATGTCAGGAGATAAGTGATGCCTGTTGTTTGCTATTGGCAGCGCCACCTTCTATCAGTTGGTGAAGGTGGTGACAGCCAGATATCTCCATTGTAAAGATATTTTCTTTTTGCGATTAGTAAATAATCTGGAGAGTAACACCTTGGCATAATGCAAATCAGTTCCCCAGCAACCTTTTACCAAATTGGATCCTATTCAAATCTGTGGTGATTTTTTGTCTTGCTTTCTACTTGTAGCTACAGTTCCCTATTTTTATTTACTTAAAACTATGAAACATTCTTATTTTATATACCCGAGTGCTTTGCTCTGTTCATCCAGTTCTACTTCCTTTTGTTTCTGATGGCTCTCACTCATGGTGCCCTGTGTCCTTGTTTGTTTTTATGATTTCTGACCACAAGACTATATCTGTGATTTCACTGACACCTGGGTGGAAGGTGGAGTCTCTGAGAAGACTTTTGGAGAGTTTCCAAGGTGATGTGAATTGAGGGTGAAACCTCAGGCCAGCATCTTTCTGGCACTTGTGGATGATGCAAGTTTAGTTCTGGTTTAGCTTAAGCATGAAGTGAACATATATCCTTGTAGGTTCTCATCTTTATTGGGGTTCTCCTATGAGACTATCTTGAGAGGGCCCTAAGCTTTGTCTTTTGTTATCCCGGAGGCCATCAGAACCCAAATCCCAGGTTACCAGGTCACTCAGAGAAGGTGCCAGCTACAGGCTTCGCAGACCCCACTAGGTTGCATTTTTTACTTAGTGTTTGGCCTTTGAAGGTTTCAGACCTTTTGTGTCAACTTGTGCTGCACTGGAAATTTTGTTTTCTATGTTTTCAACATTTTTATTTATTTACTTGTGGAGGACCCATCAAAGCATCCATCCTGCTGTAAAGTGCCATCTACTGAATCCGTGGATACATATACACATACATATACAGTGATGGGGCCTGGAGGATTCCATGGGAGGTGCTCCTGCATCCTATGTAGTCTGTCTTGGTGTCATTACACACACACACACACACACACACACACACACACACACACACGAAACTGGTGGACTGCAGCAGGCAGGGGCAGTGCTCAGGTTGTCTCTGGGTGGTGACGCCCCGGTTTGGCTTGCTTCTTGGTGTTTTTTGCTGATTTCCAAACTTACCCAGTGAACAGTGGTCCTATTATAGTGAAATGAGAGTGCTGGGCACAGGACAATGCAACCCTGATTGTGGCACAGGTGCCTAGGGATGATCTTTAGCCTGCCTCTCTGGGTCAGGCTATGGGGCACATGGGTTAAACCTCAACAACCTGAAGAAAATGTCTTGGGCCTGTGGTCTCTGAGTACCAGCCACACCTCAGGTCCTGCCTTATCTGCCTTGAATTGCATGAATCTGTCTGAGTTGACTGTACCCAACCCCCCATGGGCTACAGGTCTGTGTCAGCATGCTGGTCATTTGCATACCTGCTCTACCTTCCTCTTGGGGTTGTCCTTGGATCACCTTGGCTGCTATGCCTGTCCAGGCTAGAAAGGTGGGATGCAACCTGTCCCCAGCCACCCACTGTTGGGGTCTCCTCTCCAAGGGAATAACCCTGAGGCCTGCTGGGCTGCTGCTGCTGTGGTGTCTCAACAGCATACTATCATGGTCCATTGTGTGCCATAGCCAAGGGCCTGTGGGACTTTCAGGGTATTTGTAGTACCTTAAGAAAGTCTGTCAGAGTTATACAGATTGTATCAGATTCTTTCCTTTTAATTTTTGCAAGAATCTGTCTGACTTTGACATTTTGAAGAGTAGGAAGAACCAAAGTTGTGCTCTGGATTAATTTCCTGTTCCTTTGCCCTTTGGGAAGAAAAGACAAGGGCTAGAACCAGGCACTGCATAGCACCCTGTGGCTGGTACTGCCGACAAGCTGTATGCAGGGGCTGCAGCCTCCACCCCAGGAGGCCTGGTGCCAGAGAAGATAGGATAATGCGATTATTCTCAATTAGATTAATAAAGAATAATTAGATGTCATAAATCAAATAATCATAGGATATTGTCATGGGAAAAATATGTAGGTAGAATTAATTAGTTTTCAAATAAAGCGTTTATTTTAATTGCTTGAAATGATGGAGCCCTTAATTGCTAATGCATCATTTTGGCCTGAGCATTTTGGCTGTTGTAACAACGTGACGGGTTTGTTCCCTGAAGTTCTGGGGAAACAATAGAGGAGAACTTGATTTCATCACCTCACAGTGAGTCTTCTGCTGTGAGGTTCTGGAAACTCCCACCAGGCCGCAGGCAGGTGGCAAGTGTGGGCCGGGCTTTGGCTGGCACTGCCTGAGGCCACTATGCTGCGTCTGTGAGTGTGTGTGTGTGTATTCTTTTTTTTTTTTTTTTTTTTTTTTTTTGGGTGCTGGGGATCGAACCCAGGGCCTTGTGCTTACAAGGCAAGCACTCTACCAACTGAGCTATCTCCCCAGCCCGTGTGCATTCTTATATATATGTGAAATGTGTATTTTTGTGAGCCTGTGTGGATACGTATGAATTGTGAATGTGTAGCTATGTGTATATTTGCATGAGTGTGTGCATGAGTACATGTATGAGTGCATATAGGTATACATCTGTGGGTGTGTGAGTGTGCATATGTGAGTATAAGCATGTATATATATATGTGTGTGTGTGTGTATATATATGTATATATATATATATATAAAATGAATTTAAGACTTTAAGCATGTATGCATGTGAATATGAGTGTATGTGTGTGCCTGTATGTGTCCTATGCGTGAGTTATGCACATGTGTATGTGCCCTGTGTACATGCATGTGTGTGCACACTTTCCAACATTGTCTGGGCTACACATGAGAGCCTGTGCAGAGATGACCTGTCAGAGCCTGCTGCCTGGACTACCATGGTGGGAGGGATGCTCATCCTGACTTGGTGCTTTCCTGTAGGTTGAATTGCTTAAGCGGGGGCAGCATTCTTGGGCCCCTTTGAACTGAGACCTACAGCTTTGGATCTGGCAGGGCATCCACTTCTCAGGGCCCAAAAGCTACCACTCTGAGCTTGTCCTCCAGGCCAGCCTGCCTGGGAGCAGTCCTTCCAGTGTTTACAGCCCTGTCAAGGGCCAAAGTGGGGGTGTGAGTCCTGGGAGTAATGTGGGGTTGGATCTCTCTCCTCCTGCAAGAAGCACCCTTGCATTTGGGAAAAGTTAGTTGACTTTTAGCCAAAAGTGAGAGGGGCTGTTTGACTAAAACCCCCTCCCAGCAACCTCATTCTTTTTGAAAGCCCTTGAGAGAAGCAGGTTTGGTGTTGGATTGCCACCTGAGGTCCAAGAAAGGCAGACACTCACCCTGGAGTTAGAGTCTGTTCCTGGACCTGGCCTTGTGGGTTGCAGCCCTAGCCTCTTATGCCCAGCAGTTCACTCTGCCCAGCCTCTGGTGATCTTTTGAGACCCTTGCTCTGGCCATTGCCTACTTTCTATGCTCTGTGCATCTTGGAACCTACTCCTTCTTTTGTAGAAAGAGAGAGATAAGGGCCTAGAATAGCTTTGGGGACCGACTTTAGTGGGTAAGTAGCAGGGCTTGGTGGTGGAGACATAGCTGAAAGAAGGTGCTGTATGTGGGCTGCCCACTCAAGAGTTCCTCCCCTTTTCTTTCTCTCTATCTACTCATGTGCTGTATGTGACCTCAACTGTATGGCCTCTACCTTCCTCTCACACACTGCTCTGGCCTCCCAGCCAAAGCTTGGTTTTGAAGGAATTCTTTCTATTTTCTTTGCTCCCATTTTGTTTTACTTGCCACAGTCCTTCTGATGGCTGTGGTGGCCTCCCCAGTGGAGCAGGGCTACTCCTCCCCATTGGGTGCTGCCTGCACAGGGTGGATTTGGGACTATTCCAGAGCCAAGTGGAAAAGGCCCCCAAGACACACTGCTGTAGCCCTCCAGCTATCTACTTTTGCCCTTTTCCTCTGTACCCTCTACTCAGCACCGACACATGTGCCCTTGGCCTTTGGGACAGGTCACTTCTAGCTCTAGGGCTACCCCTGCCTGTCAAGAGCATCTACCTGTGGGACTGAGGTGGCATGGAAGGCTCTGCAGGGTTAAATGAGTGGGGTGGGCTCTGAAGGAACATTGGAAGCCTCTCCTTTGTGGGGTGGATCTTAACAGGTCTTAAACACAGACCCTACAATTTGGGAAGTGGCTTCTTATCTGTGACAGCAGCCCCATGGGAAGCAGCTAGGCAACTCTGCTCTGGCCTCTGTCCATATACTGCTGTGCTGGCTGCTGTGCTCCTTAGTGATGGCACACAGGCTCTAGAGCACTAAAACCTAAGCCCAAAGGGCCTGGGGTAGCTCACCCAAACTATTTCCTGTCTCAAATTTCCCAAAGTCAAGGAGTGCTGCTTCTTCACAGTTTGGTTGTAATAATTAGAAATTTGTGACAATTCATCCCAGGACCCAGTGAGGCTATTTGCTCTAGAGGTGAGGAGGACACCTCTCCTTCAGTCCCACTGGGACCTTGTGTGGCTTCTGTCTGTTCAGCACATATCTGCTGAGTGGGTGCTAGGGGAGGGAGTAGTCCTTCACAGGCCCTGCTCCCTAAGCTGGCCATGGGGCAGAAGTGGCAGCATGTTCTGGCACATTATTACCATAGGGAAGAGAAGAGGTACTCAAGGATGGAACTTTTCAGGAAGGTGAAGAGGGGAGGGGTTTTGAGGGAGACACTGGATGGGGATAGGACTCAGTCTGGCACAGTATCTGGACAAGCAACTCCAGTGTTCAGGGGGCAGGAGCAGAGAAATACAGGTGTGATTGATAGAATCTGGGCAGCCAGAGGGTACAGCCAGTGTCAAAACAAAACAAAACAAAAGCAAAAATAAAACATGATTGAATGACATTAAAGCATGGTAAGGCAAACTTTATTCAGGACTGTCTAGATAGGTACAGGGATCATGGCAATGAGACAGCAGCAGAGAAGAGAAATTAGTCTCAACTTTGAATACAGTTAGGTAGGAATGTATAGTCAAGAGCAGAATGAGGATGAATGAGTAAGAGGAAACATCAGGGGTCAGGGGGATTCTGACTAAACCAACCTAACAGGACTCTCACTGAAGGCAGGGTTGAGCAGTCAGAGTCATCATCTGGAGATGCTGAGAAACCTAATCAGATATGGAGGGCAGGCAGATTGGGTCGGGGATAGAGGGGGATTCTTGCCTAACTAACTTAGCAGAATTCTTGCTGAAACTGGATTTTACAAAGAAGTGCACAGATAGGCCTGGGAGAAGGTTCGGGAGCCCGAATTAAGCAAAGGATCTTTTTTTGTACAATTGCTTACACTTACACTTACTACACAAGTGCTGTACCACTGAGCTATACCCCCAGCTCCAAGAAAAGAATCTTCACCACTGGCAGTGGACTGGAAGCCTTGGAGACAGCATGGGTCTCTGTATAGGACACCCAGGGCCATAATGGCCAGGGGTGGGCATGAGTGCTCTGTACTTGCCCAGGGAAGGTACAGATTGGGAACTTGGGTGCAGAGGCTAACAGACAGGATGGGGTTAGGATGTCTAAGGAGGGTTCCCAGATCCCAGGAGAAGCAACTAGAAGAAGCTGGCTGTTGGGAAATGGTGAACCTCTTAACCTATGGCAGAGACTCCAGTGGCCCATGCAAGGGTTGTTTCCTCTACAACCACAGGACCATTCAATACTTTTGGGGAACAGGGAGTCTCCTTCTCCGAGGAAGGCCAGGAGCATTAAGCAGGGCAGTGTCCCAAACACCTCTTTCCAGGCTCCCTTCCTGGAGAAGGAGAGAGGATTCTCTCACTCATATGTCTTCCTTTGTTTCCAGGTGAATACACCCTTCCTAGCATGGCAGCCCCCCTTTTACCGCCACCACCAGATCCCCAGTTTGTCCTCCGAGGCACACAGTCAGCAGTGAATGCTCTTCATTTCTGTGGAGGAACCCAGGCTCAGGGGTGCCCTCTCCTCTTCTCAGGGTGAGTAGCAGCTGCCTCTACCTAAGCTCAGGAGTGAAGTCAAGTAGTCATGGGCTAGCATGGAGCCCATCACTTGTTTGGGTGCTGGCAGAGAGTTTCAACCAACTGTCACCTATGCTCACTGAACTTTTAGAGACTGTTTGATATGTTTGGGAACCCCTAGGAGGAGCAGGATACATGGTCTTGCTCCTACTTGGTCTTTACATTTTTGTGGCATGGCCCACCCTCTACTTCAGAGTAGCACATACCACCCAAGTTCCCAGGCAAAGGCCCTCTCCTCCCTATCTTGTAAAGAAGTCAGTTTTACCCTGGTTCACAGTTAAAGCTGTCAGCTTTTAACACTTAAATTCTTTATCTACTGAAGAGCCCATATCTACCAGCTGTGTGTGGTGTCCAGGTCAGCCCCAGAGTGAGCTCAGAATGTCTACCTGACTCTAGCACCTGTTTCTAACCTATGCTTGGCTTTTCTCTAACAGGTCTCAGAGTGGCTTGGTGCATATCTGGAGCCTGCAAACACGGAGAGCAGTCGCCACCCTGGATGGCCATGGGGGTCAGAGTGTGACCTGGCTGCAGACACTGCCCCAGGGACCACAGCTCCTCAGGTAGGTCATAGTAGCAGTGAGTAAGTTCCCAAAGGAGTCCCATCAGACCATCTAGCAGGAAGCAAGAGCTCCCTGTCAGAGGCTCTTAAGGTTCCCACCTGGCTGCTAGAGAAGAATGGGGGTGACCTAAAGAGGTCAGGGGGCAGCGGCCAACTTAACCACCATGCGGAGGTGCAGGGACAACCTTTTGTCCTTGGGAAGGCATGCAGATGTGATTTCTGAAGCACCATCATCCTCACTGGGACCCTTTGCTGCTCTGAGGTGGGTCTGGGAGGTGATACCTCAGGAGATCAGAAAGCTGGAGCTGGTGACATTGAAGGGCCTGCTGTCAGTCTGGGTGTGAGGTGGTGAAGGCCAGGCTTCATGGAGGGCACCAGGTTGTGGCTTGGAGATAGGCAGAGGTAACAGCACCACATATTGAGAGGAAGGGAGTGGAATGAAGTATACGTTTGGAGACTAAGAGTAGGTAAGGAAATGAGTGAACACAGCAAGTCAAAGACTGGACCTGGAGCCCTGGCCTTGTGACCTTTTATTAAGTTATAATAGGCCACCTAACTGTCACATTGTCTTTTGTTTTGGTGTACTTCTGAAGTAGGTGCTGTGATGGGGCCAATTACCTACCCATAGGCCCTACAGCATTTCCTGTGCTTTTTGCCCATTTAGTCTCCTTCCAAAGTTCTGGGCCCATGTGTGAGAGACTATGTGTGTGTTTGTGTACATGTTCTGTCTCCTACAAATCACTTGGGCATCATTTATGTAGGCTTCACTACAGCTGGAAAGGACCATAGAGGTTGCCTATCCCCATCGAGATATTCACTAGCCCAAGAGGGGGGTTCTGGTACAAGGGTCTGTTGCCAGGCAGTGTGTTCAGGGTGTACTGGCTGCTGGTCACCCGACACTCTTAACTGTGGTGCTATCTGGACAGGTAACTACTTAGAAGAACCTGATAAATGTATAAGGATGACTCTTCCTGCAGCTTGGTGCCAGCCTGTGGCTTCAACCCAGCAGGATCTCTTTGTAGAGGAGACCACATGTGCAGAGGCCACAGAGAGCCTGGCCAGTGAGCATCATAAGGGGATATGAGGGATTTAGGGCTGGGCAACCTCAGGAACCTCAAGCCAGAGGCAACCCTTGGTATTTGACTGGGACTGCATTTTGGCATTGTCACTGCAGTGTTGTGGAGATGATGGAACCAGGGACACTAGGCAGGCCAGGCAGGAGCAGGAAGGGGCAGATAGATGGGTAAGAGGCTTTCCATGGGGAGAGGAAAGGACAGAGCATCATGGGGAGAGGGAGAATATGCAGGGAATTAGCAACAAGTCCTCTTCCCAGGGCTACCTGCATGCCACAGCAGGCCATTGTCCTCAATCACAGGAATATCTGCCCCTGCACAGGTACCACTGTTGTCAGCCCAGAAGTACACCAAGTGAAATTGCTACCTTCTTGAGCAGCCTATGACCCCTCATGGGCTTTGTGCTACCCTCTGGGACTTGGCACCCTTCACATTCAGGCATTCATCTGCCATTACCTTCATGACCCAGAACTCCAGAAGGACAGGCTTGTCTTCCTGTTTTAGACTTGATATCCAGGATTCCTGGGTGCTGTGGAGTCTAGGCCCCAGAGTACAAGGCCTATCTGGCCTCTGACAGTCTACAGAGCACTTTTTTTTTTTTTTTTTTTTTTTTTTTTTTGTGATGCTAGGGATTGAACCCAGGGCCTCATGTATGCTAGGTAAGTACCAACTGAGCTACATACCCAGCCCTGCAGAGCACTTTTGTGGCTGACTCAGGCTGTATCACCACCCCAAAGATGACTGGCAGTTGACTGAGGGATCAGAGTTGTCCAAGAAGGTGATGGCTCTGACCTTTGTGCTTGTAGAGTCCTTACTGAGGGAGCTTAACTCCTTTCTGACCAAGCTGCCCCAGCTCTCCCCACTTTGGCATAGAGAACTCTGTGTAGTTTTGATCTTTCATTGATTTTCAGAGTAGACCTAATTTCCATATAGCCACTAAGCCACTTGCATGAGGAGTGGTCATTTGTAAATGTTCTCCCTGAGTTTTTAGCTGAGAGATAGGCCATTGGTGGCCTTCTGTTCCTCCTGGACCCAGATGCCTGGGTGACCTTGGGCAGTCCTTTGGGCTGGAGCCATGGGAGGCATACTCAGAGGGCAGCCTGGGGCCAGTGTTTGATGGTGCTTCTTCTCCCAGCTAGGATGGTGCTTCAGCAGGCCCTTTCCAGGCAGGGCCCCTCTCTGAGTAGGGCTCCTCTCCAAGTAGGCCAGGCCATGGGTCAGGAAGCCTGCAGATGGCAACTGCAGGTGTGGAATGCCCAGGTGCGTTTACATTGCTCTAGAGACTACAACCCTGCTATACTTGGCCTGTAATCAGCTGAGTTTGGAAGTCAAGTCTCTCCAAGTGGCCCTTGAAGTGGGCCATGCACTTTCATGTTTTGGGGAGACTAGAAGATAATACCCAACTCTACCTGCACCTGTGCCATGACAGCTGCCTCAGCAGGACATTTCTTTTACTTTTTTTATACTTAAATGTAACATACTTAGAGCAATGTGAAAGAATGAGTATATAGACCATTGCATCATCAAAGAGGCAGCACCTGGGTGTTGCCAGTCCTGCAACCCCACTCCCCCAATCCCACCTGCCACCCTTATAAGTGCTATCTGCCCTCCCCAATGGCAAAGGGTGGTCCTATGCCTTGTTCTTGCTTTGCTGTTTTTTTTTTTTTTTTTTTTAGCAGTGCAGGGGATTGAACCCAGGGCCTTTTGCTTGCAAGGCAAGCACTCTACCAACTGAGCTATGTCCTCAACCCTTGCTTTTCCTTCTTAATATGTGTCTCAAAAAAGTATAGATTAGTTTTTTCTGTTTTTTTTTTTTTTTTAACTTAAAATAAAAACTGCCATAAGGAACAGCTTCCTCTGTGCCTGATTTCTGTCACTTGTCCTCATCTCTGCAAGGTCTACCATGGTACATATAGCCACAATTAGTTGTGTTGTGGCTGTTTTCTTTTTTGGTACCTACTAGATGCATCTGCCTGTATCGTTTACTATGCTCCTGTAGGTGAAAATCTGGATTGCCTACTTGGGGCTGTTGTAAATGAAACTGCCAGGATGACTCCTGTCTGAGTCTCCTGGTGCCAGATGCAAACATGTCTATGGGTTGGAACTCTGCACCTAAAGCTGGGATATCTGGGCCATAGTGCCTACACACATTGGATTTGTCAGCAGATACTCATCTGTACCCCTGAGCAAGAGCACCTCATTCCTCTGCTTCCATTCAGGACAGGGCTATTTCTGAGTACAGTTCAAATTGAGTTTTCTAATCACAGTGGACCTTGTTCTTGTGTTTATCAGCCATTGGGAATAAACTCTCTTAAATACCTCTTTGATCTCTTGCCTGTTCTGTCATATTGACTGCCTTTTTCTTACTGATGTATAGAGTTCTTTTTCATAGTCTAGATATGATAGAATTTTTATATCAAAAATTCTTTCTCCAACACGATGGCTTACATTTTTCATTTACTTAATGGTGTCTTCAGTGAACCAAAGTTCTTCATTTTAATGGAGTCACATTTGCCAGGCTTGCCCCTCCTGGTCTGTGCTTCTGGTTCTTATGGCGGAATCTTACCATGAAAGGCCCCTCCCTTTCTTGTCACCATTCGTTTGTAGATCCAGTTTCTCTGGAATTCACTGCTAGTGTGTTCCGTGTTTCCATAGGAAAACCTGATGGCCCCATTTTCCCTTCCCTCATTCCCCTCCAGATTCAGCCATGTTGACCTCTGAGGTCACAGACAGGAAAGGATGGTGCCAGGTTGGGAAAGAAGGTGGGCAGGTTGGGAAGTCTGGAGGTCAATCATATCACACAAACAACCTCACAAGTTGGGCATGTCAGTAAATGTCTGGAAAATAATAGGAACTGGGGTTTTTCCTGTGCAGGGAAGAGAGTTACAAACATGCAAGGGGAGAAGGGTGACATGGAGGTGGCATTAGTGAGTACTTAGGTTGAGGTCCTTTGAGGATTAGGTTGTCATAACATCAGAATATCTTCCCCTACAGAATCATAATCAGACAAGGGGAAATGGTGGCTTTGTTGTGGACAGGCCTAGTGGGGACCATTTTGACCTAGTGGACAGGATTGCTATCCCCAGCAGTGGGCAAATTGTATCATGTGCCCCCTGGTTAGATAGATGACTAAGACAGGTGCAGCATTGTCCTCATGGTCTGTCTCCCATCCCCCAAACGTGGCTTGTGACTTGTGACTAGGCAGCATCACTCTAAGGAACAAAGGTATGCCAGGGACATGATAGGTGGGAAAAGGAGGGACTGTGGCAGGCTGTCGGAGGCAAATGAGTACCGGCAGCCAGTGCAGTGTGCATCCCATGTGGGGCTTGATGGGCAGCA
Organism: Sciurus carolinensis; assembly: GCF_902686445.1. Classification (NCBI taxonomy): domain Eukaryota; kingdom Metazoa; phylum Chordata; class Mammalia; order Rodentia; family Sciuridae; genus Sciurus; species Sciurus carolinensis. The sequence goes on along the minus strand of NC_062220.1, from coordinate 123,189,836 downwards.
CTAAGACACTGGAACAGTGTGCCTCCGGGGGCTACCTCTAGAGGGGGGATGTTGGTGATGAGGTGGTGTCCTTGTTTGAGGAGGGGCACAGGGAGAGAATGGGCACAAGTATATATATATATGGAACAGACAAGAGGCTGGAGAAGGGCTGAGCTGGGATAAGTAAGTCACTAAGCAGAAGGCCTTCATACTCTTCTCACAATTCTCTTACGAGTACAAAACTGATGTAAGAAGTTACAATCATCTTTTGGCATCTACAGGAGATTGGTCCCAGGATCCCCTGGAGATAGCAAAATCTGTAGATATTCAAATTCCTTTTATAAAATGGTGTAGTATTTGCATATAACCTATGCACTTCCTCCTGTATACTTTAAATCATCTCTATAATACCTGGTACAATGTTAATGCTATACAAGTAGTTATTATGATGTATTGTTTGGAAATAATGACTAGAAAAAAGTCTGTTCATGGTCAGTATAGACACAAACTTTTTTCCAAAGTCATTTCTAATCTGCAGTTAGTTGAATCCACAGATTCAGACCCCACCAATACAGAGAAACAATGTACTTGAGAAATAGATTAGTACCTTTGCTCACTGCCTGGTACACACACTGGTCTACCTGCTATCTCCAGGTGTGAGCATAACTGCCTTCTCCATCTTAGGCTTCCTTGTGTCAAGGACACCTTCCTGTTGTCCTTGTTGTCATAGGTTTATGCTGGACCTTACCATCCAGCAGAGCATCATGAAAGCCATGTGAGTATTAATTCTCCTAATGTCCAGGTACATTTAAACTTCAGTCTAGCAAGTTCTCCAGACATCAAGTAAAGATTGAGACTGAGTTGCTCTGGGTCAGCATAGGGAGATTGTCCTCCACAGTGCCAGGCTCTCTGAAGCATGGGCATCTCACATAAGATTGCTCACACAATGTTGGTACATGTAGAAATTCAGTCCAGCTTTGTTCAATTTCTTCAGTTTCTCATTGATGTCTTCTTGTTCAGCATGGTCCACTGAGTTTTCCTGGGTCCTTTGTCCCTTCTGGACTGAGATTGTTTCTCTGTTCCTTATTTTTCATGACCTTGACATTTTTAAAAAGCACTGCTCAGGTGTTTCATAGGATGCCCTTCCGGTTTCCTCAGGATTAAAAGAGAGTCATGGTTTGGGGGAGGAAACCCACAGAGTCAAATGCCCTTCTTGTCAAGAAGGCATCTCCATGACTCATTGTAGGTGAAGTTGACCTTGATCACTTAAGTTGGGAGGTATCTGCTGTGGCCTACTGTCAACATCTAACAGATGAGCATCCTTAATCCAGAAATCCAAAGTCCAAGGTGCTCTGAAGTCTGAAACTTTTTCAGTGTCATGTCAGCTCTCGAGATACTTAGGATTTTGGAGCATTTCAAGTTTGATATTTCTGGATTAAGAATGCCAAACCAGTGAAGTGTATGAAAATATTCCAAAATCTGTAAAACTAAAATCTGAAATACTATGGTCCCAAGAATTTTGGATAAGAGGTCCTCATCCTGTATTGCTCCCTGGGTTCCTGAGAAGCAGATCACTATGTCCTGTCCACACTCATGTGAGGAGAATTGTGTTCTAAATCCTGATGGGAGGAGGTTCAAGAACATGCAGGCTTTTGTTAAAACCAACACAGTTAAGAAATATTTAGGGGAAGACATTTTGAGCCTATACAAATGCCCTATGTCTCCTTAAGATTTCACCCACTAATGTGAGTGGATTCTGCCACTGTAGTGGCTATACTGGAATATTCTCATGGGGGGCTTTTTATTTGGGAGGGGGTAGGGATTGAACTCAGGTGCTCTACCACTAAGCTATATCCCCAGCTTTCCCCACCCTGTTGAGACAAGTTTTCCAAAGTTGCTGAGGCTGACTGAATTTGTAATCCTCCTGCCTTAGCCTCCTAGGTCTCTGGGATTACAGGTGTGTGCCACCATGTCTGGCTCTCATGGGGACCTTTTATTTCTATCATTTCTCCTCATTTTCCTTTTGGTAGAATTCTACGTAGTTGAAACTATGGAACCTATAAGGAAGGTTTGTTCCTACTTCCACATTTATTTATATGTTCACTCAAAAGAAGGGGCTCAGGGAGATTTGCTTCATTCTTTGGGTTAAAATATAATATTATCAAAATTTGTTACTTAATTGTTATACCTCTGGGGCCTACATCCTTTTCATGTGCCCCTATCCTTTATTTTATTTTTTAAAAAGTACTTCCTTACTTTCTAGCATTAGATGCTGAAATTCATCTTTGTTTTTCCCTTACCCCAGCTCTAGAATCAGCTATTTCTCCAGAAACCTGGATCCTGTATTTGGAGAATAGGAGAAACTGAACCTGGGGCACAAATGTGCTCATTGCTTCTAGGTCTCCCAGTGGGCAGTGCTAGTACACCTGGGGACATGCCACCCACACTCGCATACATATCCACATTTATCTCCATGTCTGCACATGTATGTAACTACATACACATTCATACTGACCTCTTGACTTTGATACAGCCCCACAGGTCTATCAGGCTTACCTGCTTTGTAATAACTCTCTGTGAAAGGCAAACAAGGCTTTGGCCATCCACCACTGATTTAAGTATTTGTTTCATCCTGCCAGACACGTACTAAGGATTCAGAACTGCTACCTACCCGCTGTGAGAAACCAAGTCACCATTTGGACCACCATGTCTCTACAGGGTTATCTTTAACTTTACAGTTGGGACACTTCCTCAAATTCCTTTGGTTGACTTCTGTTTACCCTCTCGCCCGAGTGTGTTATCCAGTTTGTCACAGTGCACCATCCTTCCTGGGGCCTCTGATATGCTGCTTGGTTGGCTGGTTGTTTTAAATGCACATACATTGAAATTTATTGGGGGAGGAGGGGGTGTCCAGAGGTTTAGCAGATGCATGGTCATGAACCCCCTTCCCCAAAGCCACAAGGAACATCTGTGTGCCTGACATTGGGTGCCTTGGATGCAGACTCAGTTGTGAATACCAGGAGATCTGACATTCATAACAGCTGCTGTCTCTGGACACATGTTTACCTTTGACCTTGGGGGACTGAAGGCTCAATGTTGGTCCAAGTGGGTGTGCCTGTCTGTGCTCACTGGACGTCTCACAGCATTTCCTCATGATTTGCCAGTCAGGGCCGGGACCTGCAGCTGTGCTTGTGGGACCTGGCAGAGGGCAGGAACACCATTGTGGACTCCGTGCACCTGAAAAGTGTGGGCTTCTGCAGGAGCTCCATCCTGGTTGAGGAGCAGCTGCGCTGGATGCTTGCTGTGCCAGGGAAGGACAATGATGAGGTGAGGACCCTTGAGGCTCCTTGTTCCATGAGAACAGAGCCTCTGGCTCTGGGCTCTGGGCTTTTAACAGGTATGCTCATCAGGTATGTGTCCCCTGGTGAGGGGACACACTGCTGCTTGCAGGACTCTGTGGAGCTACTGGGTGCAGGTCTAGGAACTATCAACTTCACTGTAGCTCCAGTGACCTCAAACTAGTGCATGGCTGGCTCCACCTTGGTCTGTTCACCTGTGAGGTGGCCCTGGTGGTAAGCCATTCTCCCAGGGGAGTGATAAGAATCCAAAAGGGGCCTGCCCAGAAAGAGGGGCCTGTATCTCAGGCCTTGTTACCCTTGTTACGTTGTTATCCATGGAGGAGTGCTTGGAATGGCTAAATATTTAGGCCCAAGGCCTCCAAGGGCATTTGGGGGAGAAACCGCTCACATCCTCAGGGGTATTAGACTAGAGCAGAAGGAATGCTTAGGTGGATGGGAAAAAGTGGTGGACAAGAGACCAAGGTCCCGGTGAAGTTAGAGGAAGGGCATTACAGCAGCAATCATAATTGCAGCAGGGGCAGGTAAGCAGGAAGATAGGGTTCAATGGGAGCAGGGAAGTCATAGAGTGACCAGAGGCATTGGTGATGAGGGATTGGTCAGCTGCATAGTGGTATCCAAACCCCCAGGATCAGAGGAAGCAGAGTCCACCAAGGGAAGGGGTATCCATGACATGAGGAAGGGCAGGGAGCAGGAAACCAGGGTGGAGGGTGGTGTACAGGAGTAGGGTGGGGCTATAGACTCAGCTTCTGGGGGAGATGAAGGGAAAGTGGAGAAAACCCTGAGAGTGGTGATCGTCTGGCCTGGTAAGTGTGCAGCACAGCTGCTCCAGGGCCCAGAGGGTAGGAGAGGAAAAGGAGGGAACTTTCGTCTATCACCCTGTCTCCTGTGGGCCTGTGGGCCTTTGTGGCCTGTGGTGCTGGGCAGGGTGGCTCCTACTGGTGCTGGCAGATGAAGCCCCATGTACTTAGTTAGACTTGGCCCCCACCCAAGAAAAGTCATTTTGTCTTCAAGTAGATCCAGTTCATAAATAATGAGATAGGAACAGGCATTTATTTGTTCATGATTGCATTTAAATCACCAATTAGGAACTACATACACTTTTCTTGCCAATTTGCCAAAAACCTGTTAAAAGTTTTATTAATGTGAGAAGGAGGGGCATGCTTCCCCCTGAACAGTTCATGCCAGATCCTTTTGAGCTACATAGTCACATAATGCCATCCTGAAGTGTGTGAAAGCTCTTCCCCAAGGTGGTGCTATTGGCCATCCTCTGTGTTCATCTCAGCCACCCCTAGGTCACTGGCCAGCACACAGTCAGCCTACCATTTTTCTTCCTGGAGGCTATCCATCTCTACATGGTTTTAACCAGCTTCCTGGCCCCTGGCTCTCCCAGTACAGGTGGTATTGGTATTTTTCAGGAGCAACCAGTCTGGGGACTATGTATATCCTGGGAAAATGGTTTGTTTCCACATTCCCACCTGGAATCTGCCTGGACTGGGCCCTGGAAAAGTATTGCTGGCCTGTGCCCAGACAATGCCTGGGGAGCATGCTCCTGCCGTGCTTGGCCGTCTGGGTGGCCACACTTGCCCAAACTCAACATTTTTCCTTCTGGAAACAAAAGTTGCAGTCGGGTGCCAGATGGAAAGTTCTTGGTTTCTGTAGGAGGCTCTGAATACAGGTCAGGAATTCCTCCTGTAACCCCTCAGAGGCCTGGGCTGGGGCTCCCAGACCAGGTAGATGTGGGCTTACTTTAGGTGCCCAGGCCCTGAGCTCTCTGCTGTCTTGCACACAAGTTGCGGGTCATGGTATCGCCACTCCCCCATCCTCCCTCCCACAATTTTCAGCTTAGTTTCTCAGGACCTCCCTGGTTTTTACTCTCCCCTTTTCCCTAGACAAAGAACAGACTTGCTATATGACTCACACCTGCCCTCTGACCTGCTGGAGTCCCCTTATCCTTGAGCCCCACTTCACTGCAACCAGAGGAGTCTTCTTGAGCCTGAAGATGGGAACAGGCCCTCCTTTATTGACATGTAGGCTGTGTGAACTTCTGCCTCCTTACACATGCATGTACTGTGGCATCTGTTCCTGTCCACTGTATTTGGGTTGCAGTTCTAGCCCTTGCCTGCTGGCTGCTCCCTACAGGCTACACCCTGTACCTATAGCTCTTCACACAGTGACTGGTTGATTCTGCAAGGAGAAAGCTGAGACTGAAGCACTGGGGACCTTGATGAGAGCATCCTGCCCAGAGAGCCTAGCCTGCCAGTGGTAGGTGCATTGGCTGACTCTAGCTGAAGACCCAGGCTGCTCAGTACTCTACCCTGCCCAGAGACTACTCTGGACTTGGCCCTACCAGCACATGCATGGTGGAACTAGAATTCAGAATTAGGGACCGAGGCCTCTTGTGCTAGACGGTTGGTGAAAGCAATGCAGCTCTTACGTGCATGGGCACTGGACCCTCAGACATTGTCCTCCAACCCAGCCTGAGAGGCTGAGTCAGTAGGTATATAAGTTCTGTCCAGTTGATACCTCCAACCTCTCTGGACCTTAGATTCCTAATGTGCAAACAAGAGGATGCCTGTGTTGGCTGGCCTTTTTTTTTTTTTTCAGGGTGACTGAATATCAATGTGCTTGTTACTTTATTGATAGAGATCCACTCTGATCAGTACCTAGAGAAATAAATTCAGGGCCAGCAGAGACCCCCCCCCCAATTTGCAGAGTGATGGCAGAAGGTACAAACAGGCCTCACTTGCTATAGAACTACTTGACAATGCAAAATACAAGGCAGGAGGAGCATTTGGCCAGCTCTATGCTACATGTGTCTTGAGGGAACCCCTTATTCCTCTGAGATCAGAGGAGGTGCTGCCCTGTCCCCATTAGATGATGTGGGAGCTCAATGACTCAGGGACACAGAACAACTAGGGACCTGACTCTGGCCATTGATGCTTCAGAGCCCAAGTCCAATTCTTGTGGCTTTGGCTATCTTCTAGGGACAGAGTTGGGTAGAGCCTAGCCTATCTGGTCAGACGGGTAGTTCACTCAGGTTGACAGGCCAGCACATGAGGCTGGACTATATTGGCCACAAGGTATGTCTCCCAACCTGGTTGTAAGAGGGCCTGGCATCTATGCAGGATAGGTACTCAGGGACTGGAAAGCCAGGATCCAAATGAACTTGCCCTAGGGACCCACATATTGTGCTCATTTGTAGGCTGGTGGTGGATCCTAGGTCCTATGCAAGTCATTGCACCACTTGATGTGTCTAGATGGTTCAGAGTGGTTCCTGTATAAAACCTATGCCAGGAAAGAAAGACAAACAGGAGGAATAATGGCCAAGGTAAGTCAGGGTCAATTGAGCTAGGCCTGTTCTGCCTAGATGGCAAAATCAGGAGAGGCCAAAGGCAGCCATCAGTTGGTAATGGGCTGGTCACTCAGGAATGATGCGAACATTTGTTTCGCAATGGCCCTGGCAGCACCCAAGCCCACGAGCCTGTGCAACCTAATTAGGAGACTCAGCTTCCAGGTCCCCACAGGGAGGGGAACAGACAGAAACTCGCAGCAGCCTTGGTTAATCGCCTTAAAAGTCTCTTGTTTGTATAGCACAAACTCAACTTGGCATTGACCCAAATCACCTTGTTTTCTTACTGTCAGGTTCAGATTCTGGAGATGCCATCCAAGACGTCGGTGTGCACCCTGAAGCCAGAGGCAGATGCCAAGCCAGGCATGCCCATGTGCCTGGGGCTGTGGCAGGTAAGGCAAGTGCGTACCAGCCACGCCCTGCTGCCACACCCGCCAGACTGTGAGTCATGCCCCATTCAGGATTTGATTTGTTGTCAAACCAATTGGACAGTATCCCCCTTCAGAGAATATGTATACCTGCTACCACAGCCCCAATGTCCCTGGCCGGGCCTCTGCTCTTCTCCCCACATCTCCACACTCCCAGCTGCTGATGCTGCTACTTCAAAAGGGCTCCTGCAAATTTCACAGAGAACCCTGGTTTTGGTGCTTATACTCTGCAGGCTTGATTGGGCTCACCTCACAGAGTACCCTCCTGCTAGTAGTGGTAAAGAGGGCACAGTAGGGTCAGTTGCCTTCCAGTGGGGATTCAAACCCTCTCCTCAACACCTTGGTCCCAGGTTCTTAACTAACTTTGGCAACCCCTCATGGCCCTCAATGTGCTTGGAATTAATTCTTGGGTCTCTCTTAGAGGTAGGAGTGGGCTTGACACTTTGACTTTCCCTGCACCACCTGGGAATTTCTGATCTGCAGTCATTTTCTTCTTAGTTGTATTTTCTGGTTAGAGAGAGTTAGGAGGCATCTCCTGGTGTTGGTAACAGAAACTGGGACCCCAGTTTTTCAGTCTAGGGCCTGGGATGGATCCTCCCCCAGGCAGCCCCTTTGGAGGTAAGGCCTCCTTCCTAGCCATATGCCTAGGTCATCACTGGCTCAGTGTTTCTCCTCCTGGGGTCACTGGAACAGCAGAGTGGATGGTCTAATGTGTCCATTCGCAAAGAATCCCAGAAACTGCTTTGCCATTGCAGAAACCATGGTTGGCAGATCACTGAGAGCACCTATCTCAGGAACAATTGCTCAACCTCAGGTCATCTTCCTAGTCCTAGGTGCTGAGAAAAACCCTGTGCTGGTCCTTGGTCAGACAGAAGCAATTCCTGCCTTGTGCCTGTTGCTTCTTTGAACTCTGTCTACGAGTTAGATGAGATGAGTCTCTGCAGTTTGGAAGTATCTGCATATCCCACAAGAACCACTGGGGCAGACACCCCCAGAGACCCTGTCCCAAGTATTTCTGTCTATCCACCTGAGCAGAAAGATTGCTGGCCTATCTGGCAGTTGGTGCCCCCTGCAGTTTCTTGACTGAGCAGGTCCAAGTTGGAATTCAAGATTTTCACAAAGCTGATCTTGGGTGTTCCCTCTGCTGCTGGAGCCTCTTAGAGAGAAGCCAGTAGGGAATTTGAGGACGTGGGGGCTTCTGAGAGACTCATGAGACTCATGAAATGATGAAAGTGAAGTGCCTAGAGCTGTCACATTTGCAGCCAGGCCTTAGGTATTGCAGTGGAGCCTAGGTCATTGGACTTAATGTGTCCAGACAGGGTTCCCTGGAAGGCTCATGGGTACTTTCCTGGGAAGACAAACACCCCCTCCTCCCACTCCACACTCACCCCTACGTGCCATAGGCAGTGACCATGATGCTCCCAGAACCTGGGGCAGGACACCCGTAGCTGTACTCTCTTCTATTCTGCACCCTGAGAAATATGGGTCATTGCACAATCATGTAAAAATTCCAACAGAAAAATGTGTAGAAAGGGATGTACAAACTTGTTAAGGTAATTAATATAGTTGACAGAAGGACAAATCACGGTTTTGTTGGTGATATGGATCCAACATGAAGTGTTCAGCTGAGGAAAGCATACAGTAATTTGGAATGTTCCACTTTTTCTACCCAAACCTGATGATCTGGGTTATAAACTTATTAACCTGAGTATGGCAGAGTAATCAGACTGGATATTTTTTTCTGAAACACTGAGGTCTATTATTTTGCTCTTCAAAGCAACTGAACTACATTGTTTATTATTGCATAAAAGATTGGGATCTAAATCAGGCTGGAGGCAGTATCATTGGCACCATCCCTCAGAGCAAGGACTTCCCAGTTCCCCAGTCTCTGGCCCCCTCCCTCTGGCCCCACCTGAGTTGGGAAACAGAGAGTTGGGGGCTCCCCATGGGACTCTGGCCTGCTGTGATGTGCAGGCTGCATGCCAAGGGACAGGAGGGACTACAGAGTGAGTTCTTATCTCCAGATCTCAGCTGGGGATGAGGAGAGAACCAGAGATATACAGATCAGGATGACTTCAGCTCCTGATCCCCAAAGAGGCCTCTGTACCATGATAGCCTGTCTGACCCAGGGTGTCTAAAACCTGGGGCATAGTAGAAAGCTAGAAGGCCAGGTGCTGGACCAGTGGTAGTGACTGGGAGGGACCAAAACTACCAGGCAAGCCCCTCCAGGCCGGGCTGGTTCTTTCTCTAGACACCCCATGGAACCATGACAGGTGGATTATCATACCAAGCCTTTGAATTAGCTGTTGTGCTCAGCCCTCAAGAGACCACAGGCATCACTGAGAGACTGGCCAGAACCAATTTCAGTGATGAAGAGAAGCCCCTGGACCAGAAAACACAGAAAGGAAAACACAGAAGGAAAATATCCCATGGAGGAAGGGGAAGGGCAGGCTTGGCTAAGGCTCCAAAATTGGGGGTAGGTACCACCATAAAGCACTAGTCTAGGGGAGTAGATCCAAGAACCCCCAAGCAAGTTCTGTAGAGTGGTTTCTGGGGCAGTATCCAGCAAATAAATACACCTCAACTGATGTCAGGGGTTGGTGTGTGTTCCTGGTTGGATGCAGAGTTCCAGACTTCTCCGACCTGGCCCTGACCCTGACCTGGATACAGATACAGCTGTTGGCTCAGGGAGGCACATCTAGAGAGGCTTGACTGCCCACACAGACTTGTAATATATAGAGGGTTTCTACTTTGGCACACTCTATGTCCATATCTGAGAGAGGAGTGACATGAGTCTGCACAAATCATTTCCAAGCAAGTGGTCTGAAAAGCACCAGCAGGGAACTCTTCCCTGTGATGAAACTACAGGAACAGCACAGCAGCACCACCAGAGCCTCTGCCAGGTGGAGGCAGGGCCAGTGCACAGGGCACATGTACTCAGAGACCCTAGGCAGCCCTGCCTTTTGGGTTGAGCTGAAGAGCACAGTGTGGGGTTGGCAGGGGAGCAGGGCATGACTCCAGATGATGCTTCAGGGGAATTGCTGCCAGTACCTCCTTCCAGGATCCTCCTTTCTTCCTGTTTTGTATGTGTGAATTTGAATTACCATCAGGATGCAGTCTGTTTACAAGCCATTTCTGGGGACATGTGTATGTTGCCTCTAGACCAACTTTGGCCTTGGCAGGTTTGCTGTGTCTACGTATAAGCCTGGTGATTTGTCCTTCCCACTTCTGCTGCAGCCATCCCTCCAGATCAGAGCTGACCTGTAGTGGCCCCAGGCCTGGCTTCCCCAGCTCCCATCATCACATATCCCCAGCCTTAGCTTCCCAGCCCCAGCATTTTTTTAATTTTTCCTATAGTGCCCACACTGATCTTGAACTCCTAGACTCAAAGTTATCCTCCTGCCTAAAGTTCTGAAGTAGGATTTGGGACTACAGTGTGCTCCACTGTGCCTGTCTCTACTGATACTGAGGAAAGCCATGGTACTTGTGCTGTTTGAGGATGTAGTATCCACTTGTTAGACTCCAGTTAACCCAGGCCTCCTTGCCCAACCATGCAAGGTTTCTGTTGGGTAGCTGCTCTTGGCCAGGACTGATGGCTGCATCCCCCAGGGTGACTTGGAATCCTGCTGTGCTCTTCTTCTGTAGTTGTTTCAGAGGCTAAATAAACGAGGCATCTGCCCAGGGCGCAAAGCCCTCTGACCCTCTCCCTCATTCATCATGATAGCAAGGACTGCTAGAGCCCACTCACACCAGGCTTCCAGAGGTGGGGGCTTCCGCAGCCACATTGACAAAGCACAGAAAGTTCATTTTTCATTGAGATGGAGTTTGCAATCTTCCTGGCTGGTGGTTATAGACAGGTAACCAACCCCAGTGAGGGGTGGCCTTGAGCTTCTGACCTGAGGAGTGGAGGCAGTTAGATAGTTTGCCATCAGCCCCAAGGAACTGGCAGATACCCAGATATGCCCCTTTGGGCAATATGCAATACCAGCAGCTGCTGTGTCATGGGACTGGCAAGAAGCAGCATGGCCATGTGAAGCCTGGTGGGCTTGGCTGGTATACTCAGGGCTGAACCCTCCAGACCCTCAGGTGCTTAGCAGCAGCCCTGCCAAGACCCATATGTGTTGTATTAGTCACCCAGTAGACGGGGGTGCAGGACACTGGGTGTACAAAGCCTCAAGACTGTCCTGAGAGCATGGGAAACCACTCCCAGGCTGGTCTACCCCAAGTCTGGGCCCAGCAGGAGAGGTAATCTGTCTCCAGAGCACTGTCTTCCTGTAACTCACTGAAGGTAGGGAACTTCAGGGAGCTGACCATTCCGTTGTTCCCTGCAGGCTGACACCAGCCTCCGCCCTCTCCTTCTGGTCGGCTATGAGGACGGATCAGTGGCCCTGTGGGACATCTCAGAGCGGAAGGTGTGCAGCCGCATTGCCTGCCATGGGGAGCCTGTCATGGGCCTTGACTTTGACTCCCAGAAGGCCAGAGGCATCTCAGGCTCTGCAGGGAAGGAGCTGGCTGTCTGGAGCCTGGATGGGCAGCAGGCCCTACAGGTCAGTGTGCCGGCCCTGTACATCATTTATCCTGCTCTGCACTAACAGTATGATAGGCTGAAACAATATTTAGGCATGAAGAGGAGCTGCTGCAGATCCCTAGCTAATTAATCACTTGGAGGTGGTGCAGGAGGGCCTGTCCACGGCTGGCGCAGGGGGAAAGGGGCATGGGCATGGGCCAGCTATTCACATGGTTTGGGTTTCTCCTAGATCTCGGGTTAACAGCCATCACGTCTTGTCCATCTAGAGAAAGGCACGTAGAGTCCAGGCAGACTCAAACCCCTTTGTGAAAACTCAGAGGAATTTTGTCAGTAAGGAGCTGATTAATCAAAAAAAAAAAAAAAATCAAAAACCAAACTCTGAAAAACTACACTAAGCCATAGCCCCCAGTAATGGTCTATAAGCTGACCCTAGGGAGGTTGTGGCTCATGGGTAGCAGGAAAGCATACTGTACAGGATATGAGGCCTCAGGTCTGAGTGGGGGTTATTGGAAATCTCCCCATGATATCTTATAGACTGTTCCAGTTGGTATGGCTTGAGGATTACCTGTTATCCAGGCTTGAACCTATGGCCACAGTGCCCAGCACAGGGTAGTCTGGCCTGCATGCTTCACCTCATTTGAGATAGGAGGGTTTGGGTTGGGTTGGGGGTATATGAGACATGCCCAGACCTTTCTCTGGTGCAGGTCTTCTGGGGAGCTGCAGGCCACAAGCCCTGCCAGAGAGAGGCCTAGGTATATAATAGTTCTGGGGGTGGGCAAAGAACCCCATTCGCCAGGAGTCTCAGGAGGCAAACTTGGCCTCTACCAGCAAGTAGAAACTTTGGAAGTAGCCCTGTGAAAACAGGTCTGGTGGGAGTTGTGTGTCCTTTGGGGTGACTGGTAGTAGAAGCCATAGCAGGCCCAGCTCCCAGCCCCACTGGGGCTTTTGAACCCAGAGCACCAAGGACAGGGCTCATGCCTGCCTTCTTCCGTGGGGTGTGGTATTCCAGGCTTCCCACACTCTTCCAGGAGGCACAGAGAGGACATTGCCAAGGCCCCTCCCAAGACAGGGAGGCCTTTTTCAGCAAACTCAGCATTCTCCAGCCCAGACCCTGCTGCCAGGGGGAATGAGCTCACCTTTGGCCCATTAGGCCTACCCCTGAGTAGGCACTGGCAAAGTCCTGAGGCACATGAATCAGGGGTGGACCCTGAGTAAATGTAGGGGTACAGATGGTGCTAAACAGCATCCAGGCCCCTATGGGTGCCACCAAACTTGGAGTGCAACTAGGGGCATCATCCTAAAGTCATATGGAAGAGGGATCAAGTAAGGATAGCAAGGGCAGGGGTCATTGGATAGGGAAGGAGTCTTGGGTAAGGAGGCTGACATGGAACAAAGCTAAAAGGGGTTCCTGAGAGGACAAGACAGAGTGATAGCCTAGGGACAGGTACCAAAGTCAAGCAGGGGAAGATCTTGGACTGCCCCTTTGGAAATGGAGGATAGAGCTATAGTGAGGGGCCAGCAGAACCCATGAGGTTGTGCACACTGCCTTGGTATGAGGCTGACCTAGCATCTCTGCTGAGTAGTATCTGAGCAGAGCCCTGCAGGGTCATGCCCAATTAGACCCCAGTAAGGAAAAGGGAGAGATGGCAGTGTGGGGCCTGCTGGTTTGGCAGGTGCATGTCATACTCAAAATAGAATATAGGTTCACATCCCCTGTGTACAACCTTTTCCCTGGGTGACCAGCCTATGACAGGCACACAGTGAACTCAGAGTAAGCTGTTATATTTGTCCATCTATTAGTCCATCAGTGTCCCTGAGAGGCCCTCAGAAGCCCTGCTGTGAGGGCAGAGCTTCTCATGACCCACCCAGGAAGAGGTCTCCAAGGCCTTAGAATCATGGACCTGGGTAGTGATTGGGCGTGAAAACCATAATGCTAAAAGTCATTTGTACAAATTGAAGGCTGAGCCACTCCACGTGCTGGCTCTGCATGTCCTAAACTACTACCAGGTAGGCACAGGGGCAGGGGAGGTCTCCCTCATACCCCTCCCTCCTTTTCCTCAAACCCGATGGGGGAGACCCAGCAGTGCCACCCCTCATGGGTTCCAGTGTTCATTCCCCTGTAACTTGACCCTCATCAGCCTGACTTTGTAAAGAGCTGAAGACCAGGCAGCTTCCCCAAGATCTCTGTGGCTCCCCCACCCAGGCTTCTCTGCACCCAGTATTCTGGGAAGGGGTCGTCCTGGCCCAGATCTACTTGGTCTTTCTTGGCATGTTTGGGAAACAGCTGCTGGAACTTAAGATTTAAATTTATGGGGCACGTTCCAGTCCAGAGATGAACTTTTATTCTACTAATGAATTGAAAAGTTAAAGCAGAAGGGGGAAGCAGGAATTAATGAATTGAAAAGTTAAAGCAGAAGGGAACCAGGAATTGCAGCTTGGAAGTGGTTGGGGTGATGGTGGGCCTTGGGCAGGTCTGGCTGAGCCTCCTACATCAAAGGAAGAGGAGAGTTCCCCCAACCCCCACTGAGCACCAACTGCTCCTGCTGCTGAAAGAGATCCTGGGAGGGGAGGGAACAGCCCCATGGAGAGGGTAAAGGCAGATATTCTATGCTTTACCTAATGGCATATCCAGTGCTGGTCCCATAGGCCCTGGAAATTTCAATTTCCTTAAAGCCCAGGCCTTTGGGGAGTAAGCATACTAGGGTGTTTTGAGGATGTGAGCCATCTGAGAGCAGCCTTGATACCTGGGAGCAGATGAGATAATTCATGCCCTCAGCATCCAAAGGCATTCTCATCTATGCCATAGTGCTACATCATGGCTGCCTGCCTTGGCCTAAGAGCCACATACCACAGATGTGCCTTCCTCATGTCCTTCTGCTAAAACCTCTAATGAGCCCAAATCAATCTCTCCCAGGCGGGCGCTGGGAGCAGACATGGATGAGGTTCCCTGCAACAGAGCACGGGTAATCAGAACCAGATGGCAGCCAAAGCTGTGCATTCCTGGCACCTGAGGTCATGTGCTATAAGAGCCACTGGTGGCCAGAGATCCTTTCTGGAGGGTCTTGCCCCAGGCCAGGGCCTGGTCAGAGGCTGCTGTGGTGACCAAGAGGCTACTTGCTCAGGATGATACCCAGGGGTTGCCTTGGAGACATTTGGTGACGACAGAGCTGTGGGCCTGCCTTACCCAGGTGACTTTCCCATAAGCCATCAGGTTTGTGCCTTGGCTGTCGTCAAAAACAGGTGGTATGCAGGCCTTGCTCCTTCCTCTCACACTTGGGGCAGGGCCCACAGCCTTGAAGCAGGGACTGATTTACAGCCAGTAGTATTTTTAGGTCTTTAAGTAATAATGAGGCTTCTCCACCCCAGTCAGCCCTGGGCTGGGAATGGACCCACTGTGCTCTCCCCATGCTATACTCGGTCAACATTCTGGCTGCACCACAGTGGTGGCTGCTCCCCTCCCTCTCTTTGGCTCTGCCAGGGGCTTCCCTTTAAATGGCAGTAGCACAGCTACCTATGGCAGCCAGGAATGAGACTGCAGGGCCCAGGGCCAGCTTACCCATGCATCCAGAATTCCTGTGCCCATTTTAATAGGAGACATGGATGAGGGCACAGAGCTCTGGCCAATCTTTCTGCATTCCCTTGGAGCCAGGTCCTCCTCATCCTTGGGAATACAGCCCCCAGGATGATGCTGACCTTTCTCCAGTTTAGGTCTCTGTACAGACTTCTTGTGTCTCCCTCACTGGCTACCAGGAACCCTGTCCTGCCAGGCTGTCTCTGCCTGATGCCATCATTCATTTTCAGGAGTGGCTATGGTGGATGTGGAGTCACTTCTATCCCTGAGGGCAGTGGCTACTCAGCTGGTTGCTCAGTACAGCCAAGTTCCTAGGCAGAAGCTGGATCTTTTAGTCCCTCACAGGTGAAATCACCAGTGTGGAAGCATGAGAAGACTGGTGTTAAGCTGCCCTCTGCCCTGCCTGTGAAGACCATGGTTCAAGATTCTGTTGAACCCTTCTACTTGCCCTGGAGCAGCAGGGGTCAGGTTTAAAAGCAGCACTTTTCTCCTGGGAAAACTTCACACAGTTAGGAAATTTGTAGAAAGAGGGAATAGCAAGGAAGTGACCTTGAGCCCCTGAGTAAGGGTTCCTAGCCAGGCCTACTGCTTGTTACCGAGAGATCCCTTCCCTATCACTGAGCCAGGGCAGAGTTCACGGGACAGAAAAGGAAAAGATGATATCAAGTCAGCCTTTTGTCCTGGTTCCCACCTTCCAGTGCTCCCTGGGCCAACAGTTATTCTGCCTTAGGAATCAGGGAAGGGGCTTGTGTCTGTAGACAAATGCAGGTGCACCCCACATACACCTGCACTGCCTCATAGTCTTACCCAGCATGGGCCATCAGATGGGTCATGGGAATGCTCCTGAGGGCAGCTAGTATGTGTAGCCATGTGGGGAAAAGGGGGGACGTGTAGAGGGGAGGGGACTGCCCAGCAGCTGGGCATTTTGTACACCGAGGGCCCATCTGGGGTTATGGTCACAGAGTTGAACACTTGTTCAATTGCTTGTATGCAAGCATAGACAGGAAGCACACAGATTTCCTAGAGCTAGGGTTCTGACAGATAAGATCAACAGAAGGCAAGCAAAGTGTCCTGTAGACAGGGACAGTGCTGGCTGAGATGGCCAGCCAGAGAAGGGTGAGCTCATGAGGGGTGGTCAGGGCTGGTAGGCTGGGGACGTTGGCAGGTCCACAAATAGGTGGAACCAGGCATTGGAGAGATGACTAGAAGAGAGAAGGTTGAGCTGACAGGGTCCTTGGCCATGAGATATAAAATAGGTGATAAGGTGATTGAAGGATAAGCAGTTGAGGTGCTGATTGTACAGGTCAGAACCCAGAACTTGCCTCATGTAAAGGCAGTGACATCCCAGACTGGGCTGGTTCAACAGGGAGGCTGTGTTTGTTGCAGGTTATTGACAGGTTTTCATCAGGTGAGATTCCTTCTTATGGGGGAAGAATCTGAATCATGAATAGGTACTGGATTTTACCAAATGCGTTTACTACATCTATCAGACTGGTTAGGCTTTTCTCCAAGAATTTTAATTTAGTGAGTTTCGTTGTTCAGGGTTTTGTTGTTGTTTGTTTGTTTGTTCGTTTTTTAATAGCAACCAAATAAAGTGTGGTGGAACACATCTGTAGTCCCAGCTTCTCAGGAAGCTGAGGCAAGAGGATTGCTTGAACCAGGGAATTTGAGACCAGCCTATTCTATGCAACATAACAAGACCCTGTCTCAAAAGAAAAAAAGTCCTAAAATAACCTAATATTTAGCATGTTGTCTTCTGACTCTGCTGTGCTTAGTTGGGGTTGTTCAGGGCCTTAGATTGGCCAGTACCTGCTCTCTTCTTTCATTTGATTATGCAAATGGTATGGAAAGGCCAGGAACCCTAAAATTGGTAGTCAAGCAACCCCTCTCTCATCTAATTGCTAAATAGTTCTGGGCAGGAAGAATCTGCTTCATTGTTATTTTATTTGGGGGATGGAACCCAGAACTTCATTCATGGTAGGCAAATACTCTACCACTGAGCTATAACCAGTCTGAAATCTGCTTGAGTGGCCATGGTCAATCTTTGCCTGTAGCACTTAGGGCAGGTATTTTCTCTGAAGAGATGGTTCAATTTTTGTGGATTTATTTTGGCTTTCTGATTTTAAGGGAAGATTTTTCTAGGAATCTGTCTATAGGAATAAAAATCTTTAAGGTATTTTCCTAATGACCATTTTGTAGTTGTTCATAATGAATATGTAAATTGTTGCCATATTCACAATATTGTGCCTTATTAATCTTATCTCTCTCTTTTTTCTTTTTTTCTTTTTATTTTTTGGCACTGGGGATTGATCTCAGGGTCGTTTTATATTTTGAGACAGTCTCGCTAAGTTGCTGAGGCTGGCCTTGAACTTGTAATCCTCCTACCTCAGCCTCCTGAGTTACTGAGATTACAATCTTTATTGATCTTGAAAGTCTGTATTTTTCTAATTCATCATTTCTGTTTTTATCTGTCTCTTCCTTTTTTCTGTGTTGTCTGGGTTTGCCCTGTCACTCTATGTAACCTGTCAGTTCACAACCTTCCTTTGCCTGTGTGTTCCCACTGGGTGATCCTTTTTCTGGGTCCTATATCATGAGATGTCATCGTCTTCATCATCCCTCACTTGTAGGCAAACCCTGTTTTTATTTGTTTTCTGACTGCCCAGCTGATTAGAGTGTTTTTACGTTTCCAAATGTTTTATTTGATTCTCCCCCCAACTCCAGTTATCTTTTAGTTTTCAAATCCTAACTTAATTACATTGTGGTCAGAGAACAAGGTCTGAATGATATCAGTTCTTTGAAATTTGAAGGGCCTGTCCAGTTTGCATAAGTATTCCATATGTGCTTGAAAAGAAAGTGCTCATGCTGTTAGACACACAGCTGCACACATAAACACTGGATCAGGCACAGAGGCCTGGTTGTGGGCTTGGTCAGGGTCCCTGAAGGTAGATCTCATGCTGTGCCCATCTTGTTACTTTTCCCTGAGTTCCTGTCCATTTTTGCTTTATGCATTTGGAAGCTAGCTTAGGAAGATGCAAGTTTAAAATGATAATCTTCCTGGTTAATTGGTCCTGTTTTTAGTCACCCTCATTATTTCCAGAAAGGACTTTTGCCCAAAAGCCTATTTGTTTGTACTAATTAGTATGGCTCAGACTGAGTTTCTTTTGGTTACTACTACTTTTATCAATTTTAGTTTTTCGATCCTTTTCCTTCATCCTTCCTGGCCCTTCAGCTACAGATACATCTTACTGAGCTGGGTGACTGCATTTTGTACTGTGAAGTTGCCCAGGACATTCTCTCATTTCAGACCCTCTTCCAAGGAGGCCCTCCTTTGGTGGGGCCTGTTGGTAGCCAGTACCAGTAGCCTCTGGGTTTGTTTACCTGGGTATGGATGGTGCCATGCTCTGGAAAGTCAGCCATTGGGCCCTTACTTCTACATTCTGCTTGTGCTGGGTGTTGAAAAGTCAACTCCCAGTCTAGTAACCTTCCCGCATGGGCCTGTCCCACAGATTTTGACATATTGTATCTTTGTTTTAATCCAGTTCCAAATATTGTCTTTACCCTTGAAATTTCTTCTTTGATCCATAGGTTCCTTAGAAGTATATTAGTTAATTTCCAAATATTTGTTGATTTTATAGATATTTTTAATCTAGTTTAATTCTGTTGTCAGTGAATGTATCCTGTACAATTTCAGTGTTTAGAAATTTATGGAAGCTGTTTTTTGGTCCAGCATGTGGTGTGTCTTGGGGAGTAGACCACATGTTCTTGGAAAGGACGGGTGTTCTGCAGTTGTTGGGTGGAGTCTTCTGTCAGCATGAGTTAGGTCACTCCAGGCAGTCTGTAGTTAAGTCTTCAGCATCCTTACCAATTTTTTTTTGTCTACTTTTCTACCAGTTCCTGAAGAAGGGGTCTTAAAATCTCTGATTGTGATTGTGAATGTGCCTATTTCGCCCTTCAGTTCTGCTAGTTTTGCTTCATGATCTTTGAAGCTGTTGTTATATATATAAACACTTCAGATGATTACCGCCTCCATTGACCCTTTTTTCATTATGAAATGTCCGTGTGTGTGTGTGTGTGTGTGTGTGTGTGTGTGTGTGTGTGTGTGTGTGTTGCAGAGGACCCAGGCCCTCATGCATACTAGGTAAGCGATCTGTATCTCTAGTCCTAAAATATCTAGGCTGAGCTGTATCTCTAGTCCTAAAATATCTTCCTTTATTGCTAATGATGTCCTTTGTCTTAAAGTCACTTTGACTTCAACTTTCTTAGGTTTGTTCTTTGCATGGTACATCTTTTTCCATGCTTCTATTTTCAACCTATTTTGATGTCTTCATATTTTATTTTATTTTATTTTTTGTTTGTTTTGTAACTGGGAGTTGAACCAACGGGTGCTTTACTATGTTCCCAGCCCTTTTTATTTTTTGAGTCCCAGTCTCCCTAAGTTTATGAGGCTGGCCTTAAACTTGCAGTCCTTCTGCCTCAGTCACTGGGATTACTGACATGCATCACCAACCCCAACTTAATCTCTTCATGTTTTAAAAAAGTATCTTTTGTAGACAGCATGTAGTTATATCTTGCATTTTGATCCTTTCTGACAATCTCTCCTTCTAATGGGAGCATTCAATCTATTTGCATTTAATGTAGCTATTGAAACATTTGGGAATAAGTCCATCTTTGATATTTGTTTTCCACTTGTCCCTTCTGTTTCTGACCCTTCTTGTGTACTTTTCCTGCCTTTTCTAATGTTAATCAAATAGAGTTGTGCATTATGGGATACATTCTGAGAAATGCATTGTTGGATATTTTCATCATTATTTGGACATTGTAGAGTATACTTTCACAAACCTAGGTGGTATACCTGTATACCTAGGTCTCCATGGCATGTACCATCATAATATGTGGTCCATCACTGGCCAAAAGATCATTAGGTAGCACATGACTACCTTTCATTTTTAGTATTTAGTTTCATTTTCTCTCTTGGCATCTTAGCTATACCTCTTGTATATTTTTTTCCTGAGTGATTACTCATGAGTTAAAAATATTCATCCTTATCAAAGTCTGTATAGTCAGTGTTGTCCACATCCCACCTCACAAATGAAATGATCATATATTAGTACCATTCCATTTCTCCACCCCCAGTCCTTACTGCTGCTATTGCTATATATTTGACTTCTGCACATATCAGAATCCACCTTACAATATTAGTTTTAAGGCATCAGTTGTTTTTTTAAAAAAAATAAGAAATTTAAAAATACAGTGTTTTATACTTACTCACTTAATTTACCATTTATAGTGTTCCTCCTATAAAATTAAATTTCTTTAACTGGAAGAACAGCCAAGAAATGTAGTGCAGTTCTGCTGGCAAAAAATTTCCCTAGTTTTTTGTTTTGTTTTTGCAGTACTGGGTCTGGGTATTGAACTCAGGAGCACCCTACCACTGGGCCTTTTTGTTAATTTTTTATTTTAGACAGGATCTTGCTAAGTTGCTGAGGCTGGCCTCGAACTTAACAATCCTCCCCACTCAGCCTCTTGAGTTTGGCATTACAGGTATGTGCTACTACACCTGTTCTAGCTTTTGTTTATATAGAATACATTTTTATTTCTCCTTCCTGTTTGTTTATTTTTGGTGCCAGGTATTGAACCCAGGGCCTCACACATGCTAAGAATGCACCCTCCTACTGAGATATACCCCCAGCACCTCTTCCTTTTTCAAGATTCCTGGATGTAGAATTTGCAGATGATAATTTTATGGCAATTTATTCCATTGCTGCCCCTTTTTTGGCAGGGGTGGGACATTGGGGATTGAACCACTTAACCACTGAGCCAAATCTCCAGCCCTTTTATTTTTTATTTTGAGATAGGGTCTTGCTAAGTTGCTTAAGAGCCTCACTAAGTTGCTGAGGTTGGCCTCAAACTTGCAATCCTCCTGCCTCAGCCTCCTGAGTCACTGAGATTACAGGCATCTGCTACCACGCCCAGCTCTGGCCCATTGTTTCTGATAAGAAGTGCTGTTTTCTTCTTATCATTATTGCCATGTATACAATGTGTCCAATATTCCTTGGCTGTGCCCAAAATTTATCCTTCTTTTTTTTTTTTTTTTTTTTTTTTTTGTGGTGCTGGGGATTGAACCCAGGGCCTTGTGCTTGCAAGGCAAGCACTCTACCAACTGAGCTATATCCCCAGACCTTATCCTTCTTATTAGTGGTTTTCAGTAATTCAACTTATTTGCTTTGGTGTGTTTTTTTCTTATGATTGTATTTTGCTGAGCTTTTGACCTGTAAATTGATGTTTTTCACTAAAATTGGGAAATTACTGGTCATTATTTCTTCATATAATTTTTCTCTACCCTTTTTATTTCTTTTTAACCTCCTGTTACTTCAGTAAGTAAGTTTAGACAATTCAACATTGTCTCATTGGTCCTGAGGTTCTGTTCATTTCCTTTTATCTTTTCTTCAGATTGGATAATGTCTATTGATCTATTTTCTTAATTCACTGACTTTATAGAAAATAATTTCCTAATAAATAAATAAATAAATAAATAATGAGAATATAATCCCAATCTGCTGCTTATTCTGTAAATTTTTTATTTCAGTTATTGAGATGTTCAATTCTTTATTTTCTCTTTTTAAAATAATTTCTATTCCTCTACTGATAGTTCCTATCTGCTCACTCACTCAGATAATTTTTTTTGTAATTATTTGAATACATTTTCCTTAATTTAAAAAAAATTTAAATAGCTTCTTTCTAGTCTTCATTATGTTCAATATCTATACCATTTTGGGATCAGTTTTTGTTAACTAGTTGGGTTTGTTTTTTTTTTTACCTTGACTGTGAGTCTTATTTCCTGCTTCTTTGCATATCTAATGATATTTGTGTGTCCAACATAAATGATAAATTATAGAGACTCCAAATTCTGTTATTTTGCTCTCAAGAATGTTAACCTTTTTTTCTAGTAAGCACTTCAGTTACTGCTGCTCACCTTGAACTTGTGTAGGCTTGGCTTTGTGCTTTGTTAAGGCAGGTTTGTGGAAAAGTTATTCCCAATTCCTTTAGTGTAATAGAACTCAACTCCCAAACCTATCTCCGCTTCAGACCTTGCCAAGGTTTGGTTTCTAGCTTTATTATAGTATGTATAGTGAGGCTATTCTGGCATCTCAATTGGTCTTAGGCCGTCATTGTTAACCTCTCATACCAATTCCACCTAACCCTGCAGCAGCCACACTCTGTTAAGCTCCACATAGTGTTCTCTGAGCATGCATAGCCCAGTCCTTGAACAGGGACTTGTGAGGAACCCCCAGTCTTCAGCACCTCCAAAACACCCCCAGCTCCATTCATTCTGCCACCTCATCCCCTTAGATTTCAGCCCTCTAGCTTCCCCAAATTCTGATCTCTGCCACCTCGGCTTAACATGACTGCTGTGTTCTACCTGGAATTTGTGGCCAGAACATTGTCCCTTGGCAAACACCCTTGGGCGTTAGGGAGGCTCGCTCATCAGCAGACCTCCTCTGCCTGTTATCTGCCTATAATCAGTTACCTTGTGTGTTTTGTTCACTTTTATGGTTGTTTACAGTGAGATGACTAGTGTGGTACTAGTTGCTCTATTGTAGCCACTTTCCTATTGTTTTTGCTTTATGAAGGATAAACCTATTTATTTGCTAGTCATAGTTCTTCATTGTGAATTATATTCTTTTTTTAATATTTTTTAATGGACCTTTATTTTTTTATTTATTTATATGTGAGCTGAGAATCGAACCCAGTGCCCCACACATGCCAGGCAAATGCTCCATCACTAAGCCACAACCCCAGCCCGAATTGTATTCTTTATCATTGTTTAAGTGTCATATGTGGTCTTAGTGTTTTAGCTCTAAATTAAATTTTTCTATTACTAAATGGGCTCCTATTTCTCTTGTTTGCATTTTCCTGGTATATCTGCCAGTCACCCTTATGGAGTCTCATACATAGCAGAGATCTGGATTTAACTCTGGAATCTGACCATAACATTGTTGAGGATATTTGTATTTTTATTATTTTATGCAAATATACAGAACAAATTACTAAGAAACTAAGGTAGTTCATGTCAGGTGGAAAAGAAAGAAATAATGCTGATTTTTTCATTATTTATGGTGGGATGTCCGATAATCTCTCAAGTGGGAGGTTGACTATTGTGTCTTTGACTCTGTATGACAAACGATGAGCAAATCAAGTGAACTTAACTAATAATTTCCTCTCATTTTGCCCCCCCCATATTTCTGTTTGTTACATAACCAGTTCTATAGCCATAATCCCCATGTTTTAGACTTAATCCTGCAGGTAAGTAGACTCAGTACTATCTGCCAGACCATTTGCCATAGTTCTTCAGTTATCTTTTATATGAGTAAAACTAATCTTCTTGTTCTTCCAGAAGAGCTTATGGGAGCAATATTCTTTGAGTTCTTACATGTTCAAAAATGTCTATGTATTGTTTTTATTGAGTGACAGTTTGGCTGGATATAAAATTCTTGGACCACACTTGCTTTCTCAGCCCCTGTGGGCATTACTCCACTGTCTGTTGGCACAGATGTAGCCATAGAACATTCTGAGGACAGCCTACACTTTACCCTCATAATCAATATTATCTTTTTACCTGGCTACCAAAAGGACTTTATTAGCTATTAGGTCTAGTAATTTTACTAGAACATAGTTTTTCTTTTCTTTCTTTCTTTTTTTTTTTTTTTTTGCACCAAGGATTGAGCCTAAAAGGTGCTTAACCACTAAGCCACATCCCCAGCCCATTTTTTATGTTTTATTTAGAGACAGGGTCTTGCTGAGTTGCTTAGTGCCTCTCTAAATTGCTGAGGCTGGTTTTGAACTTCTATCCTCCTGCCTCAGCTTCCTGAACTGCTGGGATTAAGGTGTGTGCCACCGCACCTGGCTAGAGCATATCTTAATGTTGATTGCAATATAGTCTTTCTTTGGATTTAGATTATAATACTTCAATTTTAAGAAATTAATGTTGCTTTTCTAAATCAGTGAATACCAATATTCCAACATCTCATCTTTCATTATCCTCCCATATTCTCTCTTGTTCGTTTGAACTTTTTGTTTTCCTAATTTTTCTCACTTTTCATCTTTTCCTACCCTCCATGTTCTTCCTCTCTTTTTTCAGGGTCTACTCCTGTTTCTGATTCCCCTTCATTTCTTTGAGTTTTTTCTTCCACTTATTTCCTGAGCTCTGCTATTTCCAATCTCCTCAGTATTTTTCTGTTTTATAGAGGTAATTTAATTTATTAAGTTTTATTTTGTTAATTTATGAATAAATTGCTTAGTGACCATTTCCATCGCCTTTGATGAATGTTGTCATTTGCTTTTCCTGTTTCTTTCCTCCTTTTTCTTTGTGCTATCTTTGTAGAAATAGTGATTTTTCAACTGAAGATATTATGACTCTCTTAGGAGGCTCTTAAGGAAAAAAGAGACGAGCATGGTGGAGCATGCCTCTAATCCCAGCATTTTGGGAGACTGAGGCAGGAGGATCATGAGTTCAAAGCCAGCCTCAGCAACAGCGAGGCACTAAGCAACTCAGTGAGACCCTGTCTCTAAATAAAATGGGGATGTGACTCAGTGGTGGAGCACCCCTGAGTTCAATCCCCAGTATCCCCCACCAAAAAAAAGAAAAGAAAAGAGGCTGATACAAAGAGTTCATGGTGCCCAGGGCCAGACCACATGTACAAGCAATTGGTGGAAGAAATGGTGTCACAATGTTAGCAAAGTGCCTTTGTCATTAAAGTGTGGGAAGAGAGATGCCAGTTACCTTGCAAAGCATGGTACTGTTCTACATAACCAAGAATGCTGTGTAATAGTTAGTTTTTCATTACTAATACATGACAAAATACCTGTCATGTAGGCCAACTTTATAAAGAAGTTTATTTAAGTCAAAGTTCTGGAGGGGAGGTTCAAAGTCCAAGATTGGGTGACCCCATTGGATGGTCCTCAGTGAGGGCCCAGTGGTGGGAGCCTGTGTAGAGGAATAGATTATATTACCAGACAGGAAGCCAGAGAGGCTAGGGTTCCAAAATTCCTTTCAAGGGTACATCCCCAACTGAGCTAATGACCTCCCATTAGGCCCCAACTCTTAAAGATTCCATACCATCATCACCACACTGAGGACCAGGCTTGCAACCCAGAAACCTTTAGTGAGCACATACTTAAATATACTCAAACCATAGCATGTTGTGACAGGCAGCTTTGATTCCTTACTCCAGGAGGCATGTTTCAGCGAGGGATCAGGCAGGAGGCTTCCCATTCACCCAATAAGGAACGTGGGGGCACTTGGCCTCTAGAGGAGGCCAACTCTCTGCTAACTCCATGCAGGTAGAAAATACCTGTGTAATTCCTTGTTTTGTCCAGTGCTCTGCCCATTTATCAGGACCAACCAGAGAGTAGGTTTCACCCACAGCTCAGTGAGGAGCACTACTATATATATGACTTCTCTTGCCACCTTCAGTATTATCTCTCCCTTATCTGTGTCTTGCTCTACTTTCAGTTGCTAAAATAAAATATCTGAGACTAGATAATTTATTAATAACAGCAATTCACAGTTTTGGTTGTTATAAGATCCTACAGTATAGTGCCAGCATTTGGTGAGGGCCTTCTTGCTTCATGACGCCATGGCAGAAGGCATCCCATGGTGACACAGAGCAAGTATACTAGCTCAAGTCGTTTTCTCTTCTGATAAAGCAACCATCACAATTTCCCCATCCTCATGACCTCATCTAATCCTAATTACCTCCCAACGGTCCCACCTCCAAATACCATCAACATATGAATTTCAGGATTAATTTTCCAACACATAAACTTTGGGGGACATATTGAAACCACAGGACCCTGTCTGCACCCTGTTGGTTCCTATGCTTGGTAGCTCTCTAACCCCTTCCATGTTTCTTTCTTTTTTTTTTTTTTTTTTTTTTTTGCAGTGCTGGGGATTGAACCCAGGGCCTTGTGCTTGCAAGGCAAGCACTCTAACAACTGAGCTATCTCCCCAGCCTCCCCCTTCCATGTTTCTGTATTTCACTTAACTCTTAGTCTTTCTGAAGATGAAGTTTGTGTTTCTTATTCCCCTGGAACATTGGGGTAGTGGCCAAGGTTCCTCCAGGAAAAATACTGACTTCATGATGCATTCAAGTTAGAAATGTGGCCTCTCACTGGATACGGGGTGCAGTATATTCTCATTACGAGGGATCCCAGGACCCAATTGTGTTGAGCTCTCCCCTGAAGGCTGGGGATTCTCTGTCTGCTGACCCAAGGGCTCTTTGCTGATGTCACCCACATCAGCAAGTCAGAGCAGGTCCAGGGAAGGAGCAACTCTGCAGGTTTTCAGGCTACCCAGAGGGATTTCTGAAGTCCCCCATCATGGCCAAGAGCAAACGACTTCCATGGAAGAATAGGAGGAAGAGGTGGCCAGCCACAGGGAGCACATGGCTGTCTGGGAACCCATGGCTATCTCCTGTTTCAACTAGGGGACACGGCAATGGGATACTTATGACCAGGTCTACCACAGGCTTAGGAACAGTCTAACAATTTTGTTACAGGTGCGCCACATCCATGAACTCACCAATCCTGGAATTGCTGACATCATGATCCGGCCAGACCGCAAGATTCTGGCCACGGCAGGTTGGGACCATCGTATTCGCATATTTCACTGGAGAACAATGAAGCCACTGGCTGTGCTGGCCTTCCACAGTGCTTCTGTCCACTGTGTGGCCTTTGCTGCTGACGGCTTGTTGGCCGCAGGATCCAAGGACCAGCGCATCAGCATTTGGTCTCTGTATCCACACACATAACTTGGCTACTCTCTTCTTGAAAGACTCAAAAGACAGAAGGTGGGCATCTCACTCCAGCCTTGACCCAATCATGTGAAAACTGACCCTCAAAGCCTCTGAGGACCAGCAACTTTTGGTCCAAAGAGCATGGAGTTCTCACTTTCTTTATGAGACTTGCTATTCCTTTCACAAACCATAATGTCCATATGATGATAACTCTGGTGACCAGCCAGATACCTGGCACCTGTGACCTGGTGAGAGGTGTGGCTGAAGCCTGGCCATATTGCCAGGCTAAGGGGATTTTACAATAAATTTTCCATTGAAAACCTGCAAGCTCAAGGTAGGAACCATCAAAGGAGACATCCCCTGACACCTGCCCTCCACATAGTGTCAGAGCCCTCAGATCCCCCCTGAACAAGCCTATTCCTCAGTCTTGCTATTGACTAACTCTAAGCATGTTGAGGGCTGGACCTTGGCTACAGAACCCCTAGTGTGGCCTCCTACAGATGTCCACAGGGTTCCTCCCTCCAGAGATGGGCAGGAGCTCCTGTCACTCAGGACAGAGGCCAGAATCTGGAAAAGAATGTAACTCAAATCCCTGAAGAGTGAGGTGAAAAAGGGGCCAATGGGAGGTGGCCAACGTGTTCAGGACAGAAGGAATTCATGGTGCATAGAGCAAGGCCAGATGCAGGATCCCCCTGTAAACAGGGTTAGGTCAGGGCCATTTCCAAGTGAGCCTGACAGAAGGCATAGGGGTATCAAGTGAGAAAGGCCACTGGCTCTTTATGGTAACCATGGAGATAAGTGCAGCTACATGTGCATAAAGTAGCAACGCCATACAAACTGGGAATGGGCAACCAGAGCCAAGAGGGTGCTCAGATCTGGTGAGCACCCTCTAAGGTAGAATCAACTGGGAAGAAATGGGACCTCAAAGGTGGGGATGGAGTAGACCGACAGACCTCAAAGAAACAGGAGACCTCAGACCTCTCCATTCTGCCATTATTGCCAGAAGAGTTGCCAGTCCTACCTGCAGCCAGCCCCTTTTACCTGAAGAACTGGCATAGCCCCCAGGTGCTGCCCTACAATGCACTAACATTCAGGACCCCCCCTCCCCTCTGGAACTCAGTGCTATAACTAGACTTTACTCCCAGCATAGCAGAGGGTGAAGTGCAAAGTGTGTCCTGTGCCGAGAGCAACATATTGCAATAGGATGGCCTGGTATCTCCTATTTATAAACAGAAATCTGGAGAACATGCATGAAACTGGGAATAAAGGATGTGGGGTCCAGGGACTGGAGTATGAAATGGGTCAGGTCATTCATTTATACAGGCCCTCTGAGCAGAGAGCCGGGCTTTGCATTGCAGCTTCAGGGGCTTTCTAGAAAGGGCCCACAGTTGGATTAGTAATAGGTTGGCTGAAACATGGACCCCAAAAGGTGTCCACATATGTGAAGTTGAAGTGCCCAACTGCCTTGGTATACAGAAGAGGAAGGGATCCAGAGGCTGGAGGATTGGAATGTTGAAAAGGGATTTGTCACCTAAGATCTATTTACCTGCTGCTAGAGGGTCCTAAGGCTTTCACTCCCATGATGGAAGGATGAAGTTACTGGGGAGGCCCATCATCCTCAAAGTACTCTGTGATCACTCTTCTCTGTAGGTAAGAAATTAAGATGGGAGCCAGGTGGTGTGGTGGGTTTCTCTTCTCCTAGCTACTCACATGGCTGAGGTAGGAGGATCGCAAGTTCAAAGCCACCCTCAGCAAAGGTGAGGTGCTAATAAGGAACTCAGTAAGACCCTGTCTCTAAATAAAATACAAAATAGGGCTGGGGATGTGGCTCAGTGGTTGAGTGCCCTGGAGTTCAATCTCTGGTACCAAAATAAATAAATAGGTAGATAGGTAGATAGATAGGTAGATAAATAGATAAATGCATGAAGTTACAGTGAGAACTGATGCTTCTAGCCTGGGATATCTAAATGCAATGAGAATCACTGGATCCAGTGTAGGAGGGGCCAAGTGGTGGCACTTAATTGCCAAAGACAGGAGTGGTTCCCAAGATGGGCAGTGGAGTCAGAGCCTCCATCAGAAGAGTCTCCCTGGCAGAGACCTACAATGGGACCAGTTGACATTAGTCTCTGGAGACTGAATCAATGAGACACCTACAAAGTTGACTTGATCCACATAAGCAGATGTGTTCTAGATCTAATAAGCAGAAGTCTGACCTGGGTCATCAAAAAAGAGGCAATAGCCTCCTGATCACAGACCCAGACCCCTCCAATGGAGGGAGTATGGTTTCCTTAAAGAAAGCCCCCTATACTGCCAACTGTGTATACTGCTCATTCTCTTTCCAGCCTTCCTTGGGGGCTACCACACTGTCCCAGGAGGTCCTAGTGTTGACTGGGGAAGGCAAACCCATGTCCAGGCCTCCCTGTTTGGGCACTGGTCTGGTCCAGATAGCACTGTTAGAGGTAGCTGCTCATGTCCAGAACATCTCCAGAGCCCATGTTGAGCATCCTGTAGCCAGCTGCCAGGATGTTGGGGGACATATCCAGAGACATTTTCACATCACTGAAATGTCCAGAAGGAGCGAACCTGATTTAGGATGCAGTGACTTAGATCTCTTAGGCACCAAAGGATGGTGCTGGGACAGCCTTGCTGTGGGTGCTGGTCAACTCTGTCACAATTGTCAGGTTTTAATTCTCCTATGACAGTGGCTGAGAATCTAGAGACATTGAAGGATGTATGAAGTTTTGTTGAAGAAGTCAAACCAAAGCTCCAAAGAGAGGTTGTGCTCCTGGGGCAGCAAATGCAGCTTCCACCAGGATCAGGGGCCTCATCTTTGGGAGCAGTCTTGGTGCCTTGATCAGAATTTGGATCAGTTTAGCTCCACATGAAGCACTGTTAGCTAACACAGCCATAAACAGACAGCACCTGGTTGTAGGCAATTATTTTGGAAACTTGTTCCACCCATGGACCCCAACACCTCTTGCAAAGCTTCCAGGCCATTACCAGGGAAATCTAGGGCACACTAGCCTGTCCTGGTGACTCAACCAAAAGGTGACAGCATGTACAGGTTAGACCTTGCTGATGCCAAAGAGCAAAAAGCTCTAACAGCTTTGTCCTCACTGAAACAAAGTCATGAACACAGTACCTAATGACCTATCCTCTTTTTAAAATTTTTTAGTTGTCGATGGACCTTTATTTTTTTTATTTATATGCAGTGCTGAGAATCGAACCCAGAACCTCACACATGCTAGGCAAGAGCTCTACCACTGAGCTACAACCCCAGCCCTAATGGCCCATCCTTGTCCTTGTCATCCTCATCCTCAATGGGTGCTCTAGAGAAAATGGCATTGGAAGGATGAGATAAACAGCAGAAGTGGGGGGCAGGTGTCACAAATGGTCACCCTCTTGCAGCCTTGCCTGTACTATTCCCAGGCCTCCAGAAGCCTCTGAGGCAGCATCTGCCCTGCCTCATTTCTGACCCTGAGGCCCCTGGGTGTTGGGTACATTCTTGAGAACCTCTGGAATTGGCACAAGACCCCATGGGGGGGCCTCTGCCACCCCACCCTACCTCCATTTATGTCCCTGTTGTCTTTGGCATCATCACTATAGTCACATAAACAGAATAGAGCTGGGGCTGAGGATATAACTCAGTGGTAGAGGTCCTAGGTTCACTCCCCAGCTCTGGAGGTAAAAAAAAAGATTAGGGCCAACAGCCATGAGGCATGTGTTCCAGACAAAGGAACAAGAATGCTGTGAGTCAGTGGGAAATTTGCTAAATGCAGAAATATTCTCTTCTAATTCTCTTCTAAAATGTCTAAGGAGAGCTGCTGCTCATGGACTGCCAGCGTCTCACCTGGAGACAAAAGATGGTAAAGAGGTGGTGTTGGCAGGGACACACACCTCGCATCTGATCCCTGGCCCTTGCTTTTTTTTTCTTTTTTGTCTCCTGTTTGCTAGGCAAGTGCCCTACTGCCGAGCCACACCCCCACGCCCACTGCTTAAGGGCACAAGCAGGGTAAAACAGACTGCTGACTGGGAGCCTGGGTCAGTTCTGAGGCCCATGCAGTGTCGAGCAGTTATCTGGTCACATCTTGTGGCTGAATCTTTTATATATATAGTTTATTTTATTTATGTATTTAATGTGGTCCTGAGGATCAAACCCAGGGCCTCACATGTTAGGCAAGCACTCTACCACTGAGCTACAACCCCAGTCCTGTGGCTGAATCTTGATGTTCAGGGACAAAGGTAGTGAACAGCCCCTAAAACTTGCATGCTTGATATGGTTTTTGCTCCTACAAACCAGCCATGAACCCTGTATGGGTGGATAAGGCAGGTTGGGTCCTACCCTTCAGGCAGATTCATATCCTCCAAAGCATTATAGCTGGTGGCCCAGGACTTCTGGTTGCTCAGTCGAGCTGCCTGGAATAGCAGTTAAGCCAATGCTATGAGAGCACTGGAATCCAAGAGTCTTGACTGATGTTTGTTCAGTTTATGTCCCACCTGATGACCATTGCTCTGGCACTGGGAACCTAATCTTGGGTCCCTCCCTGCCCCTTACCCTAGCATCCCAAAGGAAAAAGCCCAGGATCCTGGTTCTTCTGATGGAAGGTTCAAATTCAGTATTCACCACAAAAAGGTGAGGATGTAGCTCAGTGATAGATCTTTTGCCTGGAATGCATGAAGTCCTAGGTTTGATCTCCAGCACGTGTGCGCGCGCACACACACACACACACACACACCAAAAAAAAAAAAAATGATGAAACACCAAACTAAGGATTATTACTTATAGATCCTCCTGGGCAGGGAGGGTGCAATGAGTCAGGAGGACAGTTCTCCATCCCCAGATCATGCAAAACAGGAATGGAGAGTCAGGCAAAAAGAGCACAACTAATTTTATATATATATATATATATATATATATATATATATATATATATATATATACACACACACACACATATATAAAGAAAGTGTGGGTTGCTTTAAGTTTACAGGCAAATGCTTGACTGATCTGTTTAAAGGAAGCAGCCTGAAAAGTGGGAACCCAGTCTACTAGGCAGGGGAGATGCCTCCCAGGTTCTTATCTCTGGTCATGGGCTTGAGCCACATGTGTGATGTTCTGGTCCCCAGGTGTCCTCCCATTCAATGCCACAAAGTGGAGTTTCTCCAGTTGCCACTTTACCATAATAAAAACAGCCTATTTTCCTTAGAGGTGTTGCTACTCCCTGGATTAGTCAGTAAGGCCTTCCTGGGAAGTGGAGAGGATGGTGGTCATCCATCTCATAGACACAGACTACACAGCAAGACTTGGGCAGGCCACTGTTTCCCTTTCCCCATCACACCTGGAGGTGGCAACCTGGAGTTCTGTGCAGTGTCCCTGGGATGAGCCCGGGGATGATGGCTTCTGGAGGCAGTATGTTGGACCCCAGCCTCAAGCATGCAGTAAGACATTTCCCAGTGCATCCAGCCTATCAACTGAGAGAGGCACAGATTTCATTTATCTGCCTCTCCAAATGTTCTCCCATAACATTCCAATGTGGGGAGGCTACCCACAACCAAAGAAAACCTGTATTTGGAGGTAGCAATAGACATTTCTTGTATTCAGTACTGAATCTGGTGTAGTCTACCATTTATTTATTTTTTCTTTCTTTCTTTCTTTCTTTTTTTTTTTTTTTTTTTTTTTTTTTGTACCAGGGATTGAACTCAGGGCACTTGACCACTGAGCTGCATCCCCAGGCCCTATTTTGTATTTATTTAGAGACAAGGTCTTATTGAGTTGCTTAGCACCTTGTTTTTGCTGAGGCTGGCTCTGAACTTGTGATCCTCCTGCCTCAGCCTCTTGAGCCGCTGGGATTACAGGAGTGTACCACCATGCCCAGCTCCCTAATGTTCTTATTGGAAGAGTTTCTGTGGGTCAAGAACACAGTCGTGGTATGACTATCCCGGCTCAGGGCCATATAGGGCTGCAGTTGGAGTGACAGCAGCCTGGGCTCCTATTCAAATTCAGATCCTGTGGCTGCAGGATGGAGCTCTCAGCTCCAGGGGATTGATCAGGACCTGCCCTAGGCCTCCCTCATCAGTACACTGTGAATAGTAGTATATCTTCACAGCAAGCAAGGTGGTCTTGGGATATTCTGTTTAGTGACTTGGGTGACCCAGGGTGGGGTTCAGACAGACTACAAAGCTAATGAGCTCTACCAGGGAGATCCAGCATCGTCAGCTACTACCTCTGGTACAGGGTAGGGGCTCCTCATAGGAACAGTAGAAGGTGTGCAGCTCTGGACAGGGGCACCAAGG
Source organism: Sciurus carolinensis (assembly GCF_902686445.1). Taxonomy (NCBI): domain Eukaryota; kingdom Metazoa; phylum Chordata; class Mammalia; order Rodentia; family Sciuridae; genus Sciurus; species Sciurus carolinensis. The sequence goes on along the minus strand of NC_062220.1, from coordinate 123,156,533 downwards.
CAGAGTCTGGCATGTCTACATGATAGGATTCTGCCTTCAGAGGAATCTGCTGCCAGTACCAAGGACCTCCTACCTTAATATTAAGTGTTACTATGTGCCACTCATTCAGCCCTATGGTCACCCTATGACATGGATGCAGTCATTATCCACCCAGCAGGTGGGCAGCACATACTCAGCATTACACTGTCCCTCCCTGAAAAATGGCCCTGGGAGTGCTTTCTCCTTTTCCCCTCAAGTGTCCCAAACAGGATCCCAGTCATGAACTCTGGGAATAGGCATACCGGACCCTGCATCTGGCCACAGGTAACCCCACAGATGTTGGCTTGGACTCAACACTTGGATGCTAAGTTAGTTGACACCATGAAATTATCTGAGGAAGGACTCCCAGAGCAATGCATCCAGGGAAGCCACCACCACTGCCTGGGGCTTGCTGTGTTGACGTGTGGTGCGTGTCTCCACACTCCTCACGTAGTGATGTTCACTCAGGTGTTTCCCACCTGTGTCTGCCAAGAAGCTGCAGAACTCCCTCTTCACAAAAGACTGTTTGCACAAAGAAAAAACATCCCTTCAGGGGGTTCTTTAGAAACGCTTGATTCTCAACTAGCTATAACTTCATATGGAAACCTAGCATGGCAGACAACAAGCTGGCACTGATGACAACATTAAAGCTGAACTTGCTGTGCACCTGTGCCCTGTGCAGGCAAACCATGCAGCCAAGCCACCAGCCCCACCAGCTCCACAGCTCTGGGAAGATGTGGCTGCTCCCCACCTCTTCACACCAGGTTTTCCAGCATCCACTTCCCAGGGGTGGTTTCCACATCTACCTTGGGAATGGGGGGCCTCTTGGGAAACTCAGCAGATGAGGCCCTTCTGAGATTCCCCCTCTCACTGTTAGCTTACCCAGGTCAGTGAGCTGCAGCTCAGCCCCCATCCCCAGTGCTGGTTCTTAGTGAGCTCCTGTGAAGAAGCCAGGCAGGAGGGTCAGATGAGAAGGACTAGGCACCTGCTGCTGAGCAGAGCAGATGGTCCCCCAGGCTGAGGCTGGCCAGATCTCTGATAGAGGTTCAAGGCTCTACTCCAAAGGTCAACTAAGGGATAAAACTATGGACCATGAAGAGGTAGGACATGGCCACCAAAAAAAAAAAAAAAGTAGTGGTTGTTCATGGCCTTTAAATGGGCTGCTTTCATATTTTATCCCTACTGCCGGAGGGAGGAACACTACGATCAACAGTGCATCCATCCACTGCTGCCTACTGTATACAATAAATTACAGCCTGTGTCCCAGCCACAACTGCCCTTGTATTTCAGCATCAGAGATCATGGGGACTTCAGAACCACAAACATCAGCTGGTCCTTCACAGAGACTTGTGTTGACCCCTATCTTAAAAAATAGCTGCTGGCCTAGGGATATAGCTCAGGGGAGAGCACATACCTAGTGTGTGCGAAGCCCTGAGTTGATCCTGGGTACCACAAGGGGATAAAAAAAAAAAAAAGATTCCATGTGATGAGCAGACATGGGGGAACTCGGTCACTGCCACAAATATGAATGTGGTCCAAGATGTCAGAGCAGCACTGGAGCTCCAAGGGCCTCTTCCGTGAGGCCAAGATGGTTCACACATCAAGGTGACTTCACTATAGTCTGTCAAGATGGGTGAAACTGACAGACTAGGAATTCTCACTAACAAACAGGAAAAACTTAAATGTATAGAAGAAAGATGCTGGGATATTTACATAAGACAAGTATGACCGAGAGATGCTTTTATTTATATTTTTATAGATGCAGAATGTTGAGAAATTGAGTCATTTGGTTTCATTCTGTTGTAGTTATCTGTGACTGCATTGATATATCGCCAAAAACTCTGCAATGTGATGCAGTCATTCTCTGCACCTGAAGGCTATATTCAGGAATTCAGGAGGGACTCCAAGTATGTGGTTTGTCTCTGTTCCACATGGTGGCAGCCAGAGCTGGCATATCTACTTCCACTAAGGCTTCTGAGCTCATGTGCCAGGCACTTTGGCAGGGACCACCAAAAGGCTGGGCTTAGTGGGGACCATTAACACAAGGGCCTTTGTGTGTCCTTTCAAAGTCCTCTCAGGGGAGTCAACACTCCTTACATGGGGGCTCTAAGAGCAAAGCCAGCAAGCTTGGTAGAGCCCAGAACCTTCTATGACCAGCCCTGAAGTCAGAGGAAGGAACACAGATCTCAAATCTTGGTGGAAGGTCTAAGTGTTTTCAGACTTTAAAAACTAAGGCTCATCCTTTTTCTTTATGTAGCCAGAAAAAGTGAGCACAAACAACTGAGACTCCAGAAACAGGAAGAATGTATGAATGGTTCTCACACACCATCAGAAGATGGGAGGTTCCAGCTGCACACCCACTCAGGTTTGCATGGCCACACACACAGAGGCAGTGATCATTATGACCCTCACTCATCCAATTAGGTGTGTTACAATGAAAAGAACTGAAATGAAAAAAGGAAGGAAGGTTTGTCATCCTAACATATCAGGGCAGTATTTCCATATGAACTGAGATCTCTCATCCACATAAACCCCAAAGAATTGCACATCTCAGGAAGAGATGCCAAAATGTCAACTACTGAAAGTAAATATGAAAGATGGGCTGTAGTAATGAATTCCTCAACATAAGCCTGGCGCAGTGGTGCACGCCTGTAATCCCAGCTTCTTGAGAGGCTGAGGTAGGAAGATTACAAGTTCAAGGACAGCCCTAGCAATTTAGTGAACTCTGTCTAAAAAAAAAAAAAGGACTAGGGATGTAGCTCTGTGGGAAAGCACCATTATTTTCAATCCCCAGTACCCCCCCCCAAAAAATAGTTTCATAACAAGAAGTTTTGTTGTAAAAAGAGACTCAAGCATCAGAAAGAATAAAGTACTTAGGAATGAATTAATGAAGGAAGTGAAAAACTCATACCCTAAAAACTACAAAACATTGCCAAAAGAAATTAAAGACATAGCTGGTCCGGGTGGCACATGCCTGTAATCCCAGTTACTTGGGAGGTTGAGGCAGGAGGATTGAAAGTTCAAAGACAGCCTGTCCAACTTGGCAAGACCCTATCTCAAAATAAAACTTGTTCAAAAAGAGCTAGGGGTATAACTCAGTGGTAAAGCACTCTGGGTTCAATCTCAGAAAGGAAGGAAGGAAGGAAGAAGAGAGGGAGGGAGGAGGAAATTAGACATAAGTAAAGATAAATATATCCACATTCATGGATTAGAAAACTTAATATTGTTAAAATATCAATACTATCCAAAACAATCTACAGATTCAATGCAATATTTATTTTAAAAATCCCAATGATATATTTTGTAAAAACAGAAAAGTTTATCCTAAAATTCACTTGGGATCTCAAAGGAATCCCTAATGGTCAAAACAATCTTGAAAAAATAAATCTGGAGGACTTGTACCTTCTGATTTCAAAATTTATTACAAACCTATAATAATCAAAACAGTGTGGTAAGGTGTAGCATAAAGACAGACATATAATCCAATGAAATAGAATACAGAATCCAGAAATAATTCCTCACATATATTGTCAAATGATTTTTTTAAAGGATGCCAAGACCATTCGATGGGGAAAGGACAGTCTTTAACAAATAGTACTGAGACAACTGAATAACCACATGCAAAAGAATGAAGCCAGATTCTTACCTGATATCATATGCAAAAATTAACTCAAAATAGATCAGAGACCTAAATGTAAAGCTTCATGACAATGGATTTAACAATGATTTATTGGATACAATACCAAAGGCCAGAGGCAACAAAACAAATTGGACTTCTTGAAAATTTAAAAATTGTGTGCATCAAAAGATACTATCAAAAAAAGATACTATCAATGGTTAAAAAAAGCAACCCATAGAGTTGCAGAAAATATTTGCAGCTCATGTATCTGATAAGGGATATATATATATATATATATATATATATATATAAATTTATATATATATATAAATGAATATATATGTATATAAAATGAATCAGTTAAAAAATAGGCAAAGGACTTGAATAGACATGTTTCCAGAGACCATGTAGGAATAACCAAAAAGCACATCACTAAGGAAAAGGAAATCAAAACCATGAGATACTACTATGTCATACCTGTTAGGATAGCCACTATCAAAAGAAAAAAAAAAAAAAAACAGAAAATAAGCCAGGTGATGTGGTGCACATCTGTAATCCCAGAAGCCCAAGAAGTTGAGGCAGGAAGAGCACAAGTTCTAAGCCAGCCTCAGCAACCTGGTGAGACTGTCTCTCAAGATAAAATGTAAAAGGTGCTGAGGATGTAGCTCTGTGGTCAAGCACCCCTGAGTCCAACCCCTAGTACCATACACACATGCACACACACGCACACACACACACACACACACCAGAAATTAGCAAGTGTTGACACGGATGTAGAGAAATTACGACATTTGTGCACTGTTGATGGGAAGTAAAATGGTGGAATCACCATGGGAAAGCATGGTGGGGCCTCAAAAAGTTAAAAATAGAATGCCACTTCTAGGTATATACCCCATATCATTGAAAGCAGGGTCACAATGAGATATTTATATGTCCATGTTCATAGCACCACTAATCACAATAACCAAGAGGTGAAAGCAGCCCAAGTTTCCAACCACAAGTGAATAAACAATGTGGTGTATCTACAAACAATGAAATATTATTCATCCTTAAAAAGGAAGTAAATCGTGACATATGCTACAACATAGATAAACCTTGAAGATCTTATGTTCAATGAAATAAGCCTGTCACCAAAAGACAAATACTGTTATGATTCCACTTATAGGAAGAACCTAAAGTTGTCAAATTCACGGACAGAGAGTAGAATAGTGGTTTGCCGGGGAGCAGGAACAGGGAATTATTGTCTAATGGGAACAGAGTTTTGGTTTTAGAAGATGCAAAGTATTCTGGAGATGGATGGTGGTGATGGTTGTACCACATAATGAACGTGTTTAATCTCACTGAACTGTATACTTTGAAATGACTGGGATGGTAAATTTTATATTACATGTATTTTGCTTCAAAAGATTTTTGGGAAAAAAGTGCATAAGGCTGGGGTGGGTCAACCTCACTGAATGACAGCACTTGGTCCCTCCACGGTGCCCCCTAGCCATAGACCTGGCAGGTGCTCTTACTCTCAGGTTGATTAGAATGCCAATTCCTGGCAAGGTCCTGAGAACACACCTAAGAAATAATAGGAAAAAAATAGTTTAGTACTTTTGGAACCAATTTTAGTGAATCATTCTCAAACTGTGTATGTGTCTTTCCTAAAATGTTTAGGATATTTTCAGATTGGATATGTTAATCTTGTTTTCATTTAATATTTATGAGTTTTTGTTTGTTTCTGCAGAGCTGGGGATTGAGTCAAGGCTTTAAGCATGTTAGGTGTTATGGTTTAGATAGGAGGTATCACCTAAAAGCTCATGTGGGAGACAATGCAAGGAAGTTCAGAGGTGAAATGATTGGGTTATGAGAGCCTTATCCCAATCAGTGCATTAATCCACTGATAGAGATTAACTAAGTGGGCAGCAACTATAGTCAGATAAGGTGTGGTTGGAGGAGATAGGTCACTTGGGGTATGACTTCGGGGTATATATTTAGTTAACCCTAACTAAATGTTCTCTCTGCTACCTGACTGCAATGTCTTGAGCTACTTTTCTACATCATGCCTTTCCACCATGATGTTCTGCCTCATCTCTGGTCCAGAGTGATGGAATAGGCCATCTATGATCTGAGATCACAAATCATGAGCCCTAAATAAATTTCTCTCCTCTATGTTGTTCTTATCAGGTTTTTGATCACAGTGACAAAAAGTTGAGTAAAACACTAGGCAAGAGCTCTACCATTGAGCTATACCTCCCTTTTTATTTTATTTTGAGATGTGGTCTTGGCAAGTTGTCCAGGTTGGGCTTGAATTTGCAATCCTCCTGTGCTGGCCTCCTGACTAGCTGGGGTTACAGGGATATGCCATTGCACCCAGCCTGCTAGTGATTTTATAAAACAAATTTTGCAATCAATGTTTAAATATTGGGGCAAGGGGAAACAAAAAAGAAGTGTCAGCAGAAATTTACTGTTACATCCATAATATTTGAATTTGGATTCTCAGCTGAGTTCGAGTGTGAGTATACAGAGAATTGTTTATTATACAACATAATTTATAAATCTTGAGCATTTATTGAACAATTATCTTTCTCTTTAGTTTTGGAAATTTCAAACATAACCCAAAATGAAGGGAAAACATGTACCTTCAGCATTAAACAAAGGTCTTTCTGGTAGTCACACCCCAAACTCATGTCCTTCTCACCAATCTTTCCCAGGCTCCAGAACATTGAAGGGTTAGCATTTGGGAGGTCAGGGAGTTTCAGGTTCACATAGCCACCTTCATCCCTCAGGAGCCTCACTTATCCATGAGGTGTGTTCCTGGAACACCTCTGAATTTTCACTTTTCCAGCCTGAACATGGAGATAACTCCATCCAATAAGAGTAGACAGAAGTGCTCTGTGAGATGTATGTCTCTTTGAGTAGATGAGACAAGACAGTAGATGAATGTCACATGTCTGAATTATATGGAAGGACCAGGTAGAACTTGATCTACCCCAAAGAAGGATTGTCTACAAAAAATAGTTGCCCAGTCCAGTAGCCAAACCAGGCCCAGCTTCAGCAACAGTAATCAGTGACCCAAAGGAAATAAGTTGGATTAGGAAACTAAAGATCCCCATACCTACTTTAGAAATAAGGAACAGGAATATGCTATTTTCCTAGTTTAGAATAACAAATTCTGGGTCCAGGGTGTAGTATAGTGGTAGAGCACTTGCTTAGCATGTGTGAGGGTCGAATTTCCAGCGCTGCAAAAGAAATGAAGACAAATCCTAAAGCACACTGTGACACTCAGCAAAAGCAGTCAAGAGGGTGGAGGATGGAGATGTCTTAATCCATTTTCTGTTGTAATTTATTAAAAAAAAAAAAGTTTTATTTTGGCTGGAGGCTGGCAAGTCCAAGATTGAGTGGCCACATCTGGTGAGGGCCTGTGCCTCTTCAACTCATGGTTAAAAGCAGAAGGACAAGCAGGAATGTGCAAAGAGAATACAAGAAGCAAAACAACCAGCTCCTGAGATAACAAACCCACTCCTGAAAGGCATTAGTCTGTCTTAGTGACCTATCACCTCTTAAAGTATCCACCTCCAGTACCACCGTGACACCAATCAAATTTCAGCATGAGTTTCAGAGGGGACAAACCATATTCAAACAAGAGCAAGAAAGGAGAAGGAAAAGGAAACACACTAGAATGGGGTCAAAACAAGACAAAGAGCAAGCTAAAGTCCCATCAAGTCATTCTTAATATATGAGAGAACTTTTGTTCAATAAAGTTCCCCGTGTTAGTATAGGGTTTTGTGAATTTTTACAAGTTTTTGATGAAAGTTCCATTACCTGGTATAATCCTGTAGTGCTGTGGTTCGCCCTTCCCACCCCTGAAGCCCTTGGCATGGCTTGTCTTTCATCACTGTGTTTTTGCCCTTGTCCCACAGTGTGGTGCCTCCAGGGCCTGGCTTCTTCCACTCAGTGCAATGTATGGAGACTCCTGCAGGTCCTCTTGCCTCAGCAGTTCCCTCCTTTTCATTGCTGAGTTGTGCTCCAGGGACATACACACACGTCCTGAAGCACACCTGGGTTATGTCCTGATTTGGGCAGACGCTACCATGGATGCTGAGCATGTGTCTCTGCCTCTATGTTCCAAGCCTTGCCCAACCAACTTCATCACCTGCTGTGTCACATGTAAGCTGCCCCTGAGAAGCAGCTGCCCACTCCTCCAGTGAACCTCAGGTGTGTGATACCTGATGCCTGAGCAGGGTGGCAGGCTGGGTTCTAGGGAAGACAGAGGTCCCCTTTGCCCACCCCTGCCCTGAACTTGTTTCTGCTGAGCCCTTTTGTCCCTCCACCCCCACAGAGGTCTAGGCATCCTGAGGAAGTCATCTGTCCCTCCCTATGGAACATAAACTTTTTTGGAGCAGAAGTTGTGTCTCTCACCATCCAGAATTGTGTGACATGCCCATGATTTGACTTCAGCCACCCATAGCTCTGTACCTTTGCCTGTCCTGGGCAAGGGCAGGCTGGGTTCTTCCTGAGCAACTAAGTGGCTTTGCTGTCCTCCTCCTAAAGATTCAGTCTCTAACTAATCTTTAGAGTACTGCACTATGGGGAAGAGGGAACAGAGAGACTATTTCAGAGAGGGAGGCACACAGCCAGGCCACAAGTGTCAAGGAGCTCTGTCTGGGAGCTCTACCATTCTGGGGACGCCGCTGGGCTTTGCAGATGGTCTCAGAGGTGCCAACATCACAGTTGATGCAAACTAACTTCCATCCACACCTGCCCCACGTACACCTTCTGTTCTGGAACCAGCAAGACTTGCAAAGGGCAGGGGCACTTGGAGATGTCATCTCCAGGGAATGGCACCAATAGTTCTCTGCCCCCTTTAGGGTTGTCAGCCTTCTTAGCCCCTTGAGGCCACCCCACTGCAGCCATCCCCACTTCAGCACTGGCTTCATTGGCAAATCAAGTTCCACCTGGGCAAGGGGAGACCTGCAGAGAGTGCCCCAGAGCACCTCTGATCCAGAAAAAGAAGCAACTCCTACTGGGAGGGGAAGCTACATGCCAAGTGGGACTTGAGGGCCTTCTGGGATCAGAATGTTTGGTTCTGAGCTATTGGCTTGTCCATACCATGTATGGCTCTCTGGAAAGGTCCATACAGGCCTCTCCACTGTGGCCCTGTGACACCTAGGCTGAATGACTCTGTGAGGAGGCCTCCCTGTGCATTGCAGGGTATTGGGCAGTATCCCTGGCCTCAACCCACCAGATACCAGAGGCAACCCCCACCTTGAGTGACAACCATAGTTGTCTCCAGGCTTT